>NW_024423786.1:16847773-16931693 GCF_017311325.1 Ursus maritimus
AAAAAAAAAAAAAAAAAAAAAAAAAAAAAAAAAAAAAAAAAAAAAAAGAACCCATTGGAAATTCTAGTTTTAAAAAAATACAAAATCAAAAATAATTTTAAAAATTTCAGTTTGCTTAATAGCAGTTTAGAGATGACAGAGAAAAAAGTCAGTGGATTTGAAGCTAGATCAATATAAATTTTTCCAACATGAGAAGAAAGAGAGAAGATTAGGGGCAGAAAAATGAATACAGCCTCAAAATATTTAATATCTGTGTAACTGCCATCTCAAGAGAAGAGAGGGATGGGACATAAAAATATATATTTGAAGACATAATGCCAGAAAATTTACCAAATGTGGTGAAAGCCAGAAACTTATAGATTCAAGGATCTCAGCAAACGTTCAGCAGGATAAATAAAATGTGAGCCGTACTTAGATGCATAATAATCAAGCTGTTAAAAACACAGATAAAAGAAAAGAAAACCTGGAAAGAAGACGGAGAGTAAAACAGCACATTACACAGACGTTGATAGCAAGTTTAAAGTGCTGAAAGAAAAAAAGAAATCAACCTAGAATTCTAGATCCACCGAAAATATTCTTCAAGTATGAAGGCAAAATAAGCATAGTTCAGATAAAAGAAACTGAAGAGTGTTATTGCCATCAGAGCTGCACTAGAAGAAATGCTAAAACTAGTTCTTAAAGCTGAGGGGAAATGATACCAGATGAAACTCAGATCTTTATTTTTTATTTTTTAAAGATATTCTTTTTTTTTTTTTAAGATTTTATTTATTTATTTGACAGAGACAGACAGCCAGAGAGAGAGGGAACACAAGCAGGGGGAGTGGGAGAGGAAGAAGCAGGCTCATAGCAGAGGAGACTGATGTGGGGCTCGCTCCCATAAGGCCGGGAACACGCCCTGAGCCGAAGGCAGACGCTTAACCGCTGTGCCACCCAGGAGCCCCGAAACTCAGATCTTTAGAAAGAAAGAAAGAGCACTGGAAATGGTAAATAGGTGAGTACATCTAGAAAATTATTTTTCTTTCGATTTACTCAAAGTATATAAGACTGTTTAAACCCAAAGGCCTAGCTCTTGCATCCATTAAAACTGACAATTCCCCTAATTCAATAGAAAATGAACATTACTACATGCACAAAAATGTCATCTCATATATGAAGATATGCTTTAATAATCTATATTCCCTGAGTAAAATACAGCATTTTTCATTATATCAGCTTCATCCACTGTTTTATTATTAGCACAACTACAGAAGCCTGCAGAGATTTTGCAAAAGGATCAGCCCAATTAGATAAAAATGAGAATCCTCTTTTCAGATCTAAATTTTGCATCATTATCTCTCTAGGAAGAGATCATTAAATTATGATTTAGTCACCGGGCTCTTTACTGATTAGAATGCAGAATAGTTAACCATTTGCATCTGAAAACAAAGTGGAATCAATATAGCTAGTCCACTTAAAAATAAAAGAACTTAAAATTTATCTAAATTTGAATGAATTGCTTAAGAGGAAGTACAAAACAACTCTCTGCCCAGCATAATATGGTTTTTCTATTATGCGTGCCCAGAGGAAAACTGTTTTTTGGTAGAAACAGCTAGGACTGATTAACTGATAAATATCTTACGCACAAGGTAATTAACAATAACTCTCGTACATCAAACATGTTTTCTTCGCTTTATCCAATGAAAAATACATTTGAGGACAGCTCATTTGTGATTCTCAAAATGGGACTAATGATTATATGAGTACCAGTACTATGAACCAAGAAAAGGTTTATCTTATAGTATTTCATCCAATATCATATCTGTTCTTTTATGCAACAGTTGAATATCATGAAACAGAGAAAGATGATATTTTTAATTTTTTATAATGACTTAATAACCAGAAATTGTAAAAGCAGAATGCACAATGCATTTTAGTGAGTTTTCAAGGCATTGACAAGTGTCAACAGTGCAGTTAAAAGAGAGAATAAGAAGGAATAAACAAAAGTGAGTTTGTTTTGTAGTCCTAAGCTTTTTTCTTTATGAAGTAAACATTTGGAGGATAGTATGCTTTTTAACATACACAAAAATACCACAAATCTAATGTACATACAGAAAACAATTTTCCATTAAATGCCACTCAAATAAAATGTAAATAAAGTTTTTATGAACTGATATTATCTGGCAGCCTTGCCTTTGTCTTGAATTCACACATCCACTCCAAAATTTAGATAAAGTGAAAATCTAAAATGCTCACCAAGATATTTAATGAAGCATAATAATGAGCTTTGAAAAACTTAAAATGCTCTAGAAACAAATTTCATATTGATAGTAAATTAATGTATTTACTAGGAATAAAATGCAAAGGTTTCCTGACTAATTCTTCCTCAACTAATTTAAATACCAAAATCTGGTGCCAGATTTTGAAGGTGATAGCTGGCAATTAACTTCTCTAAAAGTTTGTGAATTAAAGCAAGGCATATGTTCCACACTTGACGAATTACACACATCCATTATAAGATCTAGAAAAGAAAGGCATTCCCATGCCAACCTTCAAACCCTCAAGAAGAATTTATTCAAGCTATAACTCTACACCGATGACAGAGCAAACCAGCATAAAATGGGGACTTTACCAAAGGGATTGTTTATAGAAGGGTCAGAAGAGGTTTTCCCGTAAAATGCTGTAGAAGCCCAACTGTTTTGTTCTATTTTATACTTACCGTAATAAACTCCTATCCTTTAAGTTATAGAGTTTTCTCACCATCATGTGATCTAAGATGTAAGGTGAAGCGGCTCTTTGTTAGAATTATCTCAAAGAAGGAAAATGCAATACGTTCTCTGAAATAGTGACTGGTTTTGTTCATACCCTTGGCCTCCTTGGGAATTGGTAGTTAAATGGAATTCTACTTGTGGAGAGTATCACCAATTTTGTATTTACTACTGTCAGTAAGTGTAATCTTGTATATTTGTTGAAGATGGATGACTTTGTTTTTCCTCTTGATTCCCAAGAGATTGAACTTCAGTAAAAGGATACAGAAAGTGTTGTTAAATTGGGAAACTATGGTGCATATTAAAGTAAGAAAAGTGCAAAATGAAGTCAGAAAAATAACAAGACTAAAACATGAGCAAGCATTGCTTCCCTAAATAAACAGATGTAATGAGGAGAGAGAAAAGGAAAAAAAAAAAAATCGCATAATGCATACTAAAGAATGCTTCATCCAGAAAACAAATTCTTATACCTTTATTTCGCATTCCCTGAGAAATAAATAGCTCTGTCAATAAAAATATGGGGTATTCTGGGGTCAAAGTGGTAAACTTAAAAAGATCATTAAGAGTTTAAAAGGGAATTGGAAAATATACACACACATGCGATCGACAACCAGATGAATTTTGTGAACCTCAGAGTTTATAGCATTTCCTGGACCCTGCAAGTGAAGAATCAGGTGAAATTTTATTAATGATACCCCTGTTCACATAAATTATCTTGGGAGTAAGGGTTAGCCTGTAATGCCACCTGAATCATCATCCAATACACACATACGTATGTATAATACATACGGAGTCTGCATATGGTAGACACGAAACATGGTACCTCCCCTTGAACCAGTATAATTAATTTTCCAATATTTGGAATGAATGGAACTTTAGTGTGTTTTAAAATGTCCTCAGTGATGAAAGCAGTAAGGCTGGGAATAGCAAAGACCACCCTGAATACCATAAGGAAGCAATACTTCCTTTCAATAGCTAAAGTTGAAATGATTCAATGCCTTCATAAGAGCCTAATCCTTACCAGAGTGGAATCCAGTGGAGATTTTCAGTATGGGCCATAACAGGGATTCCTTTCATCTCAAATGTAGTTCTGATAACAGTACTGCTTGAAGAAAATGAATAGA
Organism: Ursus maritimus; assembly: GCF_017311325.1. Lineage (NCBI taxonomy): Eukaryota > Metazoa > Chordata > Mammalia > Carnivora > Ursidae > Ursus > Ursus maritimus. The sequence continues at coordinate 16,851,642 of NW_024423786.1, forward strand.
AGGGGAACATCCTGCCCTGAGGAAAGCACAGGCAGGATCCTCACCACTCTGCCAGGCCAATGCCAAGCTTTCAAAGACAAAGGGATCTTTCCTATTACCGGCACATATAACTCATATCGGTAAAATGCAACTCCTAAAGCTGATCTGTTGTCCCTCATGCATCAATGCAGTTACAGTCCAATTCTTGCAAATAGCCATTTCATTAAGGCCCAGTGTAAATATGGACTTGGCTTAGTAGCTAGCCAAATATTTATTCTGAGAGGTAAACAATTTTAAATAGCTCCTTGGCCTTTATAAATATAGTATTTGATCGAAACAGCAAAACCACCAAAGTAGAGCCAAATAAGATATTTTCATTTAAATGATTTATTCTCACAGTGGAAAACACAGTAGTGATGTTCATATATAAGCAGAATCCAGTAGAATAATCAAGTTCTTAATCATCATGAAGACTGTATCTCAGAATCTTAATCAGTTGATTTTGTACTTTAATTTTATAGTAGTGGAGATGACTTGGCTGATATCTATAGTGTTGTTGTCTTGTGACAAAGCAGCACATGCATTTTAAATTAGCCTTGATTTAATGGTACAGAATGTCGTCATGGAATAAAGGGACAACATGAATATACCTCCATAAAATGAAATTCCAATATCATTTGCTTTGATCAGGAAAGTTATATTTCAATAAATAATCAAGTATTTGCTGAATACTTATTATATATAAAAAATAAGAACCCTGAAATAAGACATAGTTCATTCTTATTCCAGTTGGGACAATTCAATATATAAATGGGAAAAATCATATAATTGGCCTTAATAGAGGTCAGGTTAGACATGGATACAGGAATAAGGGGATCATTATAACATTTCAAGTTGTTTTAAAATACTGATTCAGAAAAATAAAATAAAACACTGATTCCATCATATTACTTACTTCTTTTTTCAAAAAGCTAAAATGTCCCACATTGTGAACAGTAGGAATTCCACGAGTCTTAGCTTATTATTAGAGGCCATTACCTACCATATTCAGTCTTACCAGCAACACTCACAAACATGAGGCTTGTGTTTGCATTGGGGTATTCAATAGGCTGGCTCTGGAAAAGCCCAGTTTCCCTGAATCATTATAACTCTAGATGACTCAGTCCAATTTCCCTGAATCACTATAACTCTAGATGACTCATCTTGGCTCCTAACATGTGAAGCCTTGTTGCAGCAATTTTCCTTTCAGTTTTTATTAATAACAATAGTGACAATATTAAAGGCTAGCATTTATTAAAGGTTTATTATATGTTGTGCACAATATTAAGGCTTACATGTACCACCAGTTAATTTATACTCACAAAGCATCTATCAAGTATGAACTATTATCATCCACATTTTACACACGAGAAAATGAGTCATAGAGACATTGAGTAAATTGTGTAAGGTTACAGGAAGTGATGGAGTCACGATTTTAACAAAAGACAGTTTGATTCCTTATTGTCCTAATGTCCCCCAAGAAAGCATACATTCTAAAAAGCTAGGAGGGGACTGGTATTTTGTGTATGCCTCAGAGCAAAGACCAAAAACTACTTGTTGCCATAGTCGGGCCTTCATGATTGTTGAATAAATACATGGATAGACAAATGGAAGAAGAAAAGGAGAGACACTGAGGGCACAAATGATTTCAGGGATAAGATCTGAGATTTTTCTAAAGGAGATGGGGAAGAGAGGATACTTTGAGAGAAGGGCAGGATTTGAGAACTGAGTAAATATGAGAGAAGAAGCAGGAGAGTAGAAAATGAGTTAAAGGGGCGCCTGGGTGGCACAGCGGTTAAGCGTCTGCCTTCGGCTCAGGGCGTGATCCCGGAGTTATGGGATCGAGCCCCACATCAGGCTCCTCCACTATGAGCCTGCTTCTTCCTCTCCCACTCCCCCTGCTTGTGTTCCCTCTCTCGCTGGCTGTCTCTATCTCTGTCGAATAAATAAATAAAATCTTTAAAAAAAAAAAAAAGAAAATGAGTTAAAATGTGAAGCCTGGGAAGCTGAAGAAATGGCAGCAAGTAAGAAACATGAGTCAAGTTCCAGACCATGTCATGGGTTTGGACATGCTGCGATACAGCTGAGATATGGCTCATGAAAATACCAGATATTCACAAAGTTGCAAATGTGGGATTTTAAAGCACTAAAATGAAGGATTTGTTTTATGTTTTTCTGGGGGTTGTGGAGAGTAGCCACTATGAAAGGATCTTCAAGGGTATGAATGTGGGGACATTTTAGGAGTCAGAAGAGGAAAACTATCAAATTATATGAAGAGTAAAGTATCAAAAAGTAAGAGATAAACAGAAAAGTACAATGCCACGAGTATTATAGCAGAAAGGTATATGAGGGAAATTATGTTTAACAATATCAAATAAATAAAAGGCTTTAGGAACCCCTCCCCACCTCCAAAAAAAGGTAATTGTTGGCTTTGGTGACATTTTGGGAGAATTATGGTTTTAGAAATCATATTGCATTAAGGATGGGATTATTGAAGGAAATTAAAATATTAATCAACTATTTTCAAGTTCTTACCAGGTACCAAACAGTGAATTTCATAGTCTACACAGATTAATTCATTGAATCCACATGGAAAACAAAAACAAAAACCCTCAGTTTGATACTGTGATTATTCTAACTTTAAGAATGAAGAAACTGGGCCTCTAGGAGACAAAGTGAAATGCTGAGGCATATGGCTAGAGAGTGAAAGATTAGGGACTGGAACTTGCATCTGATTCACACATGCTTCAGTATATGCTTTGGCAGATCTGAATAATGTACTGGAAGAGACAGCAATACCCCCACATGGCATTTGCAATATGAAGGAGATAGGCCAATAGAGATGGACAAAGTGGAGATGAAAACAAGGGTGAATATGAAATTCTTTGGGATTGAAGAAATAGTGAAATCAAGAATGAATAGCCCTTCCTCTAAGACAAATCAAAGAAAGAGAAATTAAATATAGCATCTTCTAGCTATAGTCCATCACTGTCTTGGGCCTGCCACTTTCTCTTTACATTCATAACCAATTCAAGTAGTTACCTTTGATATGGAGGCCATTTTTCACAGAGTATCTTTGTTCTTATTACTGTACAGGTGATATTCCATGAGCTTTGCCCAGGTAAATTAAACCACAGCAAAACCCATTTTGATGTTACTGCTGGGCATCAGCTAGTCTCACTGCTATACAATTAGCTGAGCTTACTGAAATTCTTGCAAATGACAGATTACCTAATCTGCTATATGAAGAGTTTACAAACCATGGCCTGCAGGCCAAATCTGGTCTGCTACTTGTTTTATTAATAACGTTTTATTGGAACATAGTCATGTACATTCATTTATATGTTTTCTATGCCTGCTTTAGTGCTACAGTGACAGATCTGAGTAGTTTCAACAGAAACTATATGGTACTCAGGGCCCGAAATATTTGCTATCTGACTTCATACAGAAGAAGTTTCTCAACTTCTGTCCTGGAGTTTTGAGGTTGCCAGCAAATATTTATATTGTTAAGAGTAAATCCCCAAGTCCAGATGGTCTTCTGAATTACCCTGACAGAAATGTATCCTATATCAAATTAGCTACTCTTTCCCTCTCCCCATTATACATAACTCTGCAAACTAAAAGTTTGGTAGGCCATGAGATAGAGACTACTGGAAGGAAATGAGAAACCGTCAGTGTGATAAGAGGGAATGGGCTATACTCTCTGGATTTACTCTTAGAGAAAAGAAATACAACCTGGAACATTTATAGTGATTTTACGTGAACAAGGAATAGATTTTTATTCTGTAAAGCTATTGGGAGAAGAAAGTTTTGTTTTAGTAGCTAGCATTAATTACTCTAATTCTGTCTATAAGATAAGCATTCTCCCCCCCCAAAATGGTAGCTTTATATTTTTAACCTTTATAATATAACAATCAAATTGTAACAAGATAGTCATTAAATATCTTAATATGTAAAGCATGAGTCAGGTCGAGATGTCTCTGCTTATAGTAATTGTCTACGTCGATCTAAATATGCTCTACTTCTATTTTCTCTATTTCTGTGAGTGACACTGTATTAATTTGCTCAGGCTGCCATAGCAAAACACCACAGACTGGGTGGCTTAAACAACAGAAATTTGTTGTCTCACAGTACTAGAGGCTGGAAGTCCTAAATCAATGTGTTGAGAGCTTGGTTTCAGCCCATAACAGGCACCAGGAATCATCCAGTCTTTGACCCTTGATACTTCCCTTTGCATTGTCTCACATATTTGCCAAGTCTGATTACATTTATTCCAGAATTATCTTTCATTTCTGTCCCTTCATTCCCACTTCTACTGCCACCTAGTCCATGACCTCATTCTTTGAGTCTGGACTTTGGTAAATGTTTTCTAAATGGTCCTCTTGTATCTACTTCTCTTCATCTCCAATCCACCCCACCAACTTTTGAAAATCAACAGTCTTTCAACTATCCTATAAAATAAAGGTCATACCTTTATGCCTACCATTCAAGAGCCTAGGAGATTGTGTTTTAAACTCATGTTTCTAGTCTTCTAATCCTAATACTTGCTTTCATTCAAATTTGACCACATTTAGTCCCCCAGATCACATCTGGTTTTCCTAACACTCGCTCAGCATTTAATTTCTCCACTCACTGCTTCTGGAACACCTGTGCTGTCATATTGATTAATCTTCAGTCAGTGTACATTTTAACTCTCTACTAGAATGCTTCTGATCTCCCAAGGTGTTCCATAGAAATTGCCCTCTGAACTTCTACAGCAACTTGCGTTTCATTTATACTAGTTGTGTTTTATTTTGTCTTGTCATGACTGTTTTTTGTTTTTGTACTTATTTATTTATTTATTTTTAACATATAATGTATTATTTGTTTCAGGGGTTCAAGTCTGTGATTCATCAGTCTTACACAATACACAGTGTAAGACACCACAACAGATATCCTCCCCAATGTCCATCACCCAGCCACTCCATCCCTTGTCACGATTGTAATAATTATTATGTTAGGTACTGTGCTAAATGTGTGATATGTGTTACTGCATTTAATCTTCAGATTCATCCTTAATGTTTAAAAATACTTATCTCATTTTATAGATGCAAAAAAAAAAATCTTACAGAGTTGCATATCTTCCTCAAAGTCAACAGCTAAAAAAGTGGATAGCACACACTTAAATCTGAGTCTGTCTGCTGATTCTAGGGATTTTAAACATACGGTATATAACCTCTACATATTTGTATAGAAATTTGTCTCTCTGTGAACATCTCACTTATGGGAATGCCTAGGTGGCTCAGTCAGTTAAGGGTCTGCCTTTGGCTCAGGTCATGATCCCAGGGTCCTGGGAGCAAGTCCCCCATTGGGCTCCCTGCTCAGCGGGGAGTCTGCTTCTCCCTCTGCCTGGATCTTCCCCTGCTTGTGCTTTCTCTCTCTCTGGCAAATAAGTAAATAAAATCTTAAAAAACAAAACAAACAAACAAACCAAAAAACCAGAACAAAACAAAACCCATGTCACTTATGGACTTCATGGATGTAGTCAAAGCCATTTCACGAAACAGAAGCACATCGATTCTGCCAGCTACCAGCAGATAGTATGTGATGCAGTTTCACCTTGGTGTCTGCATGTTGTCAGCGTCCAGCTCATCTTGAATTGATGACAGAATCATGTTTCAGTCCCCTTTGTAACACATACAGTGTCTACTCCCTGGTGTGTGTTGCATATGTGTATACTACACAAAATGATGCACAAATCAAATGGAGAAATGGTGACTATTACCAACTTATCTAAGAAGACTATCATGCTCACATATTAAGGTGAATGGTCATTTACTGGAAAAAGAAAGGAAAAATTATCCAAAATTAAAGTTTGTGTTATATTTTCACTCTAAATATGTGTCTGTGTATATATATATATATTTAATATGCAAAATATGATATATTTATATATATTTATATATCATATATTATATATTATATCATATTATATATCATATATTATATACATATTTCACTCTTTATCATTTTTCTCCTCTTGCATAGGATATCAGACATATACGACTATCAAAATATGTTTTGCTTCTTTTTTTACAGAGTGAACAGATTAAATAAAGTACTATAGTCACCAATTATACAAATTACCTATTCATGTTTGTTTGACTATATATGTATTTATATATAGTACATACATAAATGTATTTTTACATGTACACACATATAAATTCATATATATAAAATAAGAAACTATATATATATGATTATAATATATATGATTAGGAATTTGAAGTTATCTAAACTAAGTATCTGAAGCATTATACGTTTATTTATTCATTTAAAAACACCTGGCCATTCATTTTAATGCCATGATTTAAACCATATCTACACCAAGTAAAGTGAATAACAGAGATAGTCATCTAAATAATTCATACCAAATTGTAGCACACAATATTCAAACAGTTTTCCTTTCTAAATGATCCTGTTAATTGTACTCTGAATTTCACTTTACTTGTGTAGAAATAGCATTATTTCTAAATCAATATTACTATTAAGTCTGGATCATTAATTAGTAATATATTTTCTGAGTTCAGTAGGAAATTACACAGTGGGGTGGTGACCATGTGCTTAAGGGGTTAGCTCTGTTGAAAGACTAATTTTATGATCAATGCAGTAACAAAAAAAAATCCAAATGGTTATCCAAATTGATTTCGTTGAAGCAACAAAATTAGATCTGCATAAATACAGTTGAATCTCACTTTTTCCATGGTGTTCTTAGCAAATTAACAAGAACTAAAGACTCCATCCATGAAACTTCTTTTCCTCAGGTGTATTCTGGACAGTCTATAGAAGGAAAATTAGTCTCTAGGCCCAAAGAGAAAATCCTTACATTTCCAATGAACTGTCTTAGTTTGATAAAAATGCATGTGGGCAAAGATGTATGGGGCTGTTGTGGTAAGTTCTTCAAAATGAAGAAATGCTTACAATGCATTTAGAAAACATGTTGGCGAAAGGCAAATGAGACCTAAATTTAGCTCGAATGGTGGCGAAGTGGATAAAGAGTGATTATAGCTGTTTGTTTTGATGAGGTTAGTAGCTTGGATCATGACCTCTCCAGAAAAATAAGACAGAGTGTTCTAATGGATTTTCCTTAATCTAATGTAGAAATGACATTGAATGATGGTTCTTAATTAGCATCCTCCTCTTCACCTGCATTTGGCGTGACACCCCCCCCACATTTGCCTTCATAGTCTGAGTAATGCAAAAGGCAAGCTCCTTTGCTGCATTGAGGACACGAGAATGACAAATTTAAATTGGTTCTGTGCACATGAAGAAAGAGATGTTGCTTCCAATTTTCCATGTGTAACTCAAATTTGTATTAAAAGGTCATAACAATGCTAGACAATGGACACAACATAACGCATCTAATTCCTTTACAAAATTAAATTATTTACTCTTGAATCTATTACTCATTAGAAATATAACATTAAAAAACATACAGCAGAAAAATCATGGTGGTGAATGTTGATCATTTTCAAAGGCAGTAACAACCCCCAAGAGTCTATGCATATTAGTTCATCTTATGCTTAATGATGTAAGGAAAGGTGCAGATTTATTTTCTCCTTATTGCTTAAAGAAACAGCCTGTTGTTCAACATTCCCCTTATGAAACAAGAAAAAAATAAAAGATACAAGATAGAAAATAAAATTTTGAAAATCCTTTCTCAATTAACCTAGTGTCTCCTTTTGACCTTTGGTTAACATAGTCTCTTACTCCAAAGCATTTAAGTTACTTCCAAGATTTTTCTAGAGGAAATCTACTAAAAACCTCAAAAATATACAGATTGTTTGGTGGTGGTAGTTGAAGAGGGGGTGGTGAGGTGAGGGGGCTTACTGCTCTGACCCATGTTTTAAGATAACCTCATATCAGAATTAAATTCGACATTCAGAATCCATTCCAATTCCTTATCTTTAAAACCACCTAGAGCTGGCAATTCGGAAAAGCTGGATGGATAAATGGAAAACCAGATTCTGATTTCCTCAGGAGAATCAGCTTATAAACCCCTGCTGGATCATGGAAATTAAGCATTTCCCCAAACCAACCTTTTCTTTTGCCCTAGGATAACCTGATCAAATTTCTTGGCTTCATTTTCTCTATTGGGCTAGCAGTAATGTGAAACTGCAGAAGCCTTGTCAGATCTAAAGCCAATTTCAAAGGAAAGCCAGTTCCTTGGGGGAAAGGTGGCCAGGCAAAGGCAAGATTGTGCTAATAGTTAAATCCCATCTTCAAATGCCACCAACTGTCTTAAGAGAAAATGATATAGTGCGAGAGAAAAAGAAAGAGAAGCAACCCGAGGAAAAAAGCAGAAATGAATAAGAACAGCATAAAAAGGATACAGGGAGGAATCAGTGGAAGAAAGCGATGAAAAACAAAAGCTCCTACATGCCTACATGTTTTGGGAAATATACTAGCCTGGCCTCCACAAGCTAAATGCAGACCAGTTTTTCACAAATAATTGGGAATGTTTTTCATGCTGATTTGTGAATATGTGAAAGAATTAATTCAAGGTGATATTTCATACCACCTTTCAAATGATTCTAGTCACATGCATATATATATATATATATATATATATGTGTGTGTGTGTGTGTGTATGTGTGTGTGTCTATATATATATGCATACACACATATCTACATATACATATAAACTAAGACTCACTAAGAAAAAGCAGCTCTTTATCTACTTCATATGTCAATTTATAATACTAACTTTAAAAATACATATATTTTATTTATTTATATATCAGAGAGAGAGAGCACAAGCAGGGGGGGTGGCAGGCAGAGGGAGGACAGGCAGAGGGAGGGGCAGGCAGAGGGAGGGCCGGCAGAGGGAGAGGCCCGCTCCTTGCTGAGCAAGGACCCCCATGCGGGACTCAATCCCAGCACACTGGGATCATGACCTGAGCCAAAGACAGATGCTTAACCAACTGAGCCACCCAGGCATCTCTATAGTACTAACTTTTAAATCGTTTGTAATTTTGGAGGAAAATTAGCTGATATGTTTTGAGAAGTATTAGCTTTTTTACAGTACCAGCTATTACAGATGACAATGTAGCAGATTATTATTGTAGCAGATTACAGACTACGGCTAAGTATTATATAGAGAAATGCCTGGCAGAGAAATTTTTGGCATTACATGAGTATGTATGGGTAAACTATTATTGAGAAAAGGTACAGAATAGAAATATTCTTATTTAAAGATCTTTATCTGGTAAAATTAGCTTTGAATTAAAGTTCCGTAAGGTATATGAACGCTAATAAAAAATATGGGTATTGTTAACATGGAAATTACCTAATGGTAAATCATCTGTTTTTACCTTGAGTGGCCATAAATCCAAATAAATGCAAATTAAAATACAGCAACATTCATATAGAAGTTATTAAGAAAATTGTTGACTTAAGAAACTTCTGAAAATAGCTTACTTGAGCTTAATTAATTATGAAATTTCCAAGTAACCAATGGAAAAATGAAGGTTTATTTTCAGTTGTTTAATGACCCAAGTTATGCAATATGCAGAAGACACACATCACCATTTTATGTTCCAAGACCACTTACTTCCTCATGCTTAGAATAGGACTAGGGATATTAAGGCTTATAATTCTTTTTTTTTTTTTTTTTTTTAAGTAGGCTCCATGCCCACCGTGGGGCTCGAACTCACAATCCCACGACCCTGAGATCAAGTCAACTGAGCCAGCCAGGCGCCCAAGATTTGAAATTCTTTATCTCTCTAAGTCCCATATGTTTTTGTTTTGTTTTTGTTTGTTTTGTTTTTTTAAGGAGCTTGTTTTTCTTTGTTTACACTGAATGAGAACATCCAGAAAATCAAGTCATGATGATAGTAACTGCAGATCCTCATTGGTCATTCTGGGTCTCTTAATTAGGCGGAACAATGGTAATGATCCTAAATTTTCATCTATTTCAGCATCATTTCCATTCTTAATTCATTATGCCTATGCTGATAGAGTCAAGTATTTAACTGAAGAGATTATCTGGATAACGCAGGCAGAAGATATCTTGCATATGTGCTTGTGTGTGTATGTGTGTGTGTGAGAGAGAGAGGGAGGGAGAGAGAGAGAGAGAGAGAGAGATCCAGTCTTGAATATCAAGTTTGTCTTTCAAATTAATCAAATTTGCCAGAAAATTGTTCATTTGATGGCTATGTGGTTTAGTGGAAAAATCATTTAATATCCTTTTGATGACAATGAGAAAACACAAAAGCTCACATTAGTTTTTTCAAAGGAAATTTATTGGCTCATTTATTTTGGAATTCCAGTAGAGTATCCTGGCATTCAGGCATGGTCAGATCTATGAACTCAAGCTTCGGCCACTATCTCTTTCTTCATCCCTAAGAATTTATTTTGCTTGGCTTTACTTTTTTGTTCAGACATTCCCTATGTGATGAGCAAGATGGTCTCTGAAACCACAGAGGCATAACCTACCATTTTAACAATCCTGGATAAAGGTGATGTCGATAGTAATAACAACAGTAATAACAGCTAGTATTCAGCTATATTTACTGAAAACTTACTTTATGCCAAGACATTTTTAAGTTGTTTAATATTCATTCTTAATCAAAAATGTTATGAAGGGGTGTATTCTTCTTCTTCATATCAGATGAGGGAAGAAAAATATTTTTTGCTAAGTCCATTAGAAAATTTGGGAAATCTCTAATTGACCTGGTTTTCCTACATTCCTGACACAATTTGAATCTAAGGCAGATTTTATAAAACAGGCCCAGCCCAGTTCAAATTCTACCCTCATGACCAGGGAAAATGTGCCATGTTCTTGAAAGAGGAAAATGTACTAAAACTATCAATCCTTGACAGGTTAGCAATTGAATCGCGTCATGATCCACATCTAAATTTCAATGGCTAAACTTGAACTCAATAAATCATTGACTGTCATAACTAAGACATTGTAAGTAAGGCATAAAAAATTTAGAATATAATTTGTACTCTAGATTTAAGGAATTAAATAGGGGATTAATAAGTAAAACATGCAGAATTATAAGAAAATGGGTAGAAACAAAGGACAAATGAAGAGTAACAAGGTTGAGATAGCATGCAATAGAAAAAAAAAAAAAAAACAATAACAATAAAACAAGTATAGTAGCCAATTGTATTGAGAACCTATTATATGCAGCACACAATTAACCAACCTGGCACTTACATTTCACACACTATCCAGAAGAAGTAACTGAGGCTGAGTTAAAATATGTAACTCATATAAGGTAACATAGCTACAAAATTACTGAGCCTGGATTCAATTCAGGACATCAGACTCTATGATGCTCTCTCTCTGATGGCTCTAATTCCTGAATAACATAGGACATGGATAGAATTTACTTAATTTAATTTAGAAAAAAAAAATACACTCTGAACTATCAAGATTCTTTATATCATATATTTAAATAATTTTTAATATTGTCCTGCAAATTTGTAATTTGTAATTCCAATTCCAGAAAATGTATGGACATAGTCTACCTTACATTCAAAATATAAGCCCAAAATAGCATTAGTTATAAATAAAAGTAATGAACACATAATAAAATCCTGGTGATACTGCTGCAGTCCAGTGTGAAATACAACCCTGGAAAGTACCATCGTATATCAAAATAAAAATACATTTTCCTAAGTTGGTAGGACTGATATGTTTATATTATTTCATAGCTACTGTTTAAGGACCAAAAGGTCTACTTTCAGATTGTGGCACACCTCCTCTAGTGTCAGATAAAATGTTAAGAACCATCCTTTGAATTTTCAAAAAAGCTATCTATAAGTTTATCACCGCAGAGTCCATTTGGTATCAGTTAGTCCTTTTTCTTTGTGAGGTTGGAGCTGGGAACAATTCAAGGTCATGTCACTTGGCAAGTAAGAACTTGGAAATGGAGTACCCCATGCCGTGAACTTCAGGGATAAGTTGTAGTTCAGATTCAAAGCCTGAATTGTCTGCTATGTTAGCACACTATCCGACTATACTTTATAACACTTGAGGATTTTATAAGTTTAAAATATTATACCTTTAAATTTTACTTTCAGGTGAAGTGAAACTGTCTCTGTCTTTGTATAGGAAGAAGTCAATAGTGACTTTATTTTTTTTTTATTATATCTTTTTTGTTTTTTACTATTATTATTTTTTTTTAGGTAGGCTCCATGCCCAGTGTGGAGCACAACCTGGGGCTTGAACTCATGACCCTGAGATCAAGACCTGAATTGAGATCAAGAGTCAGATGCTTAACCAACTGAGCCACCCAGGTGCCCCAATAATGACTTTAATATTACCAATATTTTATTTTATGATTTTATTTTTTTAGATTTTGACATTGTAATTTCTTTTGAATATGTCACTTTTTGCAAGCTAGGAAACAGAATCAAACTAAGGCAGTCTAGTCTTCTAGGGACCCAGGCCAAGTCTTATGATCTTTAGCAGCATGACATCATGACACAAGGTGTTAAGAATGGGCTTATACTCTCTAAATACTAACCATTTATCTACATTTTTCCCCCTTAGGAAACATCCAAAAGTCCAGCCTTTAAAGGCATGATATACAGAGCATCTTGATCTACAAAGAACAAAATGACCTAAATTACATGCTGGTCAATTTACTGGTGGACCGAATCAAAGCTGACCAATGACTGGTGAAGAGAGGAAGTGTTTACCTTTTGGAAACTTGCTCTGAGGTTTAAAAAAAAAAAGCCCTGGCTGCTGTTAATAAGAAAGCAAGTGAAAAATATTACAGATGCACCCACACTGATACTTGATTTTGCCAAGGTTTTCCACTAGAATACAAAGTTAGAGATGAGTGGAGGGGTAAGATACTTAGATGTTTTCAAAATACATTACCAGTAATATGAAACTTAGCATACTGAATTCTTCCATTTGCCACCAGAACAAACTGACAATGAGAACTACTTAAAAGAAATGCTCAACTATAAAAAGGGTGGTAGCATTAACATTTTCCACTACCAAATAACCTCTGGCTTTCCCGTGCCATTAACACTACTACTCTTGCAAGATACATATGCATGTGGAAAAACTTGTCAGCTTTTGCCAGGGCTAGGAGATGAAAAATAGAGCATGTCCTGATTAGTTAATTTGTGGCTGTAAGCTCAGTTGACATCTTGGGGATGGACCATAAAATCTGGCCATTCTTTTGTTTCACATCTGCAAACTACAGAATTCCTTAGCCCAGTCCCATCTATGACTCATCTCCTCAGGGTTGAGGTGAGGGCTAGTCATCAAAATCTGGAATGTCATGGGTACGAGTAACTCCAGTAGCTTTTGGATGCATAGTAGGAGATACAAAGGTGGTAAAATTCTGGTAGGAACACCAGGATGGCAATGCCACCGGTCTGCCATGCCCCCAACCCCCAACCTTTTGTTGATATAGCCAGTCAACAGGAGGGAGGCTATGATGAGAGGCCACAACAGCAGTGGCCTCATACAGGATCTTAGGAGGGTTTTTCTTAAACTCAAGGTCAATGTCGCCATCATGTGCACAGGAGGGCCTTGAGTATCTCACTTTATTACTGGGGATTCCGGTAACCAGGTTGGTAGGAGACAGCATCATAACACGCAGACACAGCGACAATCAGAGCACCCAAACCAGGTCACCCCCACACCAACAACTTGCTCATGGTCGGCAGCAGAGGTGCTGGAGGCCTCACGGCACGCCTCACCTAACCGCCATCCCACCCGCCAATACTATCAATATTTTAAAGATCATTTTAAGGGGTGCCTGGGTGGCACAGTCGTTAAGCGTCTGCCTTTGGCTCAGGGTGTGATCCCGGCATTCTGGGATCAAGCCCCACATCAGGCTTCTCCGCTAGGAGTCTGCTTCTTCCTCTCCCACTCCCCCTGCTTGTGTTCCCTCTCTCGCCGGCTGTCTCTCTCTGTCAAATAAATAAATAAAATCTTAAAAAAATAAAAAATAAAGATCATTTTAAATTTGCCTACCTGTGTTAGGTACATTGATATCTAATGCATCCTCTATGACTATATCTAGCACTGTGGTAATTTGCATAACATCTGAAAGCCATAAATATAGTCATAAAGACACTAGTCAGCACTTACGTGCCAAAAGTTCCCAGAAGGGGAGATATCTGGTGACCTGCTGATGCTTCTGGCTCGGTATGGATGAGACAACCAGTACAAGGGCTATATATTTTACTCTGCATCCGGTAGTCTGCAGCATTCTAAAGCACTGTCAACTCCGATTTGCAAAGGTGAAAAGGGTAATGTTACCAGAAAGATTCAAAGAAATTTTGCACCAATTCATTAAAAAATCAATTTGCAAGCACAGAGAGGATATCAGGTATTAGTAACAGCCAACTCTTATTTATCAAGCTAAATAAATCCTTTTTTTTTATTATCAAAGAATGGATCCTGCAAGTAGGGAAACTTCAGAGATAAGAATTCCTTTGATTTTTGTTTTGCTTTGAACCTAACCTCATATGAAATTTTTACTTACAAAATGGTTAAGGATATTACATTTGGAATAACAATTCAGAGAAAAAAATGCTAGTATGCTTGTTTACAAGCACATATATGCTTGTATATATAGACACATAACAACTTCCTGGGGTTTTCTGGAACTTTCACTCAGTTTCTCAATTCCATATTACCTTGGACTGAAGATGAATAAACAAGAAAGATAAGAAATATAATAATAATAATAATAATAATAATAATAATAATAATATATAAAACTCAGTGTGGTGTACTATACTATAATAAATATAACATAATCCAGTAGTGGGAACATTTAAGCACATGCACATAAATGGGCACAATTGTAACTTATTTATTATTATACATTGAGAACAATGGGTCAGCTGGCACTGAGGGATGTGTTGGAAGAGAGCGGTAGCAGGAAGAGAGGCAGTCAATGATGATAAGTATTCAGAATGAGGCAAAGGAGTTTGCATTTATGTGAGTGTCAGGGTGGGTACTCATGAAGGACTGGAGTAACAGTGGAAGTGGCATGGCTCCAAAAGTGTGACCATCCATGGTGAGTAAGATAGATTCGAAGAGAGAGAAGAGCCAAGAAATGAGCTAGGAAGATACTGCAATGATCCAAGCATTATGCTGCTGTGGCAGCAGGATGGGGATAGAGGGCATGATGGCATGATGGATAGGAAAAAACACTTCAAAGACAGACTTGAGAGAACCTGGTGTCTTTATCCCCTATATACAAAACCTAAACTAAGGATTCAAGTTAGCATTATGGAAAATGGGAGAGAAGTCCTCATAGAAGCACCAACTCTGAGATTTTGAGCTCATTGTGTTTTCCCTTGAGACTCAGTTTTTACATCTGTAAATCACGTTATCAGTAGAGGCTTTCAGCTCTGAAATTTTGTTTCTGTACTACAAGACACTGGAAGAATGGCCAGAGTAAAATGGACTGAAATGAGATGAAGAAAAGGTAAGAATAGGTAGCTGTTTGAAGAATAATGCATATGATTGAGCATTTAATATGTACCAGTAACCATGTTAATTTTTAAAATACTTATTATCTTGTTTAGTTCTCATAACAAACCAATAAGAGAAGAGGCAACTAAATCAAAGAAGAAAGAAAGAAAACCAAACAGAAAGAAGTACTTGTCAAGGGAGCCAGCAAAGTATCCTCTCGGAAATGACTGGATAAACTGGAAAGGGTAGAAATCTGAGGGTTTGGGGAATGTGGAAGCCTCCGTTGAGTCTGGCTCAAGTGGCTTGGGGTTCAGTTTAATATGAACTCGATGATATCTCTTGTTTATTTAACTCCCAATGGCCATTTGCAGAGAAAGGGCAGTGACACCCATCCCAGTTTACAGTTACCAGCAGGGCTGCAAATTTTCTATTTTTTTTCTTTTTTTCCCTACTTGCCAACTTCAGACCACTAAATTCCAGTAGCTGCCTCTTTACTACACCATTTCAGCAGCAAATGCATTGTTTTGCGCCTCTCTTGACCAGCAGCTAAGTAGGGAACAATTCTTTAGGTGACGTTAGCACTTGAGCTTAGATTAATGATGCTAAATCTGATTTATATTGTCTTTCCCCATCCATATGATCTAGCATTCTCCCTGCCCTTTCAATGCAGCTGTACCTTAAGCTGCATGCTTTAGAGGTTTTCTCCAACAACTCCCAGACCACTTTCCTAATCAGTATTCAGCAGTATCTTTCCCTTTAGCAGATGCACATTATTTTCTTCTCCCTGTGTTCTTATATTTATTCTTCTAAGGTTTATCCACATCAACTGCCTTTGCTGTTTGTTAGCCTAATTTTAATAATGATCCCAAGACCTATAAAAATATACATTTAAGTTGCTTGATAGCAAAACATACCAACCTGTTTATGGGAAAATTAATAGACAAAATTTACAAGGAATGCCCAAAAAAAGACATTGTTTTTCAATTGGGTGATCCAATATTGACAGAATTTACAAAGTTTCAAGATTTATGACAGAATATTGTTTTAGCCCCCTTCAGAGATCATTGCATTTGAGTGCATGTAATATCATTTTCATCAAAATAGGGACACTGGCTTCAATTTATTTTTGGAAGGAAAGAACTAATACATTCTTGCTTTATGAAGTTATTTTACAAGACTACTTTTTAAAAAAGGTCTGTATATTTTTTAAAGGCAACATTGCAAAAATGTCAGTGAGTTACTCTTAGATATATATAAATCATTCCCAGCTTTCTTGATATGAAAATGTGAGAAGCTTGATGAAAATTGAAGAATATGAGATGTTAGTTAAAGATAATAATCTTTTCATTCTAGGCTCACAGACTGTGCCAGAAAACGGGCAAACAAAAGCATTAAGTCCCCAGGCTTCCAAATGAGGAATAGTCATGATTACAATCCATCAGTTCACTCAAGTGGTGTTCGCTGTGACTCACCAGTTGAATTCTGGCTCTAATTGCCATTACTCAAACTATGCCTATTTATCACCAGGCAGGACAAAATGGCTGTCTTTGTAGCCCAGCTTTACAGCAGCACACTTGCAACAATCAGGACTTGCAATTGTTCTCTATTCATGCCTCTAAGAATACAAATTGCACTGAATGGTGAGAAATAGCAAGATGACTAATGCTTAAATTCTAAGTCAATCGGATTATGCATCCATTCATCCATCCACCCGTCTATCCATCCATCCAATATATATGTGCTAGACAGTGTGCTAAATATTGGGGGAATAAATGGTAATAAGGCAATTTCATTCTCATTTTGGTTGTGTTGAAATGAGAAGGATCCCAGAGAAGATATACATGGACTGAGCTGGTAGGTCACGTTGTGACCCAATTGCTCTACAAGGAGTGTGGTCTTCTGTGAATAACCTAAGGAGGTTGGAAACCAAGCTATCAGCCTCTTTACCCCCGTGACCACAGCACTGGTTCAAGCTTTCATCTTGTTTGCCCGCATTACCTCAATGCCTAAGTGGCCATCCTTCTCCTTTCTTGTTCCCATTCAGTCCAATCTCAACAGAAAATGGGAAGGATCCCATTAAAATATGTTAGATCATGTCATTCTTGGGTTCTTCCAATGGCTTCCATCTACCTTGGAGTAAAAGTTAAAGGTGTCACCAAATGCTTATAATGTTCTAAGAGATCTTAACTCCTATCCTGTTGTTAATGTGTCTAATATCACTTCCTCCTTATCTCCTTCATTCTCTTCTCTTCCCCCCTCCCCCACCCCAGCCACCTTGCTTTTTGAATTTTTGAATAGGTATGCTCTCGCCTCAGGATTTAAACTCGATATTCCTTCTGCTGGATCACTCTTCACCTAGAAATCCACTTGCATGGCTCTCTTATTCCTTTCAGGTTTTCACTCAAATGTTCCCTTTCTCACAGAGACGGAACCTGAGTAGCCTATTTAAATTTGTACACAACCCCATTCATCAGGTTCTCACTAGCATACCCCTCCATTCTGGTTTCATCCCCATCCCCCAAAATACATGATAACAATTGAAAACATGACTTGCTTTTTTTTTTTTTTTACTTTATTTCTTATCTGTCCCTTCCCACTAAGATTTTTCTCCCCCCTGTGTTGTTGTTTTCAGAATTCTCAGTAAATTAGAAGAGTGCTTGATAAATCATGGGTTTTCAACACATACATGGGAAATGCATGAATCTTGGGCCACCACCCAATGCTTCTGTCCGAGGAGAACAACCAGGAAATTTCTCCTTCAAGTGTTTTGTGGCTAAATCGAAGCCTATTTGTTCTCTGGCTAGATCATATCCTTTCCACATCAAATGCATTTCTTTATTAGATTCATTTATTCATTCAAGATGCATTACTGCATCAAGCATTTACAAGGTGTCAACTATGAGATTAACTCCATGTGCTATGCTGGGAATTCAATCAAAATGTGCAGACTCAGCCCTCAAATATCACAGTTCTGGTAAAGATTACATATAGACAACAGGTGTAGAATAGTGTAACACAGTGTTATTTTGGAGGTCAGTCTGCCCCTCCTGGAGTGGGGGAAGAAACTAGTTTGGACATCTAGGAAAGACTCCAAAAAGGAAACTCTTTTGATTTGGGCTTGCAAACTAGCAGCAGGCTGACTCCAGACTGCAGATGTATTTAATGCAGCATATAGAATGTTCTCTTTCTCCACTGAAATAATTAAATGAGTAAATATGTATATTCATACACCCAGATTTAAAATGGGATGCTTCACATTAAACTATGGATTTCTCATTACTCCTGATAAAAATTTTTAAAAGGAAATAGAAGATGTGGCCGTACTGTAGCCATCTCCTGCATGGAGTGATGAACCTAGACTGATCATTATGTTTCTATCAAAATTCTTCTGTCTAGGGGCACCTGGATGGCTCAGTCGTTAAGCATCTGCCTTCAGCTCAGGGCGTGATCCTGGCGTTCTGGGATCGAGCCCCACATCAGGCTCCTCTGCTGGGAGCCTGCTTCTTCCTCTCCCACTCCCCCTGCTTGTGTTCCCTCTCTCATTGGCTGTCTCTCTCTCTCTGTCAAATAAATAAATAAATAAATAAATAAATAAACAAATAAATAAATAAATACATAAATCTTTTAAAAAAATTCTTTTGTCTAAAAGAATACCCAAGAATAGGGAAAATATTAAAAAGGCACAGAGCATATCTCTTGTTGCAAATGTTATTTCTACATGTTTAATATGCATCCACCAGCACACTCCTCTCATTTACATTGTTTCCCTGACCCTGTAGGCATCTGAGATCGTTTGATGTGATGTAGACCTTGAAAGATGAGTCAGGAAGGACAATGCAGACAGAGAGGAAGCAGGAAGGTTGAGAAGAAGATGTTATGCTCAGAACACAGCCATTGCCGGAGAAATGAGAGTATAGGAGAAACAGTGAGGAGTAAGGCCACAGACAAATTTTGTGACCCGATTAGGAAGGCCCTTTTATAAAATGCTAAAATATTGAGATTACCCTTTGGGAAAAACTGGGACAAATGTTTTTTTTCAAACTATGGAACGAGTTAGTCATTAAATCTGTTAGGATTGTGAATTAAAAAGTCATAAATAAAACTTAAAATGAAGGTCTGAAGGATTTCCTGTAAATTTAGGGACATGACCTTGATTAGAGCTCCTTCACCTGCTCAAAGGTGTTTGTTACTTTCTGGTTTAAGAGTATATTGTGATATATTTGAAGGTATGGGAAATAATGAACTCCAGATTAGTTTTTATATTACATTTATCATACTAGCATTAATTCATACTTCAATTTACAAACTTAAATCAAGATCCAGTGAAGAGTAACATACAAAGATACGTATGCACTGTGAGTACACACTATTGACGGGTACTCAAAAGCTGTTCACAACCCCAAGCTCCCTTGCTGCTCTTACACCAAGGTTGATGGTAAATGTCCACCACCCATTTGCACCTCTATTTAGGGGAGCCCAAGTGACGCAAACAAATGTCTTCTAAGAAGACACGAGAAGATATCTGCTTCCCTAATGAAAAGGAGAGGCATATCTAGTATAGACTTCCTTCTTCCTCTGTCCCCTTGTTCCTGTCAAATGCCAGTAGATGACTGGCATTCAGCTTTCTTGGCACCCTTGAAATTTTTCAGCTACTGAAACTCTCTGGCTTCCTGTTATGTGAAAAAGAAAAAGCTCTCTTTACTTAAGCCAGTTCTCATTCCTGGCTGTTGTAGGCCATCTCTAAGGTGTCCCTCAATGATCTCCCCTTCCTGGTATTCAAATCCTTGTTTAATCTGTTCCCCTTAAAAGTGGGTTAGACCTAGTGGTTTGCTTCTCAAGAACAGAATACGTTAAAAGTGACGGGATGTCATTTCCCAGATTAGATCACACATGACTGTGGCTATCACATGGGGTACTCTTGTTCTCATGATCACCTACGTTAAGGGAAATCAGGCGTTATATTGTGAGCTGCTCTTTGGAGAGGCTCACGTGGCAAAAACACTGGCATCTCTAGCCAAAAAGCCACAGGGACCGAGGCTACCCAACAACCACGCGAGTGGGCCCAGAAGCAGATCTTCCCCCAGCCGAAGCTTGAGATGACTGCAGCCCAACTGACACCTTGAATAGAGTCTTGGGACAGAGCCTAAGCCAGAAGTACCCAGCTCGGCTGTACCTAGATTCATGACCGAAACATGCAAGATAATAATATTTATTGCTTTAAGTTGCTAAGTTTTGGGGTAATTTGTTATGTAGCAATAGATAACTGATACATAGGCTGATATAAGAATGCCTAAGAGAACTTTTAAAAAAAATACCTGTACTGTGGCCCTGAAAGAGACCAATTTCACCAGAAACAGAAAGAACTGGAGCCCAATATTTAGTCATTTTAAATCCTGTTTGGGTAATTCCAAAATCAGCCATGTTTTAGAACAACTGCTTCAGGCTATTTGTGGTTGGTTTTCTGCTTCTTGTAGCTGAATGGATTCCTAACTATTACAACTCAAATAAACTCAATAATGTCTTATTATGACTTCTGACATTAAGTATATAATTAAATATTTTGAAAGGCATCGTTTCTTAATTTATTTCTCATTTTTCTTTTTCATTTAGCAAAATGCTTAACTTACGATTGTTTGTAACATTATCTCATTATAAGTAAGAATTATGCTTTTCTTCTCCTATTATTCATCTTAATACATCAGTTTTTAAGAGGGGAGAACCTCTTCTTCTCTTCTCATAACAGCTATATTGGTCTATGTTTTCTTTCTTTCTTTCTTCCTTTCTTTCTTTCTTTCTTTCTTTCTTTCTTTCTTTCTTTCTTTCTTTCTTTCTTTCTCTCTCTCAAGATTTTATTTATTTATTTATTTGACAGAGACAGCCAGCGAGAGAGGGAACACAAGCAGGGGGAGTGGGAGAGGAAGAAGCAGGCTCCTAGCAGAAGAGCCTGATGTGGGGCTCGATCCCAGAACGCTGGGATCACGCCCTGAGCCAAAGGCAGACACTTAACGACTGCGCCACCCAGGCGCCCCCCCTTTCTTTCTTTTTCTTATCCTTCTAAAGTTTAGAATAGGAAAAGAATGAAATGTCAAGCTATAAGACTATATTGGGCACTACATAATGACGGTATAAAACTCCTGTCTTTGTCTTCTTCCATTCTGTAAAAAGATACCACAGAAGCCATATCTGGGTGGTTAGTCCCAACTCTGAGCTCAGATGGAGTCTGCCCTTTCTCAATTAACATCAAGTCACTATGTTTTTCTGATTTGTGGAGATTTACAAAGTATTCAGGCAAAGTTTTTTTTTTTTCTAAGTTTAAGTGAAGATTACACACTTGAGGCTACACTGAGTGCAAGTACATGAATCATGAACCCAGGCGGAACTGGTTTTGAATTCTCCTTTGTTCATTTACCAACTAATTCATATTGAGTGAATTATCCTTGTATGCAGCTCAATTTCTTCATGTATAAATAATAATAATAATAATATGTACTTAACAGGATGATTGTAAGATTTGAACATAAAAAAAAATATAAAACTCAGGGGCGCCTGAATGGCCCAGCTGGTTGAGCATCCAACTCTTGGTTTCAGCTCAGGTCCTGATCTCAGGGTCCTGAAGTTGAGCCCACATCAAGTTCCACGCTCAGCACAGAGTCAGCTTGGGATGCTCTCTCTCCCTCTGCCCCTCCTGCTTGTGCTCTCTCTCTAAAAAAAATAAATAAATCTTTAAAAAATATATATATAAAACTCAAATAAAGCTGAGACATTTAATCAGTGCTCAGTAAATGCTAATTGCAGTTGTGATCACTGATTTTTTAATAAAAAAAGAATAATTTCATAAAATATATCGCTATAGATAATTCACCAAGGACAACAACAATAATAATCCTCTTATTTCTAATTTTCTGGAAAGCTCTTAAAGGAGGGGGAAAATGTTTTTAAAAATAATGTCTTTGTAGAAATTATTGCCTTGTAAAAACGTTCTTTTTAAATCTGGGGCATAAACCTTAGAGAATTTTGAAGATGGTGCAACAAATATGGTACACAGTTTAAGTAAGAGTTCACAGATACCTTTAAAACTGTGAAAGAACCTAGTAGGAATTAACAGGTACTAGACATTTAAGTGAGGTAAGGGAGCTGGACTAATGAGTCCCATGAACATATTTCTTTAGGATTTATGTTCATTCTGTTTGGATTCTGCCAAAGCAAATTTCCTATAATGGAGAATAAGAGGCTTAACAGAAATTACAATGTAATAGCAAAACCACCAGAGCTTTTACAGGTAACTTTCTATAAGAGTTACCTGAATTCAAGTTCAGGTTGATTTTTTCTTAAAAAATCAACCACAATCTGGACTGTCTTACATAATTAATCTAGAGATAAGGGTTATGAACGTTAAGAGGTAATAAAAATCACAAGAAAAAATAATTGGAAGAATCTTGAAAATACCAACATTTTATAAAAATTGAGGTAAGCTTTAATTCCTGGCAAATATGACCAAAGGTAGAGTTGTTTCAGCACAGAGAAGATCAATAAAACCAGCAAATTTGATGTCTTCATGAAGCTTAGACTCCAATGGAGAAGACAGAGTAGAATAAATAATGCAAATATGTTCAGTGTAACCATGAAGAGGCACAGAGTACTAGCTATACAAAAGCATAATAACCAAACCTAACCAAGCGGGTGGCAGAGTTAGCACAGGCTCTCTAGAGGATATGGCTTTTAAATTCAGATCCAAAGACAAAAATGCTATTAACGTGTAGCTACAAAAGTCACAGATATTGTGACAGCCTTTTGCTATGCAAAGAATTACTAAAATTAAAGGAATTTTAATTGAAAGAAAGGTTGGAGATCATCCATAGTAGATGAGAATCGTGAACAATATGCCTGGGTCCTGAAGAAGTTGTTTGGTAACCGCAGTGATGCAGTGAACAAAGCTCCAGAAAGTGGTAAGAGTGGCAAAGCACAAGAACTTTCTTGCTAGGTACCCGGGATAACTAGAAGAAGAACAGACATAAAAACATTGTTTGTGAGCTTGGCAACTAGGTTGTCCCTCCAAAGTCCTTTCTGTGACAGTGACCTGGCTTTAAGAGGGCATCTGGTCTTCTCTGCTTAGAACTTTTTGGTCTCAAGGATATTTTTACTGGCTAAGAGCTTTTTCCTTCTACTCAGTGCAATTTCATCTAGGTGGAATGAACAGCTATATAAACTTCAGCATCTGAAGAGAGTATAGGTTGGCATGCACTGGAATTTGTGAATATGGTGAATTATAGCTGGGCACCAGCTACAAAGTACTATCTAATTCACCAAATCATCGAGCCTCTAGTAGCAAATACTTATATAATGCTTACAGGACCTAGTTAGCGCTCCACGAATTATTTGAAGATCTTCACATCTATGAACTAGCTTAAGCCTAGTTTGGGAAACTGAGGTTAAACGACGTGTCCGTTGTCACAAAGTTAGCTAAGTGTGAGAGCTACATGGCAACCCATCTTACTCCAGTATCTTCTGCTCTTACACATCTCAAGGCTGGGTTTTCTCGTTCTTCGTGGGTTTTTTTTTTTTCTTTTCTTTTCTTTTTAATTGGTAGATGAGATGTAGTCTGGAGAAGCAAGGTAATCATTATTTATGGTGATATGCGAAGCTCTAGAGGCCTTTGGTAGTAAGTGAGTGAGTCATTTCTGGACCCTGTTGACATTCTTGGGCTCTACCAGATACCTGTGTGGAGATGGTGTCTGCCTGCAACTCAACTCTGGCCGGCCCCAGTTAGAGGCTAAATTCCATAGCTTTGCAGAGTGGGACTGCCAAAGGCAGGAGGTGATTGTGCAGATCAGGGAGTTATGCGGGACCAGGTCTCTAGAGCAGGCGAGAGCTATTAAGATATATGGGCAAAATCTGCCCTTGATATGTTCAATTACAAGTTTCAGCATTTATGAGGCATAATTTTATAACATCCCTTGAGAAAACAAACACTGGGATTTATGGTATTGTTATTTCTCATTATTATTTATACACTAATGTCAGTCAATATAATTATCATTTTTTATGTTCTTATCATCACTGCCTCACAGATTTTGCCTCATCATGAGAAGGAATGCAATGCATCTGCTTTGCTCACCATTGTAGACATGGTGTCTCGCAGAGTTGAAGTTTAAAAAATATTTATAAAGTAAATGTATCTTAGTAGAGAGAAATATTTACTTAAAAATCAACTCTAATTTCGGTGGGTTATTTAAGAACATAAAATACAAATTAAAAATAATATGAATTAAAATATGTGCTTAAAAACACAGTGGGGATACACAACTAATGAATCATCGAGCCTTACATGGGAAACCGGGGATGTACTGTATGGTGACTAACATAATATAATAAAAAATCATTAAAAAAAACACAAAACACAGTGGGGAAGGAGAATTGCTTGCTGGGCATAGAGTTTCAGTTTTATAAGATAAAATAGTTCTGGGAATTGATTGAATAACTATGTTAATATACTTAACATTACTGAACTATACAGTTAAAATGGTTAAGATGGTAAATTTTATATCATGTATTTTCTACCACAATAAAAATATTTTTAAAAAAGAACATTGTCATAAGAAACATTTGCATAGTAAAACTAAAATAAAGACCCTGGTAAATTAAACCAAAAATAAAAACATACAGGTTGTTCCAGAAAAATACAGGTAAGCCTATCAGAGATGTGATTTCTTAACAGGCTGATATTAAATTTTTTTCTGTGCATTTCCTGCTAAATGTTTGCTACTAGGACTTCCCTTGTCTGCTCTCAGAGTCCTCATCTATGAAATGAGATTCATAATGGCAACGAATTTATCCCATATTCTTAGGAGACGGGTCTCTATCATGACAAGTATTGTTGGTGCTTTTGGAGGAAAAATGTCTTATCTGCTTTCATGATAGAGACTTTATAAGACACTGTTTCTGTACCTGTAGCACTTCCTTACTTTAATCCTAAACTAGGGTCAGGTTTATAGTTTGCATATGTATAAGCTTATTCTCTACATATGGTGGTGCCAAGTTCATTTTGCTGCTCACTGATGACCCACCTTGGGAGAGATAATCTGCTGTGTGAATGTTTATTATTACATTTAACCAGCTCTGAGTGCTTTCATACAGAAGAGATTAAAAACAAAATAAACTACTATACATTGAATATTTGGGTTTCTCTAAAATTCGTATGTTGAAAACCTAATATGCAAGGTGATGGTATTAGAAAGTGGGGCCTTTGGGAAGTGATGAGGTCATGAGGTTGGCATCCTCATGAATGGGATTAGTGGCCTTATAAAAGAGACACCAGAGAGCTCACCCCTTCACAGAAAGTCTGTGACCCAGAAGCGGGCCCCCGCATGACCATGCTGGCACCCTAACTCAGATGTCCAGCCCCTAGAACTGTGAGAAATACATTTTTCTTGTTTATAAGTACTCCAGTCTGTGGACTTTTGTTACAGCAGCCTGGATGGGCTAAGACACAAGGAAATAGACAAGCATGTCAATGCTGACTAGGCAAGACCACTGAACTTGGAAGCAGACTACCTGCATTAACATTCAGTTGCGTTGATGATCTAGTTCACATTCTTGGTAAATCTCACTTTTTCTCCCCACCCCAAACAGAATTGCTCTTCAAATCAGATTCTATTGTTTCTCTGACAAATGTATTCTGACATCTGAAGCAGCTGCCAGGAGATTTTCAGGGTTTCATTTCTCATTTTGCCAGAAGAGCTTTTTTTTTTCCCCCTTTGGCATGCACAACTACGCACTGCACATGCTTCATGCATACATAGATATATGTATATAATTGTGTGTGTATGTACTAGGTGAGAAGTAGCCTGTGCATTTAATTTCAGGGATTCTAGGAAGGGCCCTGTCTTCCTGATATCACAACCTGCAATGCCTTTCTGCTCTTAATATTGACTCTGTTTGAAACCAAACCTTCAAGTAAGTGCTATCTATTCCAATTCCATTACCCCTTAAGGTTTGGTCTAGGGTTTTGGTGGGATGGCTTCAGGTGTGGAAGGCTAGGAAGGAGAAATCTACAGGCAGCATTCTCTGGAGATCCCAGTGGGAAACAGAAGCCAACCAGATGATTTAAGGAAGGAACTATTTACCAGTGCACAGATGAAATTACTGGAAAGGACACTGGATGCTCAGACCTAAAGCCTAGCAATAGCAACAAGCCATTAGTACACGTAGTTTGAAGTAGGAAGAGAAGGAAATAACACTGTTGGAGAAAAGAATGAGATCAACAATACAGCAATACCAGGAAAGACGAGCACTGTAATTAGGGAGGCATGCAGCCTTTGTTGAAAAACGAGGCTCAGGAAAAGAAGCAAATGTAGAAGGGAAAAAGCCTACCACTCTGTCTGTATATAGGTTTCCTGACAGTACTAGTCACTGGCCAAACCCTATGGCAGTGGTTCTCAAATGTTAACATGCATCAGAATCATCTGAAAGGCTTGTTGAAATACAGAAGGCTAGGCCCCACCTCCAGAGTTCTGATTTACCTGCCTTTGAGTGGGGCCCTAAAACTTTCAGTGCTAACCAAAAAGTTCCCAAGTAATGGTGATGCTGCTGCAGTAGGGATCCTACTCTGATAACATGGTGTACAGGAAACCAGTCAGCAAGACAGTCTAAGTGGTATACTGCATAAGCAATCATCTTCCTCAGGCACAGAGCAGAGAGATGAGAATGAGTCTGGGGACAGCCAACAGAAAATAACCAGTGCAGAGAGAGACAATCAACAAGCCTGAAAGAAATCCAAAGTACAAATACAATATGAAGTTGATACAGTATGAAGTTTGCATGTATGAATTTAGTAGCAGAAAGCAGGAAGAATTCCAAAAGTAATGGGGAAGGCTTAGTCTTTGAATGAACTTGGGGAACAAGGCAAGATCCCACTTCCCAGGCTGCGGACAGAGGTAAGCATTGGGTGTACCAAGAATAAGAAATCCTCAGTGCAGGATCCAAAATGGTGAGATAAAGGGGAAGGGGCTTGGGCAGTGAGTTATAAGCAACAGACAAGAGGTTACAGTAGAAATGGTATCAAGGATTACATGATGTTCAACTTTGAGCTACTGACTTCGGACATCTTATTCTTTCTCTTACCCTTGGGTAAGATTGGTCACAGTGTATGGTGTAGGAAATTCAACTGTTGTAACTTATAGTAGAATTGACAAACTGGGAACACGGATCCAACCAAATGAGTAAAAACCACTTTATACTCACACACACACACACACACACACACACACACACACACATCTATCTATCTATCTATCTATCTGCACATATTAATATATATACACACACAAGGAGTTAATTTTCACCATTATTTAAATTAATCCTACTCCAACTGTAGACATGGGACCTGTACCATCAGCATTGTGTGGGAGCTTATTAAAACCCAGTGTCGGCCCCCACTACAGAGGTTCTCAATCAGGATCTTTGGGAATGTGATTCACAGATTTATAGTTAACAAGTTTTCCAGGTGATTATGATGCACACTGAAGTTTGAGAAGCACTAGTCAAAATCACTGATCCTCAACTTAGTTGCAAATTGGATTTACCTAAAATGGTTCTTAAAATATCACGGTCCATGCTCCACACCCAGAAATTCTAATTGGAATAGGAGGTGTAGTAGTAGATAGTTCTCAAAGATGCGGCAATATTCTCCCATCCTCCTAGTGCAAGACCACTTGCGATTCCACACATGGAGAGGCGGAGTTTATTTTTCCACCCTTAAAACCCAGACTTTATCATGTGACTTGTTTTGTCCAATAGGTTATTAGGAAACATGATATGAGCAGTGACTTGGAAAGACTTGCACCTTGGTTCTTGCTCTCTTTGGCTCCTTTCAGAAACCTGAGATCGTACTGTGAACAAATCCAAACTAGGTGATGAGAGAGGCACATGCAGGGGGAATGAGGTGTGCTTGTCTGATGACTTGCCAACCACTGGGCATGTTAATGAGGCCATATACAGTCATTCAGTCAGATGACTACATGAGTGACCCCAGATGAGAGAAGCAGAAGAACCAGCTGGGTGAACCCAGTTCAAACAGCAAATAAATACGGTTTTCATGTTAAGACAGTAAGTTACAGAATGGGTTGTTATGCAGCAATAAATACTGACACAGGGTGTGACCTGAGCATTTGGGATTTTAAAAGCTCTCCAGGTGATTTTAATGCATAGCACAGTTTAAGTACCTCTGGTCTAAATTATCTCTTCCACTTGGTTGTATACCGCAATCATCTTGAAAGCTTTCAATACTGATAGCTGGGCCTCACCCCCAAAGTTTCTTATATGATTGATAAGGGTTATACTCTAGTCATTAGAATTTTTAAAAACTTCCCAGGTGACTCTAGTATGCAACATAAATTGATGACCACTGCCCTTAATGATAAGACATTTTTTGTTGATATGGAAATACACAATCATTTGTACAATCACTTAATTGTAGAGGCATCAGGGGTACAAAGGATAGTGAAAACAGGATAAAGCTCCACCAGCCAACATCTAGCCTTATACACACTTATAGCGCCCCCCACATTCTCCTCCCATTTTAAGTAGGCTTCACGCCCAGTGTGGAACCCAATGTGGGGCTCGAACTCATGACCATGAGATCAAGAGCTGAGCCAAGATCAAGAGTCAGACTCTTAACTGACTGAGCCGCCCAGGCACCCCTTGTAGCCCTTTTTAAACAAATGTCCCTATGTCCTGCCCCTTCCTCTCCTGCTACTTCCCTCACTTCCACTGCTTCTGATTCATTTTCATTGTTTAGGTTACTTGCCAGGGCCTCCGTGGGCAGAGGATATTTTGCATTCTCTGATAATTCTTTTCATGACTTCCCAATAGGTTACCTTTTGCTATTTAATTACTTTATTTCTTATATGGTTATCTTCTGGATTACAAGGGCAAATCTTCCCTCTCCAGTTAGATTGCAAACTCCTTGAAGCCAGAGCATTGTATAAACTTCTTTGACATCTCCGAGAGAAACCAGAAATGTTAGACGAACAGAAGAATGCTTAGTAAATATTCATGGAAATATGGTTGAACTACTTGGAAGAAAGTGGTCATTGGTAACCTGAGTCAATTACACATCCCCTTAATTGTAATTACTATTCAAAATTGAACTGATGGTTCTGGAGCTTCGCAAAATTACCACGTTAGAGCAGCCTGAATTGGGGAAACAAAAATCATTTCTAAAGGAGGGAAAATGATTCACTAGCAAGTGCTTCCTGAGGGTTGTTTGCATGACATATGCAGTGTGCTAAATTCTGGTAAGCTTCTTCCAGATACTAACTTAATTAATCTGCTTCTGCATCCTCTATCACTGTTTTCAAATCATAGGTCTTAATATATCTTTTTCCTGCACTTCAGGTCAAATAATAAAGAAAATTCATTAGATAGCAGCTTGGTGTGCTCCTAAGTGTAACTCTGCAAGAGAATTTTAATAATCAAAGAAGTTGCTGATGTAGGGATATGATAAATTACTTTGCTACAGGGTAATATAAACCTTAACTAGTATGATGAATATTCCTGCTTCACAAGGAAAACTGAAATACTGCAAACTATTTAAATATGTGCTTCCTGATAAATGAAGACAATCATCTGCAAATATTCTAGATGAGACACAATATGACTTTCATGTTAAAGCAAAATGTCTCTATAGGAAGAAAAAGGCTCAAAGGAAGACATTTTGAGAAAGGAAATAGAACCATGAAAGTATTTAATATCACCAGTGTGTTTTGTGGAAACATCTTTAGAACAATGAATTTTAAAAATTCATTTTGCAATTAGTAATTATCAAAGTTAAGAATAATTGGTTTTCAAAATTCTTTCTGAATGCTAATTTTCATGGCTAATAATGAAGAAAGTTCTTTAACGACTGAAATCCCTAGGGTTTAAAAGTCATTAACACAAAGAACACTTGTTTTCTAAGCTTTCCTCATATACTGATATTAAAATATGGCAAGATACAGTAGTTGAGTGGTCACTGTGCTTGCTTCTGTGTACGAGATACAGGCTAGCAATATCCTGACATACAAAAATATGACCAATGGTGCCAGCAAATTCAGTAGGTAAAGATATTTGTCCCTGCAATGTGCAGTTGGTGTCTCTCTCATATTCTTTTTGGGGTATCCCATTTTATTTACTGTAATTAATTAATGCTTTTACATTTATTACATTTATTATTTTTACATTATTATCACATTTATTAATGCCTCCTCACTTCTTTATTTGGTTTTTCTTTGTTGTTCTCCTACTTTGTTGAAATATATATCATGACATTTGGCTCTTCTTTACTTCTTAATCATTTACTTTTATTACCTCTTGATTCAATTACCTAGACTATATAATTTCTGCTTTGGAGACTATATTGAGATTTTTTTTTTTTAAAGATTTTATTTATTTATTTGACAGAGATAGAGACAGCCAGCGAGAGAGGGAACACAAGCAGGGGGAGTGGGAGAGGAAGAAGCAGGCTCATAGTGGAGGAGCCTGATGTGGGGCTCGATCCCATAACGCCGGGATCACGCCCTGAGCCAAAGGCAGACGCTTAACTGCTGTGCCACCCAGGCGCCCCTATATTGAGATTTTTACTTTGACCTAATACTAGAGCATTTCTTAGCTAATGTTTCATGTGTTTAAAAATATGTGCTATGCCTCTTTTGCAGAGTTAAAACAAATCTAGATATACCTATTAATGTTATGAAGCTTGTCAATCATATTTTTCATATTCACTTTCTTTACTTATTTAGATTATCAACTTGATATGTCAATTTTTTAAAAAGGAAAATGACTTTCATTGTGTTTGGCCAAGTCCTTTTATTTCTGTTAGTTTGGCAAACAGTATTTCCATTTTATGTGTTCATTTAGGTTCTATATTACAAATGGGATATAAAAAATAAAAACTTAAAAACACTGAGAAAGCAAAGAAAAGTAAAAATAATTCAAGAACATGTTGTATGTAAAGTGGTAAAAGTGGGTGAAGACTTACAAATGCTTATTCTATAGTTGATAAGACTAAGTGAGGGGATGGGAAAGGTGACTAAGCAACCATCCAAATCCAAATGTATTGTATTGTCTTGTGACTGTGATATGGCAGTAAGCCATCTGGGTCCTAGAACCATGTCTTCCATAGAGAAAAATGTTAACAAACATTAAATAACTGTTTGTTGTTGTTGTCTTACCCAATGAAATAGGAAGAAAGATGCCACAGTGAACCAGTCAGTGCACCTTGGTTTTGATTGCAGTTGTCTTACTATCTGTGTGATATTGTGTGTGATGTGTCTTTTTAATTTTTTTTAGAGATTTTATTTATTTATTTGAGAGAGAGAAAGAGCAAGCACAAGCAGGGGGAGGGGCAGACTGAGAGGGAGAAGCAGACTTATCACTGAGCAGGGAGCCTGATGTGGGGCTCAATCCCAGGACCCTGGGATCATGACCCCAGCTGAAGGCAGCTCTTAACCAACTGAGCCACCCAGGCACCCCTCAGCCTCAGAGTCTTAAACTAAAAATAATAATGCCTTTCTTGTAAGGTTGTTATGAAGATGAATGGAGATAATTTATGTAACGAACCTAGTAAAGTGAATGAGCCTCGTACATAGTAGGTAATCAATAAAGGGCAGTCTCTGTAGTTATTGTAGTAAAGCAAATAATACTAATATAATTTTATTACTTTTCATGAAGCCTCTTAAGAAGGATTATCATTCAAACCAGGATATGTAGTTTATTAGTTATTTATTGCTGCATAACAATATTACTACAAATTTAGTGGCTAAAAACAACACACATTTATTGTCTCACACATTCTGTGATAATCAGGGCACAGCTCAATAGGACCCTCTGTTTCAGGGTCTCTTACAACCTACAGTGATGTTGCTGGCCAGGATTGGCATTTCATTTCAAGCTCAAAAGGGAAGGATCTGCTTCCATGCTCATGCGTTTATTGGCAAAATTGGGTTCCTTTCAGCCTTCTGTTTCTTTTGGGCTATTGGTAAAGGCCACCA
This sequence comes from Ursus maritimus, assembly GCF_017311325.1. Lineage (NCBI taxonomy): Eukaryota > Metazoa > Chordata > Mammalia > Carnivora > Ursidae > Ursus > Ursus maritimus. Next base: position 16,884,138 of record NW_024423786.1, read on the forward strand.
TGTGGACCTTTCCATAGGGCAAACCACAACATGGCAGCTTGGTTCTCAAAGTCAGTATGGAAGAGAGTGTACTAGCAAGACAAAGGTTACAGTCCTAAATAACATAACCATAGAAGGGTCATCCCATCACCTTTACTGGATTCTTTTGGCTAAAGGTTATAGGGTCCACCCACACTGGAGAGGAGAAATTACACAAGGATATGAATATGAATATGGTATCATGGAGACCATCTTAGAATTTCTCCACTACAGGTAGAAACTAGAGAAGTGTTTGGCTTCATTTAAGGGATATTTTAAAACAATTATAACTATTCAAAGAAGGCATGGCTATCCTACGGGGAAGTGCTCCCATTGACTAGATGAGTTTGTCAAAGATATTAGAGATTAAATGCAGCATGAGAAAAATGCTACACAGCTCATTTCCAAGATATCTCTCCAATATGATATGGTCCTTTAGAATATTGCTGATAGTGCTTCACTATGAATTTTTTTGACTCATATTCTAATTATTTGCTTAAAAGAGACCAATGTCTTCTCAAGAAGTGAGTGTTTAGGGGAAAAAAAAAAAAAGAATAAGATGGGCTAGCCCAATATCTACTCTCCACTAAACCCAAACATCTGTGAAACTTAGTCTTATAAAATTCAATTGTTTTCCCTGTTATGTCTCTGAGAAGTCACTGAATAAGAAATAACCTAATAAAAAAATATAGTTATATGATTTTAAAAAGCAAATCAATTTGTTGACAGAAGTCTAAACAGAACCCTAAATAATGATTTAATGACTGTCATTCCCCATTCCATGTTCAGAAAATAGTAATTGAGCTCATTAAAAATTTGCTGAATGCATAATACATTTTGCTTGAAGTAAGAGTAAAAGCATAGAATCCCAAATAGCCAAAACAATCCTAAGAAAGAAAAAAATGAAGCTGAAGGTATCACTATTCCAGACTTCAAGGTATACTACAAAGCTGCAGTAATCAAAACAGTATGGTACTGGCACAAAAATAGACACATAGATCAATGGAACAAAATAGAGAGCCCAGAAATAAATCGACAATTATGTAGTCAATTAATCTAACACAAAGGAGGCAAGAAAATAGAGTGGGGAAAAGATAGTTTCCCCAATAAATGGTACTGGGAAAACTGGACAACTACATGTAAAAGAATGAAACTGGACCACTTTCCAACACCATACACAAAAATAAATTCAAAACGGATTAAAGACCTAAATGATGTGAGACCTGAAACAGTACAAATCCTAGAAGAGAGCACAAGTGGTAATTTCTGTGATCTTCATGGTAGAAATATCTTTCTACATATATCTCCTAAGGCAAGGGAAACAAAAGCAAACATAAACTAATGGAACGACATCAAAATAAAAAGGTTTTGCACAGTGAAAGAATCCATCAACAAAACAAAAAGGCAACCAACTGAATGGGAGAAGATATTTGCAAATGATACATCTGACAAGGGGTTAAAATCCAAAATATGTAAAGAACATGAACAAGTCAAAACCAAAAAAAGAAACAATCTGATTAAAAAATAGGCAGAAGATCTAAACAGACATTTTCCCAGAGAAGATATGCAGATGGCCAATAGACACATGACAAGATGTCCAGCATCACTAATCATCAGGTCAATGCAAATCAAAGCCATGATGAGATATCACCTCATGCCTGTCAGATTGGCTAAAATCAAAAAGACAATAAGTAATAATTATTGCTGAGAATGTGGAGAAAAAGAAACCCTCCTGCCTGTTGGTAAAAATGTAAATTGGTGCTCCACTGGGGAAAATAGTATGGAGTTTCCTCAAAAAATGAAAATAGAAATACCATACAATCCAATAATTCCACTACTTGGCATCTATCCAAAGAAACCAAAAAACTAATTGCAGCATTATTTATAATCGCCAAGATATGGAAGCAACCTAAGTATCCATCAATAGATGAATGGATAAGGAAGATGTGTTTTATATATATTATGCAGCCTCAAAAAAAGGGTGAGAATGTGCCATTTGTGACAACATGGATGGACCCAGAGGGTACTATAAGTGAAATAAGGCAGACTGAGAAAGACAAATACTATATGATTTCACTCACATGTGGACTCTAAAACAAAAAGAAAAACAAAAACCAACAAGCAAATGAATAAACAATAAACAAAAAGCAGAATCAAATCTATAAATACGGAGAACAAACTGATGGTTGCCAGAGGGAAGGGGATGGACAAAATGGGTGAAGGGGTGTGGGAGATGAAGGCTTCCAGTAATAGAATGAATAAGTCACAGGAATGAAAGGCACAGTATAGAGATTAGTCAATGATATCGTAATAGCCTTGTATGGTGACAGGTGGTGGCTACCCTTGTGGTGAGCATAGCATAAGACACAGAAAAGTTGAATCCCTATAATATCCACCTGAAACCAGTGTAACATTGTGTGTCAACTATATTCAAATTAAAGCAAACAAACTAAATTTACTTAGGAAAAAAAAAAAAAAAGAGTGAGCCTTAGGGTAAAACTGGTTCTAAGCCCTTTTCTGATCATTATTTCCAGGTGACCTGGGGCAAGTTACTTAATTACCATGTGCCTCAGTGTCATCATCTGTAAAAGTGGGGGTAATAGTATTACTCCTTAAATACAGTTGTTTGAGGATTATTTCTGTCAGGCTTTTACATGGCATGTCCTTTGTGCTTATTATTAAGTATTGGCTGTTTTTATAATACTATCTAGTCAATGGATTAAAAATAGAGACAAATGATGGCTTTTGAAAATTAGTTTTTTTTAAACTAATGAATTCTTGCATGTAAGTATGTAAATAGCATCATGAATTAAACCTTCGCACTTCTATTATATCAAGTATTTAATAATTTACAGGGCATATATAGAACTAGCCAATTCCCTTTTGTTGTAGCTTGATTACAATGCTTTTGTTATTCTTAATGAGAACCTTGGAGGAGATTAAAATGCAAGAAAACAGGTGGTTTCTCACATTTTAATAATAACAGGGTAATGAAGCCTTTGTCTTCCAATTTAATTAATAAATTGTCCCCTTTTGATCCAAAAGCAGTAATAGCTTTTGGTAAATAACCAGTCTGCCAATATTTGTCAAACATTTCACACTAAATTGCTATCATTTGGATTACAGATGTATGTGGTTCACAAACCCTCCTCCTGGTTTTTCCCAGGAGCAATGTGCAACTAAATCAGCTCAGAAAGAACATGAGGATTTGGAAGACTTCATTTGAATATGTTAGAAGACATTTCACAGAAGTGATAGTTTACATTCTTGCACAGACTTGAGCAATGCTAAGAAATTACTCTAAGGAGGCTGTTTCCTTCCCTTTCCCCTTTCTTTGTATGTGGGGATTTATAGAAGAAAAAAATTTACATTGATGGTGAGAGAGTTTCAGAATTAACCCATAGATTAAAATGGGGTAGCTTGCCAGTATGCCCTCACCATCTTTAGTTTCCTTGTTAAACAGAAAGCTTTTATTTTTAATCTGTCAAAGTCATAGCAATTACCATGAGGCAGTAGACAGATATTGGACACCCGTGGGATGGACCTCACAAATATTTGTTCAGAACTAATCAGACACTAATCATTTCTAAGACAGGCTATTCTATCCTCCATCTCCAACTTGCTATTCTTTTTCTCAGATAGGGATGTATTTTTGCATAATTACAGTTAAATATCAGGAAAGATACAGAATGGAAAACAATTCGGAAGTTTCTTACCAAACTTAATATAGTCTTATCATATACTCCAGCAATCACACTCCTTAGTATTTACTTAAAAGAATTGAAAACTTATGTTCACCCACAAACCTGCACATGGATGTTAATAGCAGCATTATTCATAATTACCAAAACTTGGAAGTAACCAAGATATTCTTTAGTATGGATAAATAACTGTGGTAACCGGACAATGGAATATTATTCAGCACTAAAATGAAATGAACTACCAAGCCATGAAAAGACACGGAGGAACTTTTAAGTACATATTACCAAGTGAAAGAGAAGCCAGTTTGGAGGCTAAATAATATATGATTCCAACTATAGGACATTCTGGAAAAGGCAAAACTATGGAGACAGTACAAAGATCAGCAGTTGCCAGGAGCTGGGGGAGGGAGAGGAGAGGTGATTAGATGAGTACAGATTTTTCAGTCAGTGAAAATGCTCTGTACGATAGTGTAATAATGGATATGTGTCATAAATTTGCCCAAACCCATAGAATATAAACACCAAGAGTGAACTCTCCAGTAAACTACTGACTTTGATTATGATGTGTCAATGTAGGTTCATCCTTGGTTTAATAAAAAACAAAGGACCATTCTGGTGGGGGACGTTGATAATGGGGAGGCCATGTATGTGTGAAAATAGGGGACATATGGGATACCTCTGTACCTTCCTCTTAATTTTGATGTAAACCTAAAAAAGCTCTTAAAATTAAGTATTTAAAAAGGAAGAAAGATACAAAGGCAATCTTTCATAAAGCAAAAAGAAGAGGAGCTTTATTCCACTAATGCATGTCTCTAGACAACAGAGACCTCTGCTAAGGGTGAAAGTATTCAATTTATAGTGTCCCCACCTTTCTTACCCTCTTCCCTGTGCCTGCTAACCTAAATGCCCATTAAATCTGTGCCACTATTTATTTGTAATGTGAGCACCTGTGTCTCAGTTACTAGACCAAGACAACTAGCTGATTTCACATACCATTGAACAGCAAATAGACAACATTATTGTCACAAGCTATAAATTTTATACACATATACACATGCGCATAACTCTTGAAGGAACAGTGTGCTTGTCGAGCTAGAAAAAAATAAGAGAAGAAAATTGTGAAGGACAATAGAAAATTTCTTCTCTCAACATGTCCCAACTTGAATATACAGAAGTAATATAGTGTAAGAATACTCTGGGTACAAGCTCTCTGATTTGTTCTAGGGGGGCCCTTAGGCAAGGTATTCAATGCTTGGATTTTGATTCCTTAATTTCCTCATCTATAAAATGGGAATAATAATGGATTCTACATCACAGAGATTCTATATCACTTATTATGATAAGTAAATGAGTTCATATGAGTGAAGTACCTAACACAGCATCTAGTTCATTATAAGTGACTAATGAATACCAGGGAGAAGAAATTTGAAGAGTTGTAACAGAGTAACAGCAGTAATAGGACTTTATCTTTTACTTTCCTGAGTCCAACAGGATATTTTATATATAAATACAAAATTCTTAAAATTGCAAGACTCTGTCTTTCTCTATCTTACCACTCAAATTAACTTAAAATAAAAAATAAAATTTTCATTCATGTCAGTGGCAAATATTTCATCGAAAGTCCATTTTTTGGGTCATAATTTGCCAAATTTCTTTGGCCCATCAATTGTGAGCAGCATTGCTTTCGAGCAAGGTATGAGAACTGTTAAAAGGTACACTGAGGCACATTTAAATTTTCATGAGTTTGCTTGAGCATATGTCAGTTCGAATTGGGACAGTACCAAACCAAAGGTGATTTGGAATGCTCCACCAGCAGAAGCGAGGGGCAAGGTGTTTATAGAGAAGACACTAAAGGAAAGCAAAGCAATTATTTGATTGTTGTTGGCAAATAATTTGCCTTGTTAGAGTTGACATTTTCTGATTTGCTGCTCTTAAGTTTTATTTTCTTGGATTCGATTGCACTGACTCTGGCTTAGATTTTGGTTAGCTTACACAGGTAGCAAGGCATTAGAGCCACCTCACTGTAATGACCTCCTTATTTAAATACTTCAATAAAATTCAAAGCTATTACTTCGGCTATTACTACAGCCATACAAACTCATTCTGGCAGAGAATCCATAGTGCTTCGCATGTGGTCCTTTTTGATTAAAGCCACATTTACCACCTGTGAACATAACACATGTAAAAAACGACTTACAATTGGCCCTTTCAGAACCAATTCTGAAATTAATGCATTTGGAAGGATTTTGCGTATATTTTCCTTCATCAACATTGCTCTTGCTGTAATGAACTTTTACATTTAAAAAAGTTATTTGCTTGATTCATTTTTGCTTTAAAAAATGAAGAAACCAAAAAGCATGAGCTAAAAGAGAAGTTATGCATTAGATAGACATATTTATTATTTTTTCTTATATCTGCTTGTGTACATTGATTAATGAAGTACTCTATTATTATTTGATTATAGGTGTTTCCATTGTTATAGCTAATGTTCATTGAGCTCCTACTAGGTGGCGGATGTGTCAAGTGTTTTCTTTTTTTAGAGAGGGGGAGAGAAAGAGAGCACATGAGCGTGCATGAGCAGCGGGAAGGAGGGTAGTGGACAGAGGGAGAGGGAGAGAGAGAATCTTAAGCAGGCTCACGCCCAGCACAGGGCCCAATGCAAGACTTGATCTCACAACTCTGAGATTGTGACCTGAGCCAAAATCAAGAGTCACATGTTTAACCGACTGAGCAGCCCAGGTGCCCCAATGTCAAGTATTTTTATATATACTTTCTTAATCTCCCAGTAAAACCATGAAGTAGGTGTTATAATAATTCTAGTTTTACAGATGAAGAAACTGAAGCACTACAGAGGTTAGTAGATTTACCAACACCTAACTTATTGTGGTGGGTGGACCAGACTTTAAATCTAGGCAGGCTTGTTCCAGCATCCCCTCTACCCTCTCCCTTATTTGTTGAATGCATTGTTCTGCCACTAAAAATGATAATTTTTGACATTATCCTGATACAACTTGTTTGGTGATTCCACATCTCGTGGGTATAGAAATTGAGGCACAAAAGGGATGAATTATTTGCTCAAAGTCACTCAGCTAGCAAAAGTGGGGAGCCAGGACTTGAACCCCAGAAGTCTGGCTCTACTGTCTCAGCTGGGCACAGGACGGTATGTTCTGTTCAACAAGACAACTTAGTTTTTCATTTTTTTTTTAAGATTTTATTTATTTATTCAACAGAGATAGAGACAGCCAGCGAGAGAGGGAACACAAGCAGGGGGAGTGGGAGAGGAACAAGCAGGCTCATAGCGGAGGAGCCTGATGTGGGGCTCGATCCCATAACGCCGGGATCACGCCCTGAGCCAAAGGCAGACGCTTAACCACTGTGCCACCCAGGTGCCCCAGTTTTTCAGTTTTAGCTTTGTAAGATGAAAAGAGTTTTGGAGGTGGATGGTGGTGGTTGTACAACACTATGAATGTACTTAGTACTCCTGAACTGTACAAATAAAAATGGCTAAGATCATAGGTTCTATGTATGTGTATTTTACCACAATTTTAAAAAATATAGAAAAATGGTTAGTTTTTGGGTAAAGAAGTATTTTCTGCTTGGACTGCCTTTCACTGCTAGCTGAGTAGTTGAGTCTATCAGAAGTATCTTGTTTTCCAAGTGCTGGCCTTCTAAGTCTACCTGGCCTGAAATGCCCACCATTTGTGTCCCTTCTTACATTTAAAGCAGGGTCACTTTGCATCTAACCCCATTAATAGAGTACCATCCATTCATCCATTAACATCCATTAACACATCCTCAGGGAATACCTGTCCATAGCTTTAGAAAACAGGGTCCAAAGAAAATGGGTCACAGTACTCATGAATTTCAAAAAGTGTTTGGTGGAAAAGATAAGAAAGATTCCTCCCTAGGTCCTGAGAGAGCACTGAAATGATAAGAGGGGAACGTTGCTAGGAGAATCAGGACCAGGGATGTCCCAGCAGAAAGTGACCATAATTTATGTCCACCAAGTACAGAATACCCAATCTTCCTCACCTCAAATCCTCCCCACTGCTGCAGATTAGCAAAACCCTACTGTTTTACAAAGCACTTTCTTTGATAGTGTTTTGTCTTTTAGACACCAATAATACCAAGAATAGAAATACTAAATGATGTTTGTAGTGGGGCTAATTTTTTTTTGCATGAGTGCAGAAGATTTGGGGGAGCGTGACGAAGAGGAAACAAAACACTTTTAAGTCTTTAGTTTTAAAATGACAACGCTTCAGATTGGAACAATAACAAGGTGGAATACGGGAAATATGCATAGAGACTATTGTTCAGTGGTTTGGGAGAAATATTGATGTTTGCCAAATATTATTTTGTCACTTCTTTAGTGATACTCTGGCCCACCAGGGGCTATAATGAGGTATGGCTGATGAATCCACAAGCAACTCAGGGAGCTGTGAGGGGGACAGCACGGCCCCAGAGGTGACTGAATGTGCTCAATGACCGAGGAATTCTTTAAAGTTGCCAGAGTGCAATGAAAGGGAGGAAAACCTTGCCAGCATTTTAATTCTATGAACACATTTTCAATACACTCATCTTAAGTCATTATTTCTCATTGTTTGTGGAAGAACAGAGATCTTTTGTGTGCTGGGTTTAAATTGGAATGAAAACATTAGTAAGAAGGTCTAGGGATTTGAGCTTTGGTCTTCTAATTGCATGTTTGGTAAGGTTCTCCAAACCCAATAAAATGAAGTCATAAATCAAAAACCCAACTGTGTGAGGAATAGTTATAATTGATATATAATAAAGACTTTTTGAAGTGGTATGAACTTGACACTAATCATATTAGAATCTAATTTCCTCCTATAACAACCTAACTCTAGGAAAATTTTTTAAAAAGATAGCACCTCTCCACTTTGGATTTTATTATTCTTCCATTTTGTTTAGCCTGGACATTCAGGAAAGAAAAAAAAAAAAAACTCTGTAAATATAAAGAAATGAGATAAGATCATAAATCTTCTGTACCTGCTAAATTTTGACAGTGATTAAATATTGAAATAGATTCACTTCACTGGAAACACACACACACACACAAACCAAAAATCTTTGCAAAAATGAAAGTGCTGAGAAGAGTTCTTAATAGTTTCAAAGCTCTAATAAGTAAAATCCCATAATATAATGTACTGTATGACCCACTTTGTAATGTTATAGCTTTTTTTTGATATGATAAATTGCTATCGTGCATTACAAATTAACCAGATTGCTGTAAATTATGGCTACATCTGTTTCCTTTTATTATTATTTATTATTTCTTATTATTCCTTATTATTTTATTATTACTTATTCTTTACGTACAACTACCAGCCAATGTTGAAAAATGAAGGATTTTTTCCTAATACTTGCGAGATAGAGATCAGTGTGAGCTATGGAAATTGTCATATCTCTAGATAAGCTTAGCCTTACTCTAATGCCCTTCAACATATTATCATTATTAAAATGTGCCTTGCTCTCTACTATCTGAATGACTTTTTGACACTGAGCTGGCAAAATAAGAGCAATCTGAGTAAGTTCAACACTCATTAATGTCACATGTTCAAGAAAAACACATATTTGATTTCTTTCAGGAACATATAAAATATGAGATTATAGAAGTTTTATACATGACAGTTTTGTACATGAATACAAACTGACATTGTGTTGTATATTGTAAATATATAACAACAGAGATAAATTGGAATTTCAAAAGATGTTTTAACTCTTTCTCTTGTCCTTCCCTTCCCCTTTCTTCCTTTCTCTTCTAGAGCAATTCAATCTTAAATGCTTTGGTAGAGTAGAACAGAGTAAGAGTGTGTACCAAAACTGGGAGGGGACCACAGTGACCCAGAGGAGGATGTCAAGGAAAGGAGAATATCAAGTAGGAGGGTGTTACTCTGTGGAGCACTTTGGAGCCTTATTGGGGTGAGGAAGGCATCAACGCAGTAGGGTAGGCTGGCAGGGGTCCTGGGGCCCACTTGAGGTAATAGGGATGTTCACATAAAGGATGCCAAGCATGGGGTATCTCTGTCCCAGTGGGTGGGCGACAGCATTCATCTGGGGCACAGGGTGATGGCTGAGATAGGATATTACTTATATACAGGAGGATTTAAGTAAATAAATTTAAAACAATAGGAGCTAGATTTCTCACTATCAGAGGAGGAGAGATATAAATCAGGAAAAAAGGAGAACTAGATTGAACTCTTTGGTGTTAGATTAAAACTGCAGGTATGGGGGCGCCTGGGTGGCTCAGTCAGTTAAGTGTCTGCCTTCAGCTCAGGTCCTGATCTCAGGGTCCTGGCATCGAGCCCCACATCAGGCTCCCTGCTCAGCGGGGAGTCAGCTTCTCCCTCTGCCTCTGCCTGTCTTCCCAGCTTGTGTTCTCTCAATCTCTCTCTCTCTCTCTCTGAAATAAACAAATAAAAACCTTAAAAAAAAAAAACTGCAGGTATGAACTCATGGTTTTCAATGTATATGTGATAGATATGGAAATAAATATAAATATAATTGTGAATGTACCATGTGTATACATATGTGTATTGCCTGGTTCTGTTCAGTAGATGTCCTGGAAATAGTGACTCACCAACAGCAATGAGTACTTTTCGCACCCAGATGTTGGCTTCTAAATACCATTCTGGGGCTCCTTGGAAAAATGTCTCATTTCATGGCTGAAGGATGGAAATAAAGTACAACATGACTATGGAATATCTTGTTATGCCAGAAAACATGAAAGCACTGAAAAAAAAATGTCCGGAGGGTATAGAAGTCAGCTAGAAGGAATTCTCACCGGCCAAATGAGACAATAGAGCTCAAAATAAATAAACATAACAACGAATTGTAAGCTGCTGAAAAAACAGAAAACCATGAATCCCTTTTACAGATATATACAAATGAATTAATTAATTGAAAGTTTTATGAGGAACAGGCTATTTATACAATTTCTAAGTACCTCTCAATAAAAATAATTTTAATTACAAAGAAGTGTATCTTTACATTAAATAAATCTAGCTGATATCATCTTAATCAAGTGGTTAAAATGAACAAATAGAATGAGACAAATAGAAATCATGTGCTGTGTATGGATGCAGTGAAAAGAACACAGTTTTGCTCTGGTGATATTCCTGCTAAGGATGTATCACCTAAATCTAATCATGAGGAACATTACACAAAGTCAAATTGAGAGACAGTTTATAAAATACCTGGCCTGTGATCTTCAAAAGTGTCAAGGTCATGAACTGAAGGAAATATAGACAGACTGCTCCAAACTCAAGAGCATCTAAGTCACACGCAAACGTGGCTTGTAATTCTGAACTGGATTCCTGGCTATAAAGGCATTAATGAAACAGTTGGCGAAATTTGAACGGGATCTGAGGATGAGATGGCAGCAATGTATCAATTCTAATTTCCTGCTTTTGATGGGTGTATTGTGGTGATGTAAGGGAATGTCTTTGTTTCTACGTTACTAGGTGATACTATGGCATAGCCTCTGCAATCTATTCTCAAGTGATTCAGAAAAAGTTCTCTGTTACCGTATTCACATTTTTCTGTAGTCTGTGGTTCTTTCAATTTTTTTAAAAAAATGATAAGATCTTTTGCATGAGTCTCTCACAGCAAGATCTGTTATTCTCCCAATTTAAGGATAGTTGTAATAATTCTGACTGCTTTTACAATCTCTGAATTTTAATGGATGTCATAGATTTTTAGCACCCTAGAGAATTTCTATAAAATTCAATTATTTTCTAGCTCAGTTTATATCTCACTGAGATGTATTTACACATTGTACCCTGGGACCTAAGGATAATATGGAAAATCAATTGCTTAACAAAATGGAGTGTGGCCTTATGACAGCATATATTGTTCTCATATTTGGTTTCAAATGTGCTTATTTAATTCCATTTTAGAGTGAAATCAGATAAAATTAAAATTCTATTTAAGTATTCTCCAGAAGTTAACTGAGCCCCCGAAGTGATTAGCCACAAAGAAATTTTAATTAGTTCGATGAAATCTGCCTTTTAAGCAGTTGGAAGTTTGGAGATCCAAGAAAATGATCTGTTTTGTTTTGTTTTGTTTTTTCTCGAAAGAAGGAAAGAAAGAAAGAAAGAAAGAAAGAAAGAAAGAAAGAAAGAAAGAAAGAAAGAAAGAAAGAAAGAGAGGGAGAGAGAAAGAAAGAAAACACAACCCGGGGAATTAAAATGCTTTGTCTGAGAGAAGCAGAGCGGCAACTCCATGCCAGAGCAGCACAATTTGTATGAAATCATGTTCCTCCACTGTTATCTCTGTCTTAATGTGTGTGTTGGGTTCCAGATTACAAAGAGGCTAAGGTAGGCATGATACCGTAATGTGAATAACGGTATTAAGACAAACAATATGGATTATCGACACTGTATTTTACATAATGCCAGATAAAACAATGTGCCTTGCATAGCAAATCTGTGCTGAAAAGGCACAACCTTATTACATTACCATGGATCAGTGTGACTTTCCTTTTCAAAGCAGAGTTCCAACCAGGGTTACGAGCCAAGTTTTTTTCTAACTGTGTATATGCAAAGGCTTCATTTCAGACACCTTGGGCTGGAGCAGCATGTAAATTGTCAGGAAAAAAATATTGATACCCTGAAGCTACCAATAGAGCCAGTTGTATAGCCAAATGTGCAGATTTGGCAAACCGGCTGTTTTCCCTGCTCAAGGAATTTTCATGTTGTGTTCCTCTTGCTAAGCAAATCAAACAAGCATTACATCAGTGGCTTTTATATTGTAGCAAAACCTGAGGCTTTCCTGCAGATTTAAACAAAGGCTACTCAATAGTTTCTCTTCTGTGCTGATTATTTCTTCACTTGTTTTTTATGTACAAGGTCCAGGTATTGAGAATGACTAGCAGACACCCCATATCGGGTGTTTTTAACTACCAGTAAAAACAGAGAGAGAGAGAGGTTGGGATTAAGGCAGAGAGAAGGCTGAGCAGGTCATAAGAACACAATGCTGTTTTTTTTGTTTCGTTGTTTCTACAGTGATAGAACCCGCAGGGGAGAGATTGCTGTCGATTTAGTTCACTATCTTTGAATTATCAGTACCTGCAAAAAAATTGCCAGGCAGATTTCTGAATTTAAAAGTGCTAATTCCTAGGGTACAGAAAAAGTGAACTATACCAAGTTCTCACTGTTGTTTTAGATCATTACTCTTGGAAGAAGGTTAATTCTGGGAGGACAAAATATCACAAGATGAAAAAGGAAAACTCCTCTAATTCCTACTTTCTCTGAAAATACAGCTTTCTAATTGAGTCCCCTTGTCAGGTCAGAACACAGTGCAGACCAAATGTTTCTTAGAGCATCCTTCATTCTTTTTTTTTTTTTTTTTTTTTAAGATTTTATTTATTTATTTGACAGAGAGAGAGACAGCCAGCGAGAGAGGGAACACAGGCAGGGGGAGTGGGAGAGGAAGAAGCAGGCTCCCAACAGAGGAGCCTGATGTGGGGCTCGATCCCAGGACTCCGGGATCACGCCCTGAGTCGAAGGCAGATGCTTAACGACTGAGCCACCCAGGCGTCCCAGAGCATCCTTCATTCTTAATTTATTCATTCATTTAATACATATTTATTATGTATCTACTATGTGTCAAACACTAATATGTGCTGAAGATTTAAATCTGAAGAAACAATGCCCCTGTCTCAGGAAGCTCAGTGACAGTAACTAGAAAGAAAGAGACTTACAGTACAGTGTGGTAAGTACTATAAAATGTGAAGTACCGAGATGTGACCTTTGACCCAGCTGCTAATATTCACAGGGAACGAACATAAAATAATATGAGAGGAGTTTAATAAAATGGAAAGACAGACAGGAAGGCTGAATCATTATGGTACATTAAGGATAAAAGCCCTCAGATGATTTACTGCAGGCATGCTAAATTCTTTCCTTTTAAAAAATTAGCTCATAATGGACATGAAAGTTAAAAAACATCTCCACTGTTTGCCAAAGATGAGTACTTTCTAAAATAAAGCATTTACTGGCAATGTTGCTCTAAAAAAAAAGAGTAAAATTAATTAATTAATTAATTAATTAATTAAATTTTTGAAAAGTGATGAGACACCATCTGACTTTAGTTTATTCTTTTGGTCTGAGGTCACAATCTGCTGGCTTTGTGTTCTACCTGTCTGAAATCTCTCCATTAAACTCTTAACACTTCCCAAGCTACTTTTTATTAGACACCATGCTGTGTTATACATACATTATCAATTTTTATTTTATTTTTATTTATTTGTTTGTAATTAAGTAAGCTCCATGCCCAACGTGGGGCTTGAACTTGCGACCCTGAGATCAAGAGTCACATGCTCTACCAACTGAGCCAGCCAGATGTCCCTGTCTCATTAATTTAAAAAAAATATTATGTAAATTAGGCATTTATATTCCTAATACACAGAAGATGAACTTAGGGTTCAGAATGCTTAAAAATTCAACATTTTACACCTAGTAAGAGTCAGAAGCAGCATCACTCAGTGGTCTATGACCTTCCCGACTGAAGTAATGCTGTTTAATAAAATGACCATGTTCATGCCTATTCTGTTTGGTATTAAGAACTGTAGCATGTTCAGATTTTCTCCAACCAGAGCAATTTAGTTTTTGTGCCACTGTTTCCACAGGCAATTACCAATATGGGATTTAAGGCAGAACTTCTGTTTTTGTGGATATACAAATCGCTGAAAAACATGTTGAAATGAAATGTTCTGAGCTCCAGTTCAATCTACTGAACAAGAATTTCAGGGAGTACATTCATTAAGCAACACATTTACCAAGATAACAAGTAATTCCAATGCAAGTGATCTGTGGACCACATTTTGAGCCTCATTATTAAAATATTTTAATATGGTAGTTGCAGTGACCCCAAGGGTGGGATAGGACTGTTACATGGTCTGAATGTTCTTTGTAGCCTAAGGATAGAGAATCTACAATCAACTTTAAACTGAGAACAGAAGAAATAAAGTATCTGCTCACACAGAGCTTACATTTTAAATAATGAAAACCAGAAAATAAATAGATACAAAGAAAGAAAAGTGTCAGTGACTACAAGTGCAAAGAAAGAAATAAAACTGTGTGAAGTGATAGGACTTGGGGGGGGGGTGGCTATTTTTGAATGAGTGTTCAGGGAAGCCTTCTCAGGGAAAATGGGCATTTGAGTTGTAATTTTTGAGATAGGAAGAAATCAGGCTAGAACCAGTCACATGGAAGAGAGAAGGAAATACCTAGTGTGTAGGCCACTTGGTGGGAAGCAAGGTTGGTACCAACAGGGAACCAAGAGAAGACAGTGTGGCAGTGCAATCAGGGGAGATAACAACACTGGCAGGGAAATCGTGCATTTAATGGCAGATTTGGATTGACTCTAAGTAGAATGGAGGCCACTGTAGGGTTTTAAGCAAGATGGCTTGCTATGTAATTCTTTAGAATAATATGTGCAAATAGATCTATTGTGCTGGATGGGACTGTATGCCATTTATTCATAAGTTAACAGAAGAACCATGAGTTGATCTTTCTTCATGTTTTCCTACTTAGAAACTAATTCATTACAATTTATTACTAATTTATTACAATTCTCTTACTAATGATACGAAGCTTTTACCTTTATATACTGGTTCACACCTTGCTCAAATCCAGCTACATTTTTAATCCCATCTTCTTAGAATTTTAAGATTTTGGGGTCGTCCATGCCATTCACATGTTCACAGACCTCGACTGTGGTAACTGCCTTTGAGGAGTTAATGCAGGAAGTGTGGTGGCTTGTTCCTTGGATGTCTTGAAGAGAACCTGGAGCCATGATCGGGAAGGACTCCAAAACCTGACATATCTGGACTCCATCTGATGTATATCTTTTTTCCTGCTGCTTTTACTCTGTAGAGTTTGCTATAATAAATTTTAGCCACCTGTTACTGGGTTTTCTGGGTCTTTTTACTCAATCACTGAACTTAAGTTCGAGTAATACCATTGAAACGCTGCCTAATGTTTGTTTCAGCTGATAGAAATATTGTAGTGATTTTAATCTGTTTGTTAATTGATCTTGAGTCTGATTTGGTAGCCACTGCTTTCTTCATAATCTTTCCTGATAAAATCACCATGGTCTAGTTTTATATATAAATATATAAAGGAGATAAACACACACACATGCACACACACAGATTTATACTTATTTATATATGTAAACTTGAGTATATGTTGCATAATAAAGAATTTGATTGCCTTTGTCCTTGGTTACTGGGAGTAAGACTTTAAATCCTTGGAATTTCCCAAATAATTTGTGTTTTTGTTATACATGACATTTGATCATGATCACACCTCAGTTTATGCTAAGAAGATAACTCCGGATGGAGTCTGGTCACCACAAATACCAAGCTTGTGCTTAGAGAATTGGGGCTTGGAGCCAGCTTGACCTCTAGGGAGGGGTGAAAGTGGGGGTTTGCAGTATGAGTTCACCTAGACGGCCAATGATTCTATCAACCCTAAGTAATGAAGCCCCAATAAGAGCCCTGGACACAAAAGCTTGGGGGAGCTTCTTGGTTGATGAACATGTCAGTGTGCTGAGAGAGTGATGTGCCCTGATTCCATGGGAAGAGGGAATGGAAGCTTGCATTTGGGATCCTTCCAGACCTCACCCTATGTGTCAGTTGGCTTCAGTTGGCTGGACCTGATTTGTATTCTTTGTAATGAAACTGCAACTGAAAACACTTCTCCGAGTTCTGTGAGTCATTCTAGTGAATTATTGAACATGAGCGGATGTCGTGGGAACTTCCCAGTTCTGTAGCCAGTTGATCAGAAGCAGTGGCCTGGGAACCTCCAATTTCACTGCTAGCATCTTAAATTGGAAGGCAGTCTTATTGGGGACCATGCCCTTCCACCCGTGGTAGTCTGATGCTAATTCATATTGGTTACTTTCAGAATGAACTGCAGTATTCCAGTATACATATATGAAGAATAAAGGTCTGGTGCCATGAATGATATATGTAATCTTAAGATAATGCCTTGTTTATAATGCCCAATATTTCACATACTTTTTAACAAATTGTTCAAGACTCTTTGAGAATGACGTACAATGAGGCCCAGATTGGCTCTGTCCATGGTAGAGATTTATAACCAGTGCCCTTAACTTCTTATTTGAATTCAATTACTAAGTGATTTTGGTACTTACTAAATAATACATATATAAAGTGCCTAAGAAAGTGTTCTATACATAGCCAATGGTCAATCCATGTTGCTTTCTTATTGCCCAACTCTTTTTTGATAGCTCAAAGCATCTTTCTCTCTCCCTTTTTTTTTTCAAAGCATCTCTTATTAGCACAGACTTTGAGAAAGTAAATCCTCTAGTGATGAAAAAAATCCTCTTTTTAATATCTGTTCTGAAAATATACTACCCTCAGTGGAGGACCCCAATCAGATCAGAGGAGTTGTTATCACCATAGACATATACTATAAATGGATTTGTCTGTACACTCCTTTCTGTTCTCATTCTGATCCCCACAGCCCTACATCCACAGGAAAACAATATTTTTTTGTTCTGTTTTGTTTTTCTGGCAATGGGATCAGGGATTTTAGAACTTATTTTATGAAACCATTAGTGCTTCACCAAAAAATGAAAGACTGGGTGTTAGAGACATGGGTATTTGGCAGGAGAAAGGCATTTGGGATTAACAAACATGAATAGGGATAGGGTGGTAAATTATTACCAGTATCTGGGGAAGGAGTTTAGCCATTATTTGGATTAGATTCCCTTTGTATTAGATGACAATTCTTTTATGAACAAAAAATTGGTTTCTTTGGTATTTTTTTTCCCTAATTTCTTCCCATCTTTGGTGTTTCTACTCATTTGCATGATTGGCCTACAGAATAATTTATCATCCCTCTTTTACACATCTGATTTTCTAAAGGTCGCCTGGCAAGTCAGGGATGACATTGGGCATATTCTCTTGGGCAGCTACTAATAATTGCACTTCCTCCCCAATGCTTTGGGTGTCTGGCACATTTGTAATTGACAGAAGGATAACAATGCAATCTGGCTGGTTTCCAAGGCCACCCTCAATTGGAATTGGATGGTATGGGGGTGGCTAGACTGCCCATATCCATCCCTTAGCCCTCAGGAGGGCAAGCTGAGAGAAGAGGAAGGAAATTAAAAAAATCCAAAATAAAGAAATTCTCTGATTGAATCATTGTTTCTTTAATGAAAAAACCCCCACATCTTTAGTTAACTATGAAGCTATAAACAAGCTGCAAATAGCAATAAATATTTGAATGCTACTTAACCTCTCTCTAGCTACCTTTAGAAATGCCCAACCTGTTTCTGTCTATGACACCCTATTCTTTCACCAGAATTTGTGCACAGAGAACTCTGCTTGCAGCTAAAGGCTATGGGCAAGTGTACTGGTTTCTGAGTGGTGTTTAACCAGGCTGATCCACATAAGCGTGCCTGTCTCTGGAATGATCCAGGAATGCCAAATTGGAGAGAATTTCACCTGTCACATCTGTGATTAGAGTGGTGGGGGGGGGGAGTATCAATGATCCTCTCCCTTTAAAATGTGGATACAATAAGAAGGTGATATTTCTTTAGCCAGCAAGATAATTTACAAACAGACACAAGAAGATATTGACATTGTTTTTGGACGTCCTTTGACAATCTTGTCTTGGCCTGCTAAAAGACACAAAACTTTTTGTTTAAGATCAAGGATTTTTGTTGTTGTTTTATATAAACTCAATGTGTTATGATAATGATGATGAAAGAATATTTATTCTGCTTCTGAAATAGTTAATTATGAACAGATAACTATACAATATAGACTTTAAAAATTAGAATATTTTTTTGTTTGCTGAAAGTGTAAGTAAAAGATAAGTATACAAATCTGATTAATTATACTTCTTTGGAATTGGATCAATTATAGTATGTAATATTCACACAGTCTTTCGAACTTAGAAAAGCACTTTTATATTTAACTGTTTTCCTAAATCTGGTAGATAGAATGAATGGCCCCAGTTCTCCACCCTTCCTGGTATGCTCTTTGCCATGTGGCCCTGCAGTGGTTCTGACTTGGGCCATGTGGCTTCCTTTGGCCAAAAGAATCAGGCTGGAGTGCATATATGCATAATCTGTGCCTAGACCTGGCGATATCTTACAGGTTTTTGCTTCTGCCCTTAGGCTTCAGCTACCACCATGCAGAGGACATTCCTAGACTAGCCCGTTGTTTCCAGGAGATGGATGAGGGACACACGGAGCAGAAACGTCCCACAAAGCTCTCCTGACCAAGCCGAATCTAAGCAGAGCCCTCAGCTGATGTGCAACTTCATGGACTACAATAATAAATAATTGTTTCTTTAAGCCCCTGACTTTGGGCATGATTTGCTATTCAGCAATAGCTAAGTGATTCTATAGCATGTAAGGCTGCAGTGTTGTGCTGTTCATGGTTTCCTAAAATCAATACAGAGATTGCAGATGGTTAAATGGCTTACTCAAAATCACTTATAATTTAGCATTCCATTGGGCTTTAAACACATCTCTTGATTTCAAACCCCCATGTTCTTTCACTCTGAGAAGCCCTTCTAAAAACTGAGCATGATGATTTTTAAAGTGTATTAAACCTCGGAGTGGACATCTATTATTGTCATTCAGCCTCTCTGCTGCCTCAGCCCTCTCACCCCTGGAGTGGTGTAAAGACGTGAGCAGCACGTAGAATGCAAATTCTCACTCTTCCTTTCCAGGTTGCATGCCCTGTCTCTGTGAGCACACACGTGTCTTGTTCTGAGCATACTATACAGAATTGATTGGAACATTTAATTTTGCAAATGGCTGAAAAAGAAGTGAGTAACGATACAGCGGTAAAGACTTTAAACACCCCCTCCCCGTTTTCAACCAAATTTAACACTTTCCTGAGCTGTGAGGAAGAGCTGTTAAGCTTGAAAGGATGAAGAAGCTTGTCCTCCTACTTAGTAAATCCGTCCTCACTACCTGGAGCTTGGAAAGTCCCACACAGCTGGAAACATGAATAAGTCCACCCTTAGAAGAAATTCCTCAAGGCTGTCTCCTAATGCCAATTCCTATGTAAAGGTTTTATAAGGGACAACGAAAGATATAAAATTGAGGCAAACTGAAACAACCTATATTCATACATGGTAGAAAAAAAATCCTACAGTAGAGTACTGGAAATTCATCAGAATTCAACCTCTATCTGGACATCATATATGTTTGGGAGAGCAGGAAGGATTGCTATATTATTTTAATTTTAATTTAATTTATTATTATTTCATAATTTTCTGGGGACATTTATAAAGACAGACTCTTACTTAGTTTCTGTTGAGGTCTTTGAAGACCCATTTAGAGGCTGAAAGCAATAGGGCTACTTTAGCATCTTATAACATATTTTGCAGATTCAGCTAACTGAGCAGGTCCCCATGAAAGCCTTTTAATAATTGGGCTTCCGAAGTTGTGTGTGCACTGACAGGTCATATTCATGCACATAAATTTGACAATAACAATCTCATTGCTCTCATGATTTAACTACCACCTATGTGCTGATGACTCTTAACTTTTTAATTCTAGCAGAGACGTCTTCTGTGTGTCTCAGACTTCTATATTCAACTGCCTTTTGGCCATCTGCATGAGAATGCCCCAAGGAACCTCCAAATTAACACAGGCAAATCTAAATGTATCATATTCCTCCTACCACCTTTTCTTCCTGGCTTCCCTGTCTCAGTTAATGGCCCCATCATACACCTAGTCACCTAAGGTATCATTCCCAGTATCATCCTGGATTCATTCTATTTCTACTCTCTTCACCCTCCTTGGGCACAAAGCCCTGTCACTT
The DNA here is from genome assembly GCF_017311325.1 of Ursus maritimus. Taxonomy (NCBI): domain Eukaryota; kingdom Metazoa; phylum Chordata; class Mammalia; order Carnivora; family Ursidae; genus Ursus; species Ursus maritimus. The sequence goes on from NW_024423786.1 coordinate 16,904,697, forward strand.
TTACCCCATAAGTGTTCCTGAAATCTGTCTCCTCATTTATAATTCCTAGCTTCCCAACATTTCTCAAAAGAAGGACTGTACCTTCAGTTTTACACTGATCAAAGCTCTCTTTAATGAACTGAAAGCTGACCGAGTAGCTCTTATAACTGAACAGCTTCCCGTATTCTACGTTCTAAAATTCAAGTTCCTGGGGCACCTGGGTGGCTCAGTAGTTAAGTGTCTGACTTTTGATTTCTATTCAGGCCATGATCTCAGGGTCCTTGTATCAAGCCCAACATTGGGCTCCATGCTCAGCAGAGAGTCTCTTTGTTCCTCTCTCTCTGCTCCTCAGCCTCCCACTCATGCTCTCTCTCTAAAACAAACTAATTAATTAATTAATTAATTAATTAAATTAAAAATAAAATTCAGGGGCGCCTGGGTGGCTCAGTCGTTGTTAAGCGTATGCCTTCGGCTCAGGGTGTGATCCCGGAGTTCTGGGATCGAGCCCCACATCAGGCTCCTCCTCTGGGAGCCTGCTTCGGCCTCTCCCACTCCCCCGGCTTCCCTCTCTCGCTGGCTGTCTCTCTCTCTCTGTCAAATAAATAAATAAAATCTTTAAAAAAAATTAAAAATAATAAAATAAAATTCAAGTTCCTTGGCATGATTTTACAGGAGTGTGTAAACACACTGAGGAGTGTGGCCACTGCCTTTCTCTCAAGCCTCATCTATATAGAATTGACTCAGGAGGCTAATGAGTTCCTATCCCACTTTGCTACTCACCGATTGTGCAGCCTTGAGCAAGTTTCTCAACACCTTTGTGCTTCAGTTTCCTCTTTTGTAAAATGGGATTATAATATTGCTTATCTTAAAAAGGTTGTTATGGGGCATTAAAGAAGTTAATAGAGTAAATAACTTAGAATACTCCCCGATACATATTAAGCACTCTGTAAATATTTCTCAGACCCCATCCTAGTACCTTAGGCATTCATGTCGACCTGTCACTTCCTACCTGTGCCATGTTGTATTCTATGTTCATGCCTTTCCTTAAATTGCTTCCTTTGCCTGTATTAAAATTCCTCTTTCTTTAGACATACTAATGGCTAACAGACACATGAAAAAATGTCGAAATCACTAGCCATCAAGGAAATACAAATTAAAACCACAAAAAGATACCACCTTACATCAGTTAGAATTGCAAAAATTAACAAGACAGGAAACAATAAGTATTGGTGAAGATGTGGAGAAAGGGGAACCCTCTTACACTGTTGGTGGGAATGCAAGCTGGTACAACCAGTCTGGAAAACAGTATAGAGGTTCCTCAGGAGGTTAAAAATAGAGCTATCCTACGACCCAGCAATTGCACTACTAGGTATTTACCCCAAAGATACAGACGTAGTAAAAAGAAGGAGCACATGCATCCCAATGTTCATAGCAGTAATGTTCACAATAGCCAAACTGTGGTAGGAGCCGAGATGCCCTTAAACAGATGAATGGAAAAAGAAGATGTGGCTCATATATATAATGGAATATTACTGAGCCATCAGAAAGGATAAATACCCAGTATTTGCATCAACATGGATGGAACCAGAGGGGATTATGCTAAGTGAAATAACCCAAGCAAAGAAAGACAATTATCATATGGTTTCACTCATATGTGGAACATAAGGAATAGTGTGGAGGACCACAGGGGAAGGGAGGGAAAACTGAATGGGAAGAAATCAGAGAGGGAGACAAACAATGAAAGACTGTGGACCTTGGGAGCCAAACTGAGGGTTACAGAAGGGAGGGGGATGGAGGGATGGGATAACCGGGTGATGGGTATTACGGAGGGCACATGTGGTGATGAGTACTGGGTGTTATGAGCAACTAATGAATCATTGAACACTACATCAAAAGCTAATGGAAAAAAATATATGCTGGCTAATTGAACAAAATAATAAAAAAATAGTTAAAAAGATTCCTCTTTCTTTAATTATCTCTAATTGATGCTCCATTTCGAGTCATTTGTTCATGCCTTCATTCATTCATTGAGCTATAATTTATTGAATAGTGACTCAAAAAAAGGTGACTATAAACAATATGGCACTCTGGCTTTCAGGAACTTGTGGGAAGATGGTGTTGGGGGATGGATGAATACATAACCATGGTCACTTAATTAGAGGAGAGTATGATTGTGGTGAAGAAAAGACTAGAGAATATATAAACATATTTGAGGGACACTAATACAGTCTGGAGGAGGCATTTCAGATATCCTCTCCTCTGGGAAACGTCCCTGATGCCTAGATAAGATTAGGTTTTCCTATCCTGTGTCAGAGCATACCTGGTATATTAGTCAGCTTGGGCTACAGTATAAGATTACCACAGACTGAGTGACTTACACAGCAGACATTTATTTCTCAAAGTTCTGGAGGCAGGAGGTCCAAGTTCAAGGTGCCAGCTATTGCCTGGGGAGAGCCCTCTTCTTGTCTTGCAGATAGCCACCATCTCCCTGTGTCTTCACATGGGTGAGAGAGAGCGATCTCTCTCTCTCTTCTTTTTATAAAGTCACTAGTTTCATCATCCTCGTGACTTCATCTAACCTAATTATCAAAGGCACCATGTGCAAATATCATCACATGGGGGGTAGGGCTTCAACACAGTGAATTTGGGGGAATACAAATCAGTCCATAGCACCCAGCTAACCTCCCCCAGAAATCTTACCTTAAGTTACTGAATGTATGTTCCCTTTTCTACTTTTGCTTTTAGAATACAAGTGACTTGAGGGCAGGCCCTGAATCTTTTAGTTCTGTGGCTCCAGGGCCAGACACACTTACCGATGCATATTAAGTGCACAATAAATATTTGTTGAAACATTTCAACAAACTGGAGTGCTCGTACAGGGTGGTAGTGTTGTTGGCAAAATTTTTGTTTTGTCTGAAGCTCAACTCCATAGTGTCTGTTAAAGTGGATGCCTTAGGAAATGTATTGTAATCTTTAAGTGACTTTGAGCACAGCATTCCCCTCCACCATTGAGCTTCGGTTTTCTCCTTTATAAAAATTAGAATCTTTGAGCGAATACCAAAGTCCTTTCCGCCTCTCTAATTCTGTGAGTCAACCCTCCAGTCACACTCTTTTGGCTCTCAGAGAACTTCCCTATCTGTTCCTCCATGTTTTCTTCCCACTTGGTCACCTCCCCTCCTCAGTCTCCTTTACTGATTTCTTTGCAGGCTCCTCTTCTCAGTAATGGGGCAAGTCCTAACCCCCTTTCAGTTCTTTAGCCACTTTCTCCCAGGACCGGGGGCAGGGGGGCAAACTAAGACCAGAGGCTGGATCTTCCCTTGCTCCCTGTTCCTGCACAGACAGTTATACTGGAACACAGCCACACCCATTCATTTACTATTGTCCCTGACTGCTTCCAAGCTACATTAGTAGAGTGAGTACTTGTGACAGAGCCAGTCTGGCCAGTAAAGCCTAAAATATTGCTATCTGGTCCATTAAGGATGCATTTGCCAACCTCTGCTCTAGGAAATTTCATCCTATCTTATGGCTTTGATCATCATCTACATTCTAATGAGTCATAAGTTCCTGTCATCAATGTTAACCTCTCTCCTGAGCTTTACATCCTCATATGTAACTGTTTAATCCATATTGCTACTTGATCTTTAATAGGCATCTCAGAATAGGGTTGCAGGCAAGATGATGACTCTAGAGCCAGGCACCTGGTTTTGAATCCTGCCTTTCTTTCTAGCAGTGTGGTCTCAGCAAGTTATTAACCTTTCTCTGCCTTACATTCCTCATTGGTCCAATGGGGATGATGATCAGAGTTACATATCATAAGGTTGTGATGAGGATTGTATTTATCAATGTATGTAGAGCACTTAGAACACTGGCTGTGGACTCAGATTCTGGTAGTTATCACTGACCCTCACTTTCCCTCATACTCCACATGGAGTATATCAGCAAGTTCTCTCAAGTCTATCTTTAAAGTTTATTACTCAGCATCTTCACTGTACTATGCTACACTAAGCTACCATGATTTATCACCTGAACTCCCTGAATCTCCTGGTTATCCTTTCTGTATCCTTTTGGCATCCCTTCTATGTTACCTAGTTCTCCACCCAGCAGCAATGCAATCTTTTAGAAATAGAAGTTGATCGTGTCACTCCCTTGCACGATATCATCTAATATCTCCCCAACACACGCAGAATAAAACCCAAAGTCCTTACCATTGAGTGACAAAGCCCTACATGTTCTGTCTGACTTCTCTCTGAGCATTCTCCTTCATTACTCTTTTCCCCTCACCCTGGCATTGTTGGTCCTCCTCAAGGAAGGAAAGCTTGGCCAGGCCTCAGAGCCTTTAGACTTGATGTTCCTCTGCCTGGACTGCTTTTCCTCCAGATATTCTCATAGTCCACTTCCTTACTAAAATCAAATCTCTACCTAAATGTCATATCCTCAGAGAATCCTTTCTTGCTTGCTCCATTTAAGATTGACCTTCTTTCACTGTATTTCCATTGACTACTTTTTTTTTGGTCTTTATAGCATTTATCACTAAATCATGTCACATTATGTATTTATTGAATTATTTGTTTGGTGTGTTCATTGTATAAGCCCCAAGAGGAGCATGGTTTTGCTTTTTGGTCACTATTGTATTTTTGGTGGCTAGATAAGTACATGTCTTTTTGTATGCAGCCAATATATATGTGTCAAGTGAATGATAACATTCTTCTCCTTTACAACAAATATGGGCCAAATCAGGATTAACGTATATACATCTATTAAAACCTGATGGCGATTTTCAGCATCATGCTGCAATCACGAAACTTTAAAATTTATACATGATAAAAAAGAATACATGATTTTATATCCCCTGTCCTGACAACTAATTTCTCTGAAAAGATGATTTCAGACCCCAGACAAAATATTAAGCCTTAATCAGTGCTAGATCTACTCTGAATATTTTTCTTGTTTTGTCTCCTCCATCTATTTTTTTATTGTATTCACTGTATTTTGCTGAAATTGGGGCAGTAATGTGACAATAAAAACATCTTTGTTTTTGTGTTTAAGGAATTCTCCCCAAAATGTCTTGCAATTCAAAGCGAGGATTACAATGTAAAAAGTTCTAACTTGCCTGACTAAAGCCAATTTTTAGATATGCCTCTAATCCTCCTTTCATCTCATCCTGCCATTTCTGAAGTATGTGGGGAATCAAATTGAAAATAAGATTTCTCAGTGCTCAGATCAGAGCCTATGAACGAATTGTGATTCGGCCTCAGGAGGACCTGACATGTACTCATCTTGCGCATCCGTGAAAAATTGTTGCAAGGGTTCTATCACAGCAACATTTTCTTTCGGAAATAAGCCCAAACTCCTAGGTTTACATTTTAACAATGACAGTTCTTTTTTTTTTCCTTTGAGTTCATAAGTAAAGCATTTTGTTATGGAAAAGCAACCAATACAATCATGTGAAAATAAGAATAAAATCTCTATAACTTTGCCTCCCAAAGATGGTCGGTTAACATTTTACTGTATTTCCTTACAATATTGTTTCTCTGCATACATAAAATCACCTTTTTCCTCATGTAAGACCAATGTTATCCAAACAGGATCATATTATATTTACTGTTCGGTAAGCTACCTTTTCAATATAACCATCCATTGTGAGTATTTTCTAGGATGGGACATATTCTTAGACATCATGATTCTAATATCTGCATAGGGCTTTGTGGTTTAGCTGTACTGTAATTCATTTATATGTTGAAGAACTAGGTTGCTTCAGTCCTTCTTGCCATATTGCTTATAGTGGACATGTGTTGTTTTTCTGTCCTCCCCATCATCGCCTCTTTGAGGGCACTACCACTACATTCATTCTGGAGACATGTCAGTCATTCTCCATTGCCCATCCCCTGCTACAGTGACTTTGGCTTAACCAATATTGGATCTCTTTGAAAAAGCAATTTGCCTAATATTGGGAATATACCTCACGCAGGTAAAATCAGAGCACTTCCAGAGAATGATACATAGATATTAGGGATGAGTTAGATGGAAGGGGAGGTTCTTTCTTTTCTTTAATGCTGCTTCATTGTAATGATACAAGCCAAGGGGCTGCCACAGCTCTCCTCTAAGGTCTCTTGGGAGAAATCCACCGCTGGTTAGGGAGAATGAGGATAAGGCAATAATGAAGACTGCTTGAGAAGTTAAAGAAGAGAAAAAGAGCCCTCAGTTTTGGAATCAAGCTATGCCTAAAGCTGCAATACCAAATTTCTCACTTCCATGAGCCAATATAGTCTTTTACTTTTTATTATTTTTATTTTCACTTAAACTAGGTTTGGGCAGAATTCCTCACAATACCTAAGCAATAATTCTAATACTGTAACCTGCTAAATTTTCCATGACAGATGAGAATCTCTTCATCTCATTTTATGGCATTATTATTTTGATATACAGTTGATAACTCTATCTTTTTAACTTGATAATGATGTCCTTGAAAAACCTGGGAAGTACATAGTTCATGAGTTTTATTATTTTTTTATACCGACTTTTCCGAACAGAATAGGTTTTACTGATGAACCATGAGAGACTATGGACTCCAGTAAACAAACTGAGGGTTTCCGAAGGGGTTGGGTTTGGGAGGATGGGTTAGCCTGGTGATGGATATTAAGGAGGGCACATATTGCAATGAGCACTGGGTGTTATACGCAAACATGAATAATGAATCGTGGAACACTACATCAAAAACTAATAAAATACTGTATGGTGACTATCATAACATAATAAAAATTTTTTAAAAAATTAGAAAAAGAATAGGTTTTCTTCCTCCAGACCACTTTTTAAGAGCTGGTATAGTCCTTTCAGCTGAGTAAAGCACATGGTAAATGCTTGAATTTGCTGCATGAGGAGCCCCAAGAGTTTTGTAAAGGTGAATTGATTCCCTCAGGTTATGATCAAACACTGTATCAAACACTTTGAAATGCACACTGTTCTCTTTAGTCCTTCAATTTTATATGGTCGTAAAAAACTCCATTGTGTTTGTTCCAATTTTTCAACATGAAATGTAAGTTGAACTTTAAAAACATGAATTGTGCTCCCAGGGAAGGAGCTATAAAGTCCCACTGAGATTTAAACATAGAGGATGGAATTATTTGCTAGTTTTTGGGGGTCGTTGAATCCTAGGCATCCACAGAAGTTCTGACAGTTTGATGAAAGCATAATTTGAAGGAGGTAGAAAGCTTTTTGACCTATAGGATCATATTTAAGGTCCTAAAGATAGTGTTTCAGGTCTCAGAAAAACAGAATAAGGAGAAAGGCTTTCACATTCTGTTTTGTTCCTCCATGAGTGTAGCCCTCATCATGTTTTTTTTCCTCCATGGCACCCTGAGAACTCTAAAGCTTTCCTGAGAGTGTTCAGGAAACTGAGACTTCTGTCTGAGATTGACTAAGAGGCAAAGAAAAAAAAATCCCATGAGGTTTAGCTTTAATCATAAAGTTTAGGTCCATTTTGATATCAAAATCAACAGTGTCACAACAACTAATTAATGAGGCAGGTGTCAAAACCAAGGCTAAACAAATGGCAAAAACAAGGCAGCTGGCAGGGTATAATAAACTATTATAATGGTTTGTTCTGCTCCTTTTCAGCATACTGAACAACAGACTTGTCAACTACAGCAATTCTTTTTCTTATTGTAATGAGTTTATTTTAGTAGATCTCTTTTTGATATTCCATTTTTCTTCCTGATCTTCTACCAGTTTGTCATAGCTGAGTCAAATACGCTATTGCTATAAGCTTGGTCCTTGCAGGCTGTTATATGCATAGGTCCAAAGAGAGTCCACACTCTGCAGGGCTCCATTCAGAAGGGGCCAAGCAGGAGGCCACAACCTCAGAGGAAGACGATCCTTCAGCAGGAGATCTTGCCTCCAACTGGATGAGTCAAGTGGGATCTCCAGAATACTTCCTTCTGGAGAAGGTCCCCTTTATCATTCTCTGTCTTTGATGCTAGCAATCTCTTTTTCCCTCTGCCTTGGGACCACTGGGACTAATCATCATGCCCTTTGCTGGGTTTAAGTTGACCATTATGGGATGTTCAGATTTTCACATTGTTGCTCATCCTCCAGACTCAATCCCCATTGCATGCTGTGACTCTTATCCCTCTCATCCCATCCCCTAACACACTTCCATGGAGCTCTAGGTCAATCATTAGTAAGCACATATTCTCAGTCCCATCAGCAAATATTTGCTTCTTCTTGCTCAAAAATCTGCTCTCCTCCGATGGCACTACTTTTCCCAAAACACTTCCAAGGTGTGGTTTGTTTTTCTCCTACAATTTTCCCATCAAGGCATCTGGAGGCATGATAGATGTCTTAACTACTCTGCAATGCCACTTCCAGAACATTCTTTCTTGAACATTCCTTCTTATTTTCCATCCACCATTAGGTTATCCTCTCTCTTTCTTTGGAAAAATTTTCTCCCGGCACACTTTACTTTCTTTGACACTACTAATAGGATAATTCTAGATAATTTCCGTAGCCACACAGATGATCTTTCCAAAGCCCTCCTTTTAATTTCTTGACCTTCTCTGCTCCAGTGATTTTGTCCTACACTCTATCTCAGGCACTCTATAATACTGCCATATGTTTGGCCATGTTACTTACTAATAATGTCATGACATTCCATTCTATTTTTCAGTTCCCTCCTTGTAGTACCTAAGCTCCAATAATACTTCAACCCCTCCAGAATATCTAATGCATCAATCTACCAATTTGTCATTGTTCTTCCCTGCCTCCCCAAGTCTTTTCTTCCTGCTATATTCCACTCAAAATTCATGGCCAGTTACTATTATCTTTTACATTTAATCTATTGTTGTAATCATTCTCTTGCAAGTACATCACTCTTCTCTACTATTGTGGCAAAACCACACCCCTGGTTAAATTCACCTCTTTATGTACTCAATGCCTCCACCAGACCTGCTGAACACACAAAATATCCTGATTAATCTCATTTAAAATTCATCAGTATCTTAAGGTGGCCCTTATTGGTGCTGGTCAATCATAGTATAATCCCTTAGTCCCTTTTTTCTTAGCCTCTTGTCAGTGCCTCTCAAACTTTAATGAGCAAAAATAAAATCACCTGGAGATTCTTGTTAAGATGTCCATTCTAATGTTTTAGGTGTGTTGGAACCTGAGATTCTGCATTTGTTGTAGGCTTCTAGATAATAATGCTGCTGGTACATTAAGAAGAATGGAAACAACATTCCATTATGTTTTCCCTATCATCACTCTCAACCATTGACCTTGCTTCCTACTTTACTAGAAAATTGAAGAAATCGCTGTAGAAATTCTATAAGCAGTACCCATCATACTTTCCCACATTCCTGCAATTGGGGTCATGCACTTAACTTATCTCCTGTTAGTAAGGATGGACTGTTTGGGGTCCTCACCAATGCTAAACTCTACCTCACACACTGAATCTGGACCTCTTTCTTTCTATTCTGCTCTCTCAGGTTGCCCTAGCAGTTCTCCCCTCTCAGTTTTAAAATAATTCTTAAAATATCTACTGGAGCATTCCCTCAATCACACAGATATGTTGCCATTTATCCCATATTAAAGGTAATTCTCTTCCTGGACCTCCTTTCCCCCCTGAAACTATCACCTAATTTCTTTTCTTCCCTTGAAAAGAAAGCTAAACGCCATGTGACCAATTAATCTACATCCATCTCTCTCGCCACTACTACAATCAGTTTTTTACACCACCAGTCCACTGTAACTGGCCTCTGAATACTACCAATGACCATGCAGTTACTAAATCCAAGGTCACCTCTCTATCTACCTATTATTTACCACAATTGATCTCTCTCTTTGAAAAGTTTCAAGACATCTCACTTTTTTTTTTTTTTAGATTTTATTTATTTGACAGAGAGAGAGAGAGACAGCCCCAGCGAGAGAGGGAGCACAAGCAGGGGGAGTGGGAGAGGAAGAAGCAGGCTCCCAGAAGAGCAGGAAGCCCGATGCGGGGCTCGATCCCAGGACCGTGGGATCATGCCCCGAGCCAAAGTCAGACGCCTAATGACTGAGCCATCTAGGCACCCCAAGACATCTCACTTTTCTAACTTGCCTCTTACCTTTCTAACCACTTACTCACAATCTCTTAGACTGGCTCTTCTTCATTTCCAACTTTTGCATTTTGGAAGAATCCAGCACCTCTTCTATCTTTGCCTTCTACAGTCACTCCTCTGTAAGATCACCTGGTAACATCCCTTTGAATATTTATCTCTGTGCTGACATCTTCTCAATTTCTATCTTCTTTGCAACCTCTCATCTGAAATCTGCATTTGTACCTCCCACTACCTATTTGTCATCCCTACTTGAATACCTAAAAGGTGACCCCAATATGAATGTAACTAAAACTGAGCTCATTATGTCTTCTTCTCAAACTCCCTTTACCCCTGTCGTTCGACAGTTTTTTTTTTTTTCTTCTCTTGGTTCATTTCTATTCTTTTATTTCAGGCCCCAAACTTTGGTATCTTCCTTTACTCTTCTCTTTGTCTTACACCCCATATTCCATTTAGTCAGCAAATGCTCTCAATTCTAACTTCAGAACATATTCAGAATTCATCCCATTCTCATTGCTCCTACAGCCACCATCCTGAACCAAACCACTACGCCTAGATTCTTGCAATAACCTAATGAATCTCCCTGCTTCCACCTTGGCCAAATTTGTTTGGCACAGTAGCTAGAGTGATCTCCTTAAAAAAGTAAGTCCGATTCTATCAACCCTTTGCTTAAGCTCCTCCAGAGTTCTCATTGCAACCAGACTAGAAGTTCTTACTACGATCTCAAAGTTCTACTCGTTCTGACCCTTTTTATCTTTTTAATTTCATTGTCTCATCCTTTTTCTGTACTGCCTTCTATTCCAACCAGGTCAGCTCTTTGATGCCAGGGGCAGATTAGGACCTTGCCACCTGTCTCCTCTAACTTGGAATTAGCTTTATGAACCTGTCTGGCTCAATCCCTCACTTCTTTCACAATTTGCTCAATATTTCTAGTCTCATTAAGGCATTTCCTGACTACCTTTACTAAAATTTCCCTCAACATGTCTTGATGTAAGCTCTTCTTGTGCACTTAGCACTAACACACATCTTTTATTTCATTTGTTGTCTCTCTCTTCTTCTGGAATGTAAGTTCTATAAGGGTAGTGATGGTTGTTTTTTCTGTTTATTATTGCTTCCCCTGTACTTAGATCACTGTCTGATATATTGTAGAGGACAGAGAAAAGTATTTGATGAATGAACAAATCACCTTGAGTTTTATGTAATAAGCACTGAGATAAATAATTTAGTTTCTGTATCTATCTCTTAATGAGGGAGTTCTAGACAAATGCCAATAAGGTATTAAGGACAAAAGTTAGGGTTGTCACCCAGATGTCACCAACTTTATCTCATGCTAACTTGAATACTCTCCTTGATTTCTCTTCTCTTCCTTTTTCCCCCCCTAGAGAACAAAATGGTAGACAGGAAGTAGCTGCCATGTTCAGCTTTGCTGAGTGTTGGGAGGTTGTATGCACAAATGAATTTGACAATCCTACATGTGTTACAAGAACCTGTTGATATTTTTACAGCAAAGCTACTCAGACTTGAAATCATCATCTGTTTCCTAAAGCCCTGATCCCTATATCAACCTCATCTGTATCAACCAAAGACATCTGCTCTAATATTTTACCCCTTACTCATGATTCTCTGGCAATGACCCTCATCCCAGTAAGGACAAATGTCAGAAGCATGGGTTTTTACATTTATGTAAACTCTTCTATTGTCAACAAAGTATCCAAGAGCTTCATTTGTTCAAAGAATTATCCATATGTCTGTAATGAATTTCTTTATCACTCTCAATCTTAAAAAGCTTTCCAAATGAAAAATTTGTCAGAACTTATTCCAGTTAAAGTTCTTATTCACTTTTTCTTTCTGGCTCAGTTCCTAGTATTCACATTATACCTTGTTAAGGAGACCACAGGACTCCCAAATTGCTGCTGAGTGCATAGTGTTTGTATAATAAATATCATTTGAGTGCTTCAAGTGTGCACTGAATCATGGAATCTCAGGTTGTAAAAAACATTAAATCATCTAGCTCTGACACTCATGGCTTGATTTTTTCCCCTAATGTTTCCTTTTGAACACCTCCTGAGATGGAGTACACATTGCCTCTTGAAGAAATGCAAGAATATGTCTGTTATTAAAGTTTTCTATCTTGAGCTATAATCTCTGTCCCTTTCATTTATAACATTCATCCTGGTGCAGTTGCCTGGCAGAATGGTACAAGAGAAAAAGCTCTGGGTTCAGAATGAGGTGGCCTGGATTCAAGTCTTATGGAATGACTTGATAGTTTGTTTTTGGACTCTACACTTACCTGGTAAGTTTCACTTTCTGAGTTCATTGAATAAAGTAGACTAACTGCTTCAACAATAGGCTTTAAAGTGTATAATGGCTCAAACTTATTAGAAATTAAATTGTTACTACACAACAGTACAGGGTAGGTTAACAAGTTCGTGGAACACTTCTACACCTGGTCAATCAGGTACCCAGGCTGATGGAGACTCCATCGTAATTATCATTAGTTTCTAAGGTTATTTTGTAACTCTTTAGTACAGCTAACCAGAAGGGGGAAAGCACACAGAAGCATGCACATAGGAGATGTGTGTGTGTGTGTGTGTGTGTGTGTGTGTGTGTGTGTGATGTGTAGAAGTGGCTTCCAGTTCTTTCACTAATGTTCCATTGGCTAGAGAGCCCAGTCATAGGGCCACATCTAACTTCAGCTAGAGCTAAGAAATGTAACCCCTGACTGGCAGTCACCTCTTAGAGATAACACTACAGAAAAGGGAAACACAAACTTTACTTTCTCTGCCACAGCTGTCAAATAGGACAGTAATAACTCACAGGGTTGAAAAGACATTCATACACATGTTAGTGTTTTGTGAAACAGCAATTATTATTTTCTGTACTTTGCATGAAAACAGAACGAGCTCCTTTGTCCTCTGTGTAGCAGTCTTAAAATGTTTAAAGTCAACCATCATCTGTCATTTGAGTATCCTTTTCTCCTGGTTAACTAATTCCCTATTCACCCTACTATTCCCCACAAGACATCTTTCAAGCACTTTAACAGTTATGCTTTCTTTGCACATACTTCAAATGTGGCATACACACCTGAATGTAATGCTCCAGGTTAGAGTGTGAGCAGCATAGACAAGAGATGGGCTGTCTCTTTCCTTGTTCAAGATTCAATGTCTCTTGCAACGCAGTTAATGATGGAGATAGCTTTGCAGGAAGCCTGATCACAGTGTTGATTTATATTGACCTTGCAGTTGAATAAAACCCTTAAGTATTGCACTCTTATGCTGCTTTGCATTTCAAAGATGTTCTACTGCCTTTTGTCTGAAAAAAAAATATCTGATTTTCACGTCAATATGAAAAGCACTAAATGATCAAGAGAATTTGGGGCTTATCCAATGAGCAAAGCTTTGATGAGAATGTACAGCCATATAGCACAGTAAGTCCTTGTGTTTACTGAGCTGACTCCTTTTGATTTTTGTCATTATTTTAATTTTTAATTATACAAATGTTACATTAATACAATATCATTTTACAATAATCAAACAATACCGGTAAAGTGAATGCCCTCTTTGACTCCCCCACCAATAGTTACGCCGTCCTACTTATATATGTACATAAGGACTAGAGAGTTTTGTTTGTAGAGATTTCAGACATAAATTATATTATACTGTGCATAAATCTTTGCAATGCATTTGCACTTACCAATGTGTTTTTAACATTTGTGTATGTCAGTACATATGAATCTACCTACTGCTTCTCATTAGGAATATTTGTTATTTGGATATGGATTGTCCATTTAACAAATAGTTTGTAAGAGTCATTTAAATTTCATCTGATTTGTTTCCAATATTATAAACAATACTGCAGTGAACCTTTTGAATTTCTCTCCTTGTACATCTCTGTAATTTTCTTACATTTAAACATGTCATTGCTGGGCCGTATTAATGGTCCATTTTTAATTTTAGGAGATAAAGATGCACTTTTTTTTTTCTTAAGAGTAATACCAATTTCCTACCCCCCAACAAAAATGGGAAGTACCTGCTTCCCTACAGCTCTGCCAATGTCAGGTTTGATGTCTCTTTTTCATGCAGTTAATGAAGGAGATAGTCTTTCAGGCAGCCTCACCACATTGTTAATTTTTACTGCCAATCTTCTAATTTTTTCCAGTTTTGTGAAGAAAGTCATAAAGCTAATTTACACTTTTCTGGTGAGCACTGATTTAAGTGTCTTTACAAATGTGTATTGGCCACTGGTTTTCTCCTTCTTGTGTATAACGAGACCCTACTTCTGTGTCTGTTCTTGGTCTTCTGAGTTTATTCTTTTACTAAACTTTGATCATTGAGGGAGGATCTGGTCTACCTACATCTCAGTCTGCTGTATAGATAATAGAGGCTGAGGGTTTTATGAAATTTCCTTGTCATCACAGTCTCTGCAGTGCCTAATGCTATGTCACCCACTCAGCAGATGTTCGAGTAAGGCTTGCGTCTTCATTTCTCTCTTCCTCTCAGTCCCCGTGTCTAATTTCCCAGCGAATTCAGTCAGTTCCACTGTCAAAATGTATCCCAATCTGTTGTATGCTTATGATTTCTCTCCTTCACAAAGAATTTAATTTCCACATGAATAAGGCCTCCATCTCTTGCGTTTATGTGCTTATTCCCAGGAATCATAAGCATTCTTATGCTCTTGGTGAGACATCTTCTCTCTTTTGATTGGTTTTTCTACTTCTATCCCAAGTTGGGGAGAAGAAGCTTTTGGATATGACTTTTGGAGACAATATAGAAAAAGAAATCAATGGATTGTCTCTCCTTTGGTTTCCAGAAAAATTGTTCTCAACCTTTCTCTGAGCCCTAACACTCTTGTAGGACCACATTCCCACATGCGGCACTATGGAAAGCCAAATAATACCCTTCTCCCCGCCAAAGATAGCCATGTCCCAACCTCCAGTACCTGTGAATGCCATTTTACATGGCACAAGGGACTTGGCAAACATGTGGAAGTTAAAGATCTGGAGCTGAGGAGAGTAGCCTGGATTATCCATGTGAGTCCAATGTAATCACAGGGTCCTTATAAGAGGCAGGCTGGAGGGTCAGTATCAAAGAAGGAGATGTGATGACAAAGTTAAGTTTGGAGTGATTCCAGAAAGAAGCAATGAAGCAAGGGATGCAGGCAGCCTGCAGAAGTTGGAAAGACAAGGAAACAGATTCTCCCCTAGAGCTTCCAGAAGAAACAAGCCCTGCCAAACCATTGTTGACTTCTGACCTCCAGAGCAGTAAGATAATACATTTGTATTGCTTTAAACCAATACATTTGTGGTGATTTGTTATAGCAAAAATAGGAAACTAGTATAGGCATACATCCATTAATAAAGAATTTGCATCTCAGTCTGCTGTATAGATAATAGAGGCTGAGGGTTTTATGAAATTTTCAACTGATTTTCTAATATTCTCACTCCTTTGCTGTCAGCTGATCCTCACCTACCTCGCAGCAGTGAGACTGGGAACTGTTAATTCAGAGGGTCCTGCTATCCTTGCCAACTAGCTAGGTAACAGTGCATACATTAGTCAGCGTTCTCCAAAGAAACAGAACCAACAAGATGTGTATAAAGACAGTTTCATTTTAAGGAACCGGCTTATGTGACCATGGGGTTCCAAGTCCAAAGTCGGTGGGATAGGTTGGCAGCTGGAGACCCAGGGAAGAGCTGCAGTCCAAGTCCAAAGGCGTTCTGCTAGAAGAATTCCTTTTTGCTCGAGGAGGGCGGTCTTTGTTCTATTCAGGCCTTGCACCAATTGGACAAGGCCCACTCACATTAGGGAGGGCAGTTTGCTTTACCCAAAGTTCACCATTTAAATGTTAATCTCAGCCAAAAAACACCTTCACAGAAGCATCCAGCATAATGTTTGACCAAATAATTCATGATACACTAACTTTTCCCCTCACTTGCTCAAGTCCAAGCCCTATTAATTCTTTTTTTTTTTTTTAAGATTTTATTTATTTATTTGACAGAGATAGAGACAGCCAGCGAGAGAGGGAACACAAGCAGGGGGAGTGGGAGAGGAAGAAGCAGGCTCATAGCAGAGGAGCCTGATGTGGGGCTCGATCCCATAACGCCGGGATCACGCCCTGAGCCAAAGGCAGACGCTTAACCGCTGTGCCACCCAGGCACCCCCAAGCCCTATTAATTCTTAAGTCTTCTTTTCCCAATTATTAGTTAAGCTTCTTTTGGTTTGAAACCACAGAAATTAGTTCTTTTCGGTGGGATTTATTAAAAAGAGTACTAACATTGTTTTGAGAATCAAAAGACATCACCGGTCAAAGCAGTTTCAGTAAGAGCAAGAATGGAAGCATATCGCGAGAATTTCAGGACCAAGTCTCTGAACTCTCTCTAGAACCTAGATAATTAGGTGAGGAAGCTTTGGTGACTTTCAATCGGTCTCTTCAATATTTTACGTTAGATTAAATTTAATTTTAATGTAAAACAAATCTTACTATCTGCCTGAATCAGATATCAAAACCGAGGTAACAGACCACAAGAAGGAAGAGGCTCCTATACCCGAGACATAGCCACAGATAACCCCAACTTGGGGGTCAGGGCTATTCTACATAATCCAAGTTACTTAGACAGCCCCCTAAATGG
Organism: Ursus maritimus; assembly: GCF_017311325.1. NCBI lineage: Eukaryota > Metazoa > Chordata > Mammalia > Carnivora > Ursidae > Ursus > Ursus maritimus. The sequence continues at coordinate 16,921,386 of NW_024423786.1, forward strand.
GAACTGGGCTACATCAAATGGGTTTGGTAGCTGCCAGGGTCTTGTACAGATGCTCACCACTATTTTAGTAATGCCCTTGGAATGTCTTCAATGCCAGGACTGCATGTCAATGATGAATACCTGAGTTGTCAAAGGTAAATGATGTTCTATTATGGCATGTGGGAAGAATGCCTCTCCGCACGTTGAGAGTTTCACGCTGTATAAAGTGTCTCCAAGAGCTGCTGCTTCTCCAAATATCCTGTAGAATCTACAAGTTTTTTCCTGAGAGCTCCCCTTCTCTCCTCCCATGTGACTCACACCAGCGGTCAAAGAGGAGGAGCCAGAAGAGAAATCTAAGGACAGCCCCTGCACCAGTTTCACAATCATTTGCTTTCTCAAGTGAGCAAAACTGTTTTTTTTGGTTGATGTTTTGCTTTGTTTTGTTTTTTAACTGGCTCCAGAATGTCATGCCCGCCCCAGTCTCCCCTTATTATGACTTCTCTTCAAGCAGGCGCCAGGTCTCTTATGCAAACAGACTCCTGGGAGAACGGCCCCCACCGTTCAGGAGTCATGCTCAGACATGCCTGAGCCCTGGTGATAGGCACAGTCTCCACGTCCCTCGCCCACCTTTGCACCATGCTGTTCATTTTACAGAGCAGTTCACCTATGTTATCGCATCTGATTCTCAATATGACTCTCAGATGGAGGCAGGACAGATAGATTTAACTCCATTTTATAGACCCAAACACGGTCTTATCCAAGTTCACACAGCCACTTAGTGGGTAAGACCAGGCTCTTTTAACTTCAAGCCGGTGCTCTTTCTATTTCATTCTACTGTTTCCTTTAAAGGGGGGCATGGATTAATTTATTTCCACATGAGAAGTTATCAGGACAATGAGCAACCAGATGACAAACAATGAGGATTTGCTATTTATTATGCAGAGCAGCAGGGCATTTCGCTTAGTGAATAGCAGGATTTCACTTGTTGCTCATTTCAATACCACAGTGAAAATAAATCTTTTGCTTTTTTAAAAAAAATTAAAAGTAATATTAAATAATGCATTGCTCATTGTTGTATATATAAGTGGAGTGGAGAATTTTAGCTGCTTACAGTAAAGTGTCAGGGCACCCTTAAGACCTGCTGAGGAACCAAAATGAAAACACTGGGTCTATATTTTGCACAAAAAAAACAAAACTTTGCACAAAAAGCCAAGAACTCTCAAATGGATACCAATAAAGCCTAATAAGTAAGGAAACCAAATTACATGCCTAAATATCCCCACAAATACAGTGCCAACCAGTGAAATGGAAACAACAATATTGTCTTTTTTAATTATCAAAAATGGTCTGACATAACAAGAAACTTTTGAAATTATTCCAAAGTCTATACCGCTTACTTTTTCATTTCAAAGTATTCACAGAGAAGACATGACATTTTCCCACCTCTTTCCAACTACAGTTCATGTTGGAATCCTTTATTATATTTTGTTAATAGTTCAGAGTCCCACGATTATTGAATCGGTGAGGGCAAAGATATCAGGCGATCTGCATATATTTGAGTCTCATTACCAACTCACCTTGGGGAAGACTGCAAGCCATGGAGAGAAGAATGCTGGGCATTTAGGAGTCATTCAATAGATAAAATTAAAAAAAAAAAAAAAGTCATGTCCATACTTACAGACTATATACGTATGTTAACTTGTCCTATTTCAGCATCAAATTAAAACTTCTGAAATTCCATTTTATTTTATTTTTTTAAAAGATTTTATTTATTTATTTATTTGACAGACAGCCAGTGAGAGAGAGAAAAGCAGGGGGAGTGGGAGAGGAAGAAGCAGGCTCCCAGCAGAGGAGCCTGATGTGGGGCTCGATCCCAGAGTGCTGGGATCACGCCCTGAGCTTAAGGCAGACGCTTAACGACTGAGCCACCCAAGCACTCCCTGAAATTCCATTTTATTTTATTTATTTATTTATTTATTTATTTATTTATACAGTACCTCCCTGGTTTCTGATGTAAGGTTCGATGATTCATTAGTTGCATATAACACCCAGTGCACCATGCAATACGTGCCCCTCTTACTACCCATCACCAGCCTATCCCATTCTCCCATTCCCCTCCTCTCTGAAGCCCTCAGTTTGTATCTCAGAGTCCATAGTCTCTCATGCTTCATTCCCCCTTCTGATTACCCCCCCTTTCTTTATCCCTTTCTTCCCCTACCGATCTTCCTAGTTCTTATGTTCCATAGATGAGAGAAATCATATGATAATTGTCTTTCTCTTCTTGACTTAATTCACTTAGCATTATCTCCTCCAGTGCAGCAAATGTTGAGAACTTGTTCTTTCTGATAGCTGAGTAATATCCCATTGTATATATGGACCACAACTTCTTAATCCAGTCATCTGTTGAAGGGCATCTCGGTTCCTTCCATGATTTAGCTATTGTGGACAATGCTGCTATGAACATTGGGGTGCATATGGCCCTTCTCTTCACTATGTCTGTGTCTTTGGGGTAAATACCCAGTAGTGCAATGGCTGGGTCATAGGGTAGCTCAATTTTTAACCTTTTAAGGGACCTCCACACTGTTTTCCAGAGTGGCTGTACCAACTTGCATTCCCACCAACAATGTAGGAGGGATCCTTTCTCCACATCCTCTCCAGCAATTGTTGTTTCTTGCCTTGTCAATTTTTGCCATTCTAACTGGCGTAAGGTGGTATCTTAGTGTGGTTTTGATTTGAATTTCCCTGATGGCTAATGATTTTGAACATTTTTTCATGTGTCTTTTAGCCATTTGTATGTCATCATTGGAAAAGTGTCTGTTCATATCTTCTGCCCATTTTATGATTTATTTGTTTCTTGCGTATTGAGTTTGAGAAGTTCTTTGTAGATCTTGGATACCAGTCCTTTATCTGTAGCATCATTTGCAAATATATTCTCCCATTCTGTGGGCTGCCTCTTAGTTTTTTTGACTGTTTCCTTGGCTGTGCAGAAGCTTTTTATCTTGATGAAGTCCCACCAGTTCATGTTATCTTTTGTTTCTCTTGCCTTTGGAGATGTGTCATGAAAAAGGTTGCTTTGGCTGATGTCGTAGAGGTTGCGGCTTATGTTCTCCTCTAGGATTTTGATGGATTCTTGTCTCACATCGAGGTCTTTCATCCATTCGGAGTTTATCTTTGTGTATGGTGTGAGAGAGTGGTCAAGTTTCATTCTTTTGCAGGTAGCTGTCCAATTTTCCCAGCACCATTTATTGAAGAGACTGTCTTTTTTTCCCTGGATGTTTTCTCCTGCTTTGTCAAAGATTAGTTGCCCAAAGAGCCTAGGGTCCATTTCTGGGTTCTCTATTCTGTTCCATTGGTCTATGTGTCTGTTTTTGTGCCAGTACCATGCTGTCTTTGTGATCACAGCTTTGTAGTACAGCTCGAAATCTGGCATTGTGATGCCCCCAGCTTTGTTTTTCCTTTTCAACAGTTCCTTGGCAAGTCGGGGCCTTTTCTGGTTCCATACAAATTTAAAGACTGTTTGTTCCAGTTCTTTGAAAAATGTCATTGGTATTTTGATCGGGATAGCATTGAAAGTATAGATTGCTCTTGGTAGCATGGACATTTTAACTATGTTAATTCTTCTGATCCATGAGCATGGAATATTTTTCCATCTTTTTTGTGTCTTCCTCAATGTCTTTCAAGAGTGATTTATAGTTTCTAGAATATAGGTCCTTTACGTCTCTGGTTAAGTTAATTCCAAGGTAACGTATGGTTTTTGGTGCTATTGTAAATGGGATGGATTCCCTAATTTCTCTTTCTTCAGTCTCATTGTTCGTGTATAGAAATGCAGCTGATTTCTGAACATTGATTTTGTATCCCGCCACCTTATTGAATTGCTCTATAACTTCTAATAGTTTGGGCGTGGATTCTTTTGGGTTTTCCATATAGAGTATCATGTCATCTGCGAAGAGAGACAGTTTGACTTCTTCTTTGTCGATTTGGATACCTTTTATCCCTTTTTGTTGTCTGATTGCTGTTGCAAGGACTTCTAGTAGTATGTTGAATAATAGTGGCGAGAGTGGGCATCCTTGTCGTGTTCCTGATCTTAAGGGAAAGGCTTCCAGCTTTTCCCCATTGAGAATGATATTTGCTGTAGGCTTTTCATAGATGGTTTTTATGAGATTGAGGAATGTACCCTCTATACCTACACTCTGAAGTGTTTTAATCAGGAAAGGATGCTGTATTTGAAATTCCATTTTAAATTGATAGTTCTGTAGATATCTTGTATCTAAAAACTCTTTTCTCAGAATGGGATTTCTTGGGCCTTTCCACATAGTTTTTCTCAGTCCTAGTAAGGACCAAGCACTCTTCCTATTAACTCATACATTTTTATTTCTCGATTAGTCTTTTTGATGTGTGTTTTATAAAGAACAGGACTGATAACTCTCCACACACAGTTAGCCCATTTGGAAGTCATTTGATTTAACAACAGTAATAATAATAACAACAACAGCAATAGCAACAATAACAGTACTTATATCTAGGCAGTGCTTTTTCTATCATAGGAATTGTGCTCAACTACCTTACACGTGTCATTGTGTTCCATCTCCATGTCAACCTTATGAGGTAGGTTCCATTATCCCCTCCACCACCCCTGCCCAAACATGAAAACTCACGCTTAGAGAAGTTATCAAATCAGTCCATGGGCACACAGATAGTAAGTGACTGAGCCAAAATGTGAACCCAGGCAATAAAGCTGGATTCTATATACTCATACTAAACATGCTGCACTTCAAAGTTTTATTCTTTAAACTTGTATCATTAGCATAGTTACAGGAATAATTGAACACAGAAAATACAAAATTCAACATCAAGATCTCTCATCATTCACTTCAATGAAGGGGTAGATGATTCTTCAAGGTAGGAGTGGTATTTTTTCTTTCCAGTACCATTGGGTTAGTAAGATAAGGCAAACGCAGTTCAGTGAGATGTAAACCCCAAATCAGATTTAAATCCAAGCTTTACATAGGTTGAATTAACTTCAGATAGAAAAGACAGCATACACTAGGAAAACATTAAGTCTCAGGCCTCTTCCAAACCCGCTGTGTGGCTTTGAGCTAATGTACACCCTCCCGGGGTCTCAGGGCCAATTCAAGAAATAAAGATGGTTTGCAAATCACCCAAAGCCTCTTTTAGCTTGTGAGCCTCTGCTTCTATCTGGTCAAGCTACCAGTTGCCCTTTCATGGGGAAATTTCTGGTAGAGATAGTATAGGTCTTAAGCGTCTCCATATCGTGTGTTTTTACTCATATGATAGTCTGAAGCAGTGGTTTTCAGGGCAGGGGACAAGGGCTAATTTGCTCGTCAGAGGACACTTGGCAAGGACTGGAGACAGTTTTGATTGTCAGGACTGGGGTGTTGCCACTAGTGTCTAGTGGGTAGAGGCCAGGGATACTGCTACACATACGTCCTACAATGCACAGGACAGGTCCCCACAACAAAGACTCATCTGGCCCAAAATGTCAGTAGTGCTGCTATTGAGAAACCCTGTGCTAGATTAGACTTGAATACCACTAGGCATTGCAAAATGCTCCTCTCACATCATTAATGATAAATAACTCTAATGTCTCTTTTCCCAGTTCTGCTTTCTATTTGTGGGATGGTGCTAATAATGCCATATAATTTGATATCCCAACTGCCATTGCTAATGTGTATCGTTTGGTCATATAATTATCATTAAGAATAGAAGTGCAGAAGACGAACAAGTCTATGGCTGCCAATTTTATTTTTCCCCCAAGAGTAAAAAGAGACGACACTTCCTTTGCACCTGCTGTTTTCCTAACCCTGAATGTATTTTCTTTCAAAATGTGAATTCATGGTCAAAAACTACTGAGGCTTAAACATTTCCTGCTCAGAGTATTTAACACTGCAAGATATCAGAACGGTGCAGCTCTTAATGATGCCCTATTTTTTCTGCACAAAAATGAGAATCATGAGTATAAAATATCATTAAAACAAAATAACTTACGCTTTTCAAAGTGTCTCCCTATTTTAAATTGGCAGCTAAAGGCCCACATAGTTACAAGGATGAAGTATATTCTTCCAACATGAAACAAATTTCAAACAAGGTTTGCTGTGTCTTTCTCTGCCTTTCATAAAATTCATACAAATAAAATGGAGGCTACTTATCACTGCTCATAAAAATGAGACCTTGGTAGAGACAGGAGCAAGTGTTTGAAATGTTAACAAGGATGTTCAAAGGGGAAAAACATATTGAAAAGAAGTCTTATTTGACCACTTGGGCCAAAAGATGTTGCCCTCTGCTCTAAAATTTGAACTGGGATCTATAATGCAAACATGTTTCAGAGATTTCTGTGAAACTTTAAATTGGAAATCTAGAGTATTCCAACCTTCTTCCACTCCAGAGAACTGTTCATCAGTCAGCCCCTTTGTTTTTGTTATGAATGACTACAGAGTCAGGCTATTTAAAGCAACTGATGCATTCAGTTGTCAGTTATAAATGTCTGTGGAGAGTCCCACAAATGAACCACAATTTGATTTAAATCTCTTTCCTTCTTCACCAAAATGGCTGGGTTTGAAAGAATACAAAATGTACATCTGTTATGGTGACAAAGGCTAGGGAAATAACAGAGAGAAAGACTAGAAGGCAAAAACACCTGCAAATAGGAGTTAAAGATCTTTAAGAGAGAATGAGATAAATGCCCTCCTGCTCATTTACTTTGCTAAGCCAAAGAAACTTGGGACTTGCATAGAAAAGAAGGCATAGCCTGAATCGAGTAATCAAGTATATGATATCAATTTCATCATCACCACATTTTGTAAAGTAAACTTTTCAATAATTGGCTCCGCTTTTACTCTTGCAGTGAAACAATAGTTACTCTTAGTTGTAAATGGACTTAAATGCAACTGAAGAATTTTCTTCAACTACCCTTCCATCTGCTAATACAGCCAACAAATGGTGACTGCCTGCTATGTGAGAGGCTCTTTCTTAAGGACAGGCCTCACACTTAGCAGTGCGTGGATATTAGCTGTCTGCTGCTGCTGCATACCAAATGACCCTCAAACTTGGCGGCTTAAACCAAAAAAAAAAAAAAAAAAAAAAAAAAAAAAAAACAAACAAACAAAAACAAACAAAAAAAAAAACCAAATACAGTCCCAGGACATAACATATGCTCAGGAAATGATTGTGGAATGAATAAATGAATGACTGATTAAATGAATAAATGTAAGAAGAGCAGCTTTTGCAGGGTTATGCAAAATGGCAGAAATGCAGACCACAGTGGTATGAAAGTGACACCAGTTACTGAAGTATGAGACACAAGAAGTCTGTGATGCCTGTGCTTTATGTTTAAATCTCTAGAAAACCAGTTATGGATTCGACTCTAAGAATATTCCTAGATATGAGATACAGGTAGAAAAGCTGACTCCTATGATAAATAGCCAAGAGGTATCCTGGCCTCCATGCTACCTACAGGCTCTCTTAGAATCTTTTGTAAAAGGAATTATTCCACGAGATGCAAATATTTACATTCATTTGCTGCTTCCAGAAATAGCTTGTGCTGCTCTCTTATGCTTTTTTACGCAACATCTGCATCTTGCCAGTGGAGTTTATGACTGACTCTCTTCTCTACCCCCATTCCTTTTCAGTTTTTTTTCCTTGTAGGGTTTTAACTTCTTCCCCAGAAGACAGTTTCCTCATTGACATTTTCCTCTCTCCGCTTTAAAATGTGAATTTAAGAAACAGACATAATAAATATTCTCTATAAAGCATGTTCACCTCATCAGAGAAAGAGTGTCATGGAAACATAACAAATGCATAAAATAGATGAACATGATGCAGTGGCACATCAGATATATTAGTACCATTTATTTTAGATTTTAACCATCTAAGCGATAAAGGTCACTGAAGGGTGGATATGAAGACAATTAAGGTCATCGGGATTTCCTAGGGATTATTAGCTTCCCTTAAAATGGCACCAGAAGTAATATCGAGCTAGGACTGCAGAGTGGCGAGAGCTATTTTTAATTATTAAAAGTAATTTCACATGTGATTTAACAGTCATAATTAGAATTTTGAGTTATGCTTTCCTTGGTAACAACCCATTTCCTTTGTTTGGATAAACCCCAGGCATGGAGAGATGAAATATGATGTCCTTTAATATGTGGGACTTCAAGACATTATGTTTCACTGGCAGGCATTTGGCATTTCTGCCGTTGAAATGGAATTTCAGTAAAATACAACGGAAACTAGACCCCATCATTAATACGTCTCCCTTGCCAGTTTCTGGGGCTTCAGTAAACGAAGGCTATCGGCAAAACAGTGCGAGCTATTCATGGAGTACTCACAGAGTCCTCAGGAAGGACTGGCAATCTGTGGCCGTCATCCTGAGTGGCTCGGCGGGTCGTCAGGTGGCTGGCGCTCCTGGAGTAACAGCAGAAGCAGATGTGTGGCAGCTCCTAGTTGTGTGGGGGGAAAGAAGGCCTATCAGCTCAAGGAACAACATCCATCTGACAGAACCACCACCACCACCACAAACAGAACTGCTCTTGCTACATCGATCTGGGCTGAGCTGCTTTTCTTTATGTGCCTGGCAAGATTCTACTTAGCCTTCAAGGCCCATTTCGAACACTTCATTTTCTTGTGCAGCCTTGGCTGATCTACAATGACCTTAATTTCTCCTTTCTCTAGATCCTGAGGGCCATTTACTTCCTACACAGTGATGCTGTTGATTGTCATTCACTCCCTCATGCATTAAGTAAAAACTTACTGAGGACCACTGCAGGTCAGGGACTGGCTAAGCATTTCTACGCTTTTCCTCACAACGGCCTTATGTGATCGGTACTAGCATTTCTCCCATTAAATAGACGAAAACACTGAGGCATAGAGGGGTAAAATAATTTACCATAAGCACACAGCTAATAAGTAGTTAAGCTGAAATTTAAGGTCACATTGGTCCTATCTTAAAACCTAAACTTTAAGCTCATAGCTTATATCACCTTAACATGGCATTATCTTTTTTTTTTTTTTTAAGATTTTATTTATTTATTTAACAGAGATAGCCAGCGAGAGAGGGAACACAAGCAGGGGGAGTGGGAGAGGAAGAAGCAGGCTCATAGCGGAGGAGCCTGATGTGGGGCTCGATCCCGTAACGCCGGGATCACGCCCTGAGCCGAAGGCAGGCGCTTAACCGCTGTGCCACCCAGGCGCCCCAACATGGCATTATCTTAGATGATTTTATAATATTTTGCATTTATTACCTTTTTTATGTTACATACATATATTTATATACACATGCATATATACTAACATAGCATGATCTATAGTATGCTATAATGTATTAACATAACGATATAATGCAATGCAATATAGGGTCAGTTGGGCCTGACTCGTCCTGCTTGCAATAACCCATCTGTTCCCAACTCCAGATTCTGTGACATCATGTTGGTAACTTAGCACAGGTCATGGCAGGAGTATTCGTCTACACCATGGCAATTGCAAAGAATACAAATGAGGTTATTTTTCTTGAAGATCTGGTTAAACATTTACCAACACTACTGATCGTGTTATATTATTTTAGAGTTACTGATATAATAGTCCACGTCATACTTAATTGTGAGCTCCTCAAGTGAAGGGATTATATTATAAGGACATCTTTTTTTTTTTTTTTTTTTTTTTTTTTCCCAGAGCTTGTCTGTAGTGCCTAGCACAGAGTGGGTGCTCAGGAAACTGTTCTTCCACGAGTGAGTGAATATTTTACAGCATCTTTCACAGCTTTTACAATATTTACTGCCATTAGTCTAACAGTCTCAGTGTTTGTAATATCACTGCTGCGGGTTGCCAAGGGATAAAATGTATAAAGTCTGAAGTGCAGTTCCTTGCTTCTCAGCTGAATTGCTTCACAGGGAAGGAGCACGCTGCATCACAAGTACCTAACACTTATTTCTACCTGGGAGGCCTGGAAAGATGCTGCTGGCTCAGGGGGACTGAACTGGAGTCTGCAGCAGCTCCAAACAAAACGATTCTAAATATACAACTAAAATACAAATGTCGGAGTTACTTATTTACGCTGGCCTGTTATTTTATTTTTATTTTTTCCCCTTTTTCCCCACTCTGTCTTAATGTGACTTTGAGGTGATCCATATGTTAAAATCCTAGGTTCTTGGTATAAGAGAAAATCTTTTCCAAAATTATAAAAAATGAAAGCTCAATCACTTCTCACGAATGCTGCTGGTGCTGCTGATTTAGTCTGGAAATTCAATTTTTTGGCGAAGATATTCCAGAAACCATTCTTATCTCAGATGAGCACAGGCTTTGGAATCTGAAAGAGTG
>NW_024423786.1:16931699-16971740 GCF_017311325.1 Ursus maritimus
ATGCGTCCCAGCTCTGCACTGACCAACTGCGTGATCCTACGCCTCAGATTTCTCTTCTGTAAGATAGATATAATGTACCTACTTCAAAGGGATAAATCCAGGTAATGGTTTGGAAGGACTGTGCATAAAAACTTAATCTACAATAAACATTCGGAAGGTGGATAATTTTTTTTGGCATCTAGCACACTGTCTTTAAACTAATATATTTTGAAGGAACGACTGAATGGGAAAAATAAAAACAAAAAACATAACGAACAGCTCCTGAAGGATTAAACCTCATGCGCTTTCTTTCGGAAATGTGATGTGGGAATTGCATCTATCTATTTGCACTGTCCGATACGGTAGCCACTGGCCACATGTGACTATCGAGTACTTGAAATGTGTAGTATGACTGAGACTGAGAGCCTAGATTTTAAATTTACATAAATTTAATTCACTTAAATTTAAATGCCCACACGTGGCTTGCAGTTTAAGGATCAACTAGAGGAACTGGATCTTGGACGCAGAACAAAATTTTCAGAAAGTGTTACTCATTTTTTGCAAAACAAAATAAATTTCTCCCTTTGTTAGTCCCTTGTTTATCCTGCTCTCACCCACAAAACTGGAAATGCTTGTGGAATTTTCCACTTTGGAGAGACAGTGTTGTGTGCTACAATTATAACCACCACTCCACCCCATCCCGCCCCCCTCTCCTTTTTTTATAGCCAGGCTTTAAAGATCCTACCTGCCTGCCTGAAAATATTTAAGATCCAAGGATTTCTGACAGGCACTGGGGTCGCTAATCAGAATAGGGTGGGAGGTGAAAAGAATTAGAAAGTCACGAATGGCCAGGTCCATGGTCCGCAAACCTCTCTCGGGGGTTCCAATGGGTTTGCAGTTAAAGGTGGCAGCAATTATGCGGTGTGTGCTGCTGGAAAGAGTGACCTGGCAGCCCCACCAGCTTCATTTGTTCTTAAGTATTCTATGAGGGAGGAACGCATAAATTTGTTTGAGGTAGTGCCTTGAGTAATGAGGAGAAAAGATGCTACATGAATTTTAAAAATGCTGTGATAAAGAGGTGCTCTAAGCATTAATATTTGCAAACATCTAAACCACTAAATCATAAAGCATAATGACCCTTAGAAAACATCTGACTCAAACTGTTTACATTACAGTTGAAGACTGGTCCAGAGACAGCAAGACAGCAGCATGGCTAAGACTGAAACCACGGTGTGCTGCTGATTCTCAGTGTTCTTCCTTTTACACCCCACAGGCAGTTGCAAATAGAAAAGAAAAACAAACAAACAAACAAACAAAAAGACAACTGAATCTATTTTGAATGACTGTCGGAATGCCAAAGCACTTGTAGGCTAAGAAAACTTATATGCAAATGTATTGTAATTTGATACTGGGAAAGGGGTGGGTGTCATTTATGTATTTTTCTTAATTTTGCCCCCCCCCCCCCCCCCGCCTTTCTCTGCAGGCACACATTGACTGGGATTCAGTCAAAGGACATAATACCCTCTTGGCGTAAATTAGGCAGGTTGGAAAATTGCATTAACTCTTTCTACTCCCCAGGGAACACATTTGGCAAATCCCTGCTTCAGTGCACTAATTTTCTTCTTGGTGTGTGGCTAATGCACTGGGGGGAAAGGGGCTTATTGGGTGTGCCAGTGAGGTCAGGGACCACATTATCGCGACTTTATTGCCAATGAGAGGAGCCCAAGCCTCCCACATGTAAATCAAAGAGTTAACAATGGGGCTGGTGGCTGCTCTGGCTTTGTTGTTTCAGGGTCACCACTGGACGGGCTGCGATCTGTCATCTTCCAGACACTTGGGCTTAGCAGCCACTGTATTTTGCAAACCATCAGTTGTGTTTCCACAAAGCCCATAACATGGTATTACACAGCCTGAAATCACTCAATCTTAGGACTCACTCTGCTCCCACCACCTAATCTTCCATGGGATTGGGAAGCCAAGGTGAGCTCAGAAATCTATGCAGTCATTATTTCTCTGTTTTTCCAATTTCCTACTTTGATACAGACACCACTGTGGACTCTGAACCCAGCATTCACTTTCAGATTAGAAACTCAAATAGCTTCATTTCCCTCCTTTACAAAAGAAGGATTGCTTCAAGATTATATGTGAATATAACACTCTTCCCCACTGCTGCCACATTTCTACACACACTCCTACTAGTCTTTTTTTTTTCCCAAGGAAAAAGAAGGAGAACCAAAAAACAAAAACTGTAATTCTACTAGAAAAGGGGAGACTAGCAAGCACCTATTTCAATTCCTAGTGCAGTTTTTAGAAAATAAAAAAAAGAATTTGCAATTCTGCGAGTAGAGTTATGTGCATGGAAAATTAATTCAAGAGGGTAACTCAATCAATATTAACCTTCTGGAATCTTCTCCATTTTTCCAGTGGCTGCAGGCTAACGTGGAGGGATTCTGTGAGACTGGGGCTTCTGAGCATTCAAGTTCATTAGGCATGCATCTCATTTTGGCAGGAAGCCACCCTCTTTAAGCAAAGCCCAGTCACAGATAAACGGAGGGCAGTCATCTCCTGACTAATAAATGCAAGGCTGCTGAGACAGGACTGCCAATCTTGTGTGATGGGGGAAAAAGGGGTGGAGGGAGTAATGGTGCTTTGAATCTCCTCTGATCCCACAGCGTGCAACACAGCCAAAGCAGGAAGAAGCCCCAGACCAGCTCTCAGAGGCGAGATGAAAACAGCCCATACAAACAGAAATAACACAATGTGTTTGGCCTGAACGGTGCATTTGTCCCTGCAAGTTTAGAGCATCTTACAAACCCTTTCTATTAAATCTCCGTGGTGTCCTTGGGAAAGGAAAAGAGACCAGGATGGCAGTAGAAACTGGGATACTGAGGCACAAGGAAGCCGGGGGATTGGGGTGAGGAGAGTCCCAGTGAGGTAGGTAAGAGTAAAACAGAGGCTTGACAGACCCGTCGCCAGTTTTCAGACATGACCAGCGAGCAAAAGCTAGAATGATACAGTTGGCACACTCTGGTATAAAAAACTGAAATGTTCGCTGGTGCCAGGAAGTTACCTACAGGAACGAAGAAAGAGGGTGTATAATCACAGGGAACAGTGAGGACTATACTCAAGAGCACTTAGTAAACCAGTTCTTTTTGGTGGAATCTCCCAATTTACATACACTGGAAACTGAATAGTTTTAAAAGATAGTGCAAGCCAAACAAAACATGTTTTAGGTCCAATCCAGCCAACAGGCCTGCACTTGGTGCCATTTGGCTTGGTTACTTAAATACACGGTTGAAGCTCACAGTTCAAACCTCTCCTTTCTCCTGCCTGAATAGATACGGCAAGACTCAGCTTCCTTTCCTCATGTGAAGCATGATGGTATTGTGGTTCATTCTGAACACACAACTTGTAAACTTGGTTAAGAAGCTATGACAGCAGGGGCACCTGGGTGGCTCGGTCGGTTAAGTGTCTGCCTTCGGCTCAGGTCATGATCCCAGGTCCCGGGATTGACCCCCACATCAGGATCGGGCTCCTTGCTCAGAGGGGAGCCTGCTTCTCCCTCTGCTTGCTGCTCCCCCTGCTTGCAGGCTCTCTCTCTGATAAAGAAATAAATAAATACATAAATACATAAATAAATAAAATTTTAAAAAGCTGTGATAGCAGCGTGATCCAGGCCACAGAAGCCAAGATGGGAAGCAAAGATGCCTTGGAGAGGATGCCCAGAGGACATGGGAGCATCTTCTTTCTTTGAAAGGAAAGCAAAGGGCCAGCCACCTCATTAGAGAGTCAATAACAAAGATCTGTTTGTATGTTTCTAATTATGAGGCTAATTGACTCATATTTTGAGGCCCTCTCTTGCCAACCAACTCTCCACAAACTTAGTGTATCTCTACCCCATGACCCACACGCTTCATCTATCCCTTAAATCCCTGTGAATCTGTCTGTCAAACAGTTGTCTGGGTATTCACATCTTCGCTAATATCCCAGAGAGGCTAATCTTTGGGATTTTTATAACCCCCGGGGGTGGGAGAAGGGTAAGCCGACTGATGAAATCCCTTCTGCATTAATGGCCGATAAAGTAAAATCTGATTCCCAGGGGCCATGATACAGAAACCCTCTGGTCCTACTTTTATGTGGGTCATATATCTTAATAGGTTTTCAAGCAATTTAGAAGACAAGACAAAGCAGCTGGTAAGGGCCAATTTACAAGGCCTCAGTTCCCCAGCAACACACAGGCTGCTCTGTAACAAAGACCCAATTGGTGTAAACAAGCCTTTCCAAGTACGAAGACACACACGCACACTGGGGAGAGTCCTCTTTACCCAAACACGCTTGCTTTATTTCAGACGCACCATTGTCTTATTTATTCAATGAGCTACATCCGTTCAGTGTTTATATTCTTTCTTAGCAATTTCAAAATGGCCACTCTGAGCCCCGTGCATTCTAGCTGCTGTGTGTCTGTTGTAAAGGGGAGAAATAAAACTGTACATCCTCTGAATGAACTAGCAACCCACGGACCGCCTCCTTTCTATTAGTGGCTCTGTGGCAACATTTTCACCAATTCCAGAGGTAAGAAAATGATAACGGATCCTACGTGTGGCAATAATGTAGCTTTGCAATTTCACATTTATGCAAATCCAAGGCAAGCTGTGCTCTGAGGTGTGCTGGTGGGGTGGGGTATGGCTGCATGAATCAAGACGGGGTAATCTGCAGGGGGAGAGAATGAGTCTTGCTCTTCAAGGTGCCTTCTGCTCTGGAATACATGCAGGAAAATTAATCAGTCCCTAACATCACCACGTTATTCTCTCTCATTACAAATCAGAGTAAACAATTACTGCATTAAGCACTCACTGAGAGGTTTCGAAAGGCCA
Source organism: Ursus maritimus (assembly GCF_017311325.1). Lineage (NCBI taxonomy): Eukaryota > Metazoa > Chordata > Mammalia > Carnivora > Ursidae > Ursus > Ursus maritimus. Next base: position 16,936,553 of record NW_024423786.1, read on the forward strand.
CTGGTGCTTACTGCTGATTTTCATAAATGATCTTCAAGGAGCTCCCCTGGGGATGGGAGATCTCGGGAGGTCTAGGGAAAGGTTAGTGAGAAATGCATCTCATTACCATGGTGATAAGATGCAACATGCAGCCTGGCTGCGGAATCAGTGGCCATGATTTTGGCTGTGGGTTTGTGGCTTTCTGGGAAAGTGTTCAATCTTAATTGATGGCAGGCTCCCTGGGCACCCAGTGCTTTTCTTCTGAGCACTGATCGTAAGAGGGTAAGCCACAGAAGTAGGACCCAGGCTCCAGTACTTAGGAACTCCATGACTTTTGACAATTTGGTTGAAATAGGACAGTATCATCTTTACTTCAACGAGCTAGGGGGGTCTACAGAGAGTAAAGCATTCTGAGTTAGCACTCAATAAGCGGCCATTATTTTATTCATTATTTACTTTGCCAAGGTCTGCCTTTCCAATTAACTGGGCATATTCCGTGAAAGCAGGCATAGCACTTCTATCTTGGACCTTGCAATATTAATGGTACCTTGCAAAGTGCCAACTATATAGTAGGAACTCAGCTAATATGTTGCCAGTGAATAAAGAAATGAATAGAGAATGGTTATTTTCTTTGAAAAGGAGAGCCCCTTTCTCTGCTTTATTTATAGAGACTAAGGCAGAAACCTGAAACGGGGATGGTTCAACTTTAGAAATTCCACTATACCCCTGGATTCTACCAAGGGGAAGAATTATGGACAAGAGACAAAATACAAGAATGCGGATGTGTTGGGACATTCTTAAGTGGAGAAGGCAAACGCAATGAACTGAGAGATAGGAAGGAATTCCTGGAGAAGTCACAGCTCTGCCTCATATGTCCTCTTTCCTTTCTTTGGGACATGATTGATAACCTCTGTCCATCTCTCTCCTGAGGCTTCAAGCTGCAATGATGAGACATGTGCAGAACTTGGAGCCTGTTGTAGGAAGAAGCTATAAAATCAATGATTTTGCTTATTACTTCTGTGGCTATAGGGCACAGCTTGCACTCAGACAAGCATATCAACAAAGAGAGGTGATAGAGTGTGATTTTAATACTGAGTGAGCCCTGAAAACACCCCACTGGGTTGGCGAACACCTTCTTCTTAGACTCACAAAGTCCTGCTTACTTTTGGATCGAAGGTTACCTTACATTATTCTGGGAATGTGAATGAAGGGGTGGGGTGATATGTGCATTGTCTACATTGAATCCCAAGCTGACTATTGTACCCCACCAACAGACAGCCCATTTTGGCCTGGGAGAGCAAGCACTCTGCTAAATCAAAGTGGTTTCCTAACCACAGTGTGTAATAAAGACTGCCTATGGCGGCTCATGGGCAAATAAGGCTCTTCTACTTCCCAGTGGAACATAAGAGAGATCGATGAAATGCTCAAATCCGATACTGCTTTCAGAAGAGAGGAGTTCTCAGTAGGTTTATTTTTCCTGACCAAACTTTGTAATAACCTCTGCATTTATTCAATTGCATAGTTCGTGAATCAATGGTATTTACTGAGTATTTATCATGTGTACCTTACTGGGTCTCACAGGAAAAAGAAGCCCACTGTCAGCCAATAAAAGCCAAATGCCTTACTTCGCTTGTCATTCAATGACATCAATTATCTGATCTCTACTTACCATTTTGGCTTCAACTACCCCTGGAATGCAATCCTTCAATCACTAGAACTACATCTGCAACCTGACTGTTCCATGACTGTTTCGGGATTGGAGGGTCTCGGAAATGCCTTCCCTTCCTCCTCGACTGACTAATGAAAAAGCTATTCATAATTAAGCATTACATTCAAGCATGACTGCTTCAAAAAGCTTTCCTGACTTTCTTCACCTTGTCCTCTGTAACTTGTATTGCATGTGTGTGTGTATGTGAACATACTTCTGTAAAATGCATTGTGGTAGGCATAATAAAGGCTCCCCAAAGATGTTTACATCCTTATCCCCAGAACCTGTGAAGGTGTTATCTTGCATTGCTGAAGGATCCTTGCAGATATGATTAAGTTGCAAATCTTAAAATGGGGAAATTATCCTGGATAATCCAAGGTAATCGTGAGGGTCCTTGAAAGTGGAAGGGGGTTGGGTGTGGGAGGTTTGGAGTTGGAGAAGGTGTGACAATGGAAGAAGAGGTTGAAGTGATGTCATTGCTGGCTTTGACGATGGCGGAGGTAGCGGGGGGGAAGACAAGGAAAGCAGGTAGCATCTAGAAATGGGAAAAGGCAGAGAAACAGTTTCCCCCCTAGAGCTTCCAAGAGGAATGAAACCCTGTTAAAACCCTGTATTTAACCCATTGAGACCTATTTCAGACTTCTGACCTCCAGAATGGCAAGATAATAAATCTGTGTTGTTTTAAGCCAGTAAGTGTGTGATAATTTGTTATAATAGCAACAGGAAACCAATACACACCCATAACATTTGATTGATTTCATTTCCATGTCTTTCTCCTTCCACAGAACTGCTTGTTTCTTAAAGTAGTTAAGAGTAGCAACCACATACCAAAGGTGTCCATGTCAGGCCCTGTCCAAATATATGCAATACCTATAGCATCAGATTACAGAACGATGGCCATTGGGGTTCAGTGACTCATACTGGGTCCCAGACTGCTGGGTTATCAGCTTCATTACATATAGTACCAGGACTTTGGGTGAGCTATCATTTCTCTGCCTCAGTTCTCTCATCTGAAAAATGGGGATAAATATGATGCCTTTCTTATAGGGCAGTGGTGAGAATTTGTTGATTAGTTCATATAAAGGCATATTCATGTCTGACATATAATAAGCAATATGCAAGTGCTAAACAACAGAAATTAGCATCTTCACTTTAAAGGTAATAAAACTGAAGTCCAGAGGGCTTAATGCACTTGCCCTGCAGAGCAGGGCTGGAAACAAAGTATATATCCACTCAACTTGGACACAAAAGAAGAATACATGTTTCTTGACTGAATATGCCAAGAAATCCATAAGCTCTCTACCTAATGGGAGAAACAGAATTTACAACATTAGAAAGAACGAAACATTGGGGCACCTGGATGGCTAGTTGGTTAAGTGTCTGACTTGATTTTGGCTCAGGTCGTGACCTCAGGCTCTTGAGCTCGAGCCCCAAGTCAGGCTCTGAGCTCAGTATGGAGTCTCCTTGGGATTTTCTCTCTCCCTCTGCCTCTGCCCCTCCCCCTGCTCACTCACACTCTCTCTCTCTCAATGAATAAATAAATAAATAAATCTGTAAATAAATAAATCTGTAAATAAATAAATAAATAAACCTATCTTTAAAAATAGAATGAATAAAGCATCGAGAGTATTTATGAATGTTGCAAGGAGATATGAAACAGGGGTTACAGTTTGATAGAAGTGAGAGAGACAATCACTGGTGTAATTTGGTAGGTACATAGGTAGCGGTCATATCACATTAGAAAATAATGTATGACAGTGCCAGGCAGGTTTTATACGGAGAGGATAATTGTCTTGGAGAGATTAGTACTTATTAAAATAATGGTTCACTCTGGAAACATGCTAAAGAGTCAAAAACCAGAACCACAGGATTGGAATTTTCACAGACTTCATCGAAGAGCATGCATTTCTTTGTTAAGTGCCTCTCTATGACCCGAGTGCATCAGATTGCTGGGCCCCACCTCCATGCAGTTCAGATTTAGTAGGGCTGAGGTCAGGCTGCAAAATTCGTATTTCTAACAATTAGCAGGTGATACTAATGCTTCTGGTTAGGAGACCACACTTAGAGACCCACTGATCTATAGCAATTATTTCCCCACTGCCTTAGTTCAAGATTACTTCCAAAAGGTTCACAAAGGGAATTTAATTGTCTCAATCTAACGTTTCAGGGAATTGAAAGGGAAGTCCTGTCTGAGTATTTGTAACAGCATGAAGCCCATTAAAAGTACAAGACTCCAAGAAAGCAAACTGGCTTTATTTGGGAAAGCTTTTAAAGGACTTGCGACACCAAGGGAATGATTCTAAGGCAATGCCTACATCAAATACTTGGTTCTCAATATACGGGCCATGTCATTCTATGTAGAGTGTCTCCTGACTTAACTAAATCTCTTAGGCTACGCTTCCAACACCACCGTCATCAATTTGTCCACATTTGAAGATGGGATTTTGTGGACATAGTAAGAAATCTTTAAGAGGCTTTTAGTTGGTTTTCTGTGCTAGTACTTTGGTAAAGAAACATTTTCAAGTAGCATAACACTGCAGCCGAGGCACAGAAGGCTAATGAACCAAAGAAGACTCATTCCTAAAACAGATGCAAACTTAACACTTCTTTCTTCATTCATCAGATTGGCTGAGTTTCTCTCTTAGGGATATTATCATCCAATACAAGGGATATATCAAGAGGAAGAGGAAAGAGATCTGAATATTTTGCAACCTTTTCTTTTATCTCTTTTTAAAATTTCTCATCTAGCTAAGAAATAACTTTGGGCTCGCATTGAAAGTGAATAAATCAAGTGTTTAAATGAAGACAATGAAATATTTAAACACTGCTAGTTAAGAAGAAAAAGCCAGAAGGTTATCTCTGATCAAAATTGAGGGCAGCCACTGAGCAAGATGAGCGGAAAAGAATGAATGTATAGTCTTGCAAAAGTTATCTCAGTCATCTTTAAAATTAATCACTCATCAAAATGCACAGTTTTGGAGGATGTGGGTCAGGAAGAAATATACCTATAACCACAGAAATGGAAATGACCTTCAAAAACTCTTAATTATGAATAACCATACTGTTAATGCTTAATGTTTGGTAAGAAATTATTATAATTTTAAAAGTTAATAACAAAAAATATAATCAGTGGTTTAAGAGAAAAATGTTAAATATTTGATTTATTGGAAAAACTCCCTACAATTGTTCCACCCAGCAAATTCTCAACAGGAAGGTGTAATTGTAGTTGTGGATCAATGCAAACGTTGAAAACAACATAAACAAGAACTGAACTCATATACAGTACCCTCCTTATCCACGGTACCTTCCAAGACCCCCAGTGGATGCTTGAAACCACAGATAGTACCGAACCCTATAAATACTATGTTTTTTTTTTCCTATACATTCATACCTATGATAAACTTTTATTTATAAATTAGTTACAGTTAGAGATTAACAATAGTAACTAGTAATAAAATTGAACAGTTTTAACACACTGTAATAAAAGTTATGGGAATGCTGTCTCTCCCTCTCTCTCAGAATCTCTTATTGTGCTGTCCTCACCCTTCTTGTGATGATGTGAGATGATAAAATGCCGATGTGAGAAGATGAAGTGAGGTGAATGATGTTGGCGTTGCAATGTGGTGTTAGGCTACTACTGGCCTTCTGACATACATCAGAAGGATTACCTGCTTCCAGACCACAGGTGACTGAGGGTAACTGAATCTGCAGAAAGTGAAACCTTGGATAAGGGGGGCCTCTTGTATTCAGTTTAATTGTTTGCCTCTAAGCTCAAAGACAAGTGTTTCCTACCAGTAGATATAAATTGATGGGCAAAAACACAATTTCTCTCTCATATTGCGCGGGTAGAGATTTATTTCCTACTCAGTAAAAGAAAAATACGATGCTAAAAGGAAAAACCAGACCGAATGCCATTAGCATGTTCTTATCCGTGAGGATATATGCATACCAGATCTTCCAATTTGTTGATTCATCTCTGTATTCTTCATAGCATCTTGTAAATAAAGGCCCTGCCATTACTAGATTTGTGACTTTGGACAAGTCAGCTTTATCTTGCTAGTTAAAAATCCTTAACATATGTCAGGAATGTTTCCAGGTGCTTTAAAATATTAACTTACTTTATAACCCAATGAGGAAGACATTACTGTTATTCCCAATCTATAGATGAGGAAACTGAGGCACAAAGAGATTAATGAATTTGCCCAAAGTCACAAATTTGACAAGCAGGAAATCCAGATTTTTTTTTTTTTTTTTTTTTTTTTTTTTTTTTTTTTACTTTAACAAAGCTAGCGACACTTCTGTGTCTCAATTTAGAAAAAGGAGAACCTACCTTATGGAGCTGTAAAGATCCAAGGAGTTAATTTTGTTAAGCCTTTAGATGAGAGTGTGTCCTCTAGTTACTGATGAAAATGTGTTATCTAAAAACAGTGGTACAAAATAAGCACTAAATAAATGATTTTTGAAAGAGAAGTTCAACTTTGCAATAGTGACTGAAACCATTACAAATATAACAAAAAATAATTAAATACCATTTAGTAGATAATCACTCTCAGCAAAGAGAAGTTCCATTCCTTGATAATCATCTTACTAATTGTCTCTAATAAAGTTTCTGTATGGATAGTACTGAGGAGATCATATGTGTAAACCATTGTCGACTGAAAAGGTTTTCACGTATTTTTCCGACTCAGTTTGGAATTCAGACTGTTGAGAGCCAAGGTTGCAAACAATATCCGAGATTGTCAAATGGACTTTGCAATGAGCTCTGAGAGGGATGGAAGGTTGCAGGTTGAAGCAAAAGCAATTAGTTACCCATCATGTGGCTATTGATCTTCCTGTCTTTTTTGTTATCAGGACCTCAGAGGCGAGATAAAAGCTGTGACTTCAATATATCACAATTTGGAGTAAATATTAATAACCTTTAGAACATAGGGGCTGTATTTTTCTATGAGATATAGACAGTAACTAGCTTTGACCCCTACAAAGGGGAAGTAATTGTTGAATTCAGATGACACCTTTCAAGGATAGGTACTTTAAAAAAGAAATTAGGAGAATGAAAAGCCACTTGGAATAATTGAACTGAATTAAAAATAACAATAAACATTCCACCTCTGCCACTCAATTTTAAAAGGTCTTTTAACCTCCATTTTTCTATTGAGGTTTGAAAACAGAGAGATCCTGGGGCGCCTGGGTGGCACAGTGGTTAAGCGTCTGCCTTCGGCTCAGGGCGTGATCCTGGCGTTATGGGATCGAGCCCCACATCAGGCTCCTCTGCTATGAGCCTGCTTCTTCCTCTCCCACTCCCCCTGCTTGTGTTCCCTCTCTCGCTGGCTGTCTCCATCTCTGTCAAATAAATAAAATCTTAAAAAAAAAAAAAAAAAAGAAAAAGAAAACAGAGAGATCCTTTAATCAAAGTGCTCATATCAGATTTCCAGTTTCTATACCTTGCACATTTCGGGATGAGTATTTGAACCTAGACGCTTACTGGAATTCTTAATAAGGAAAACAAAATGGCTCTTAAGAAAAAATAAGTCTGGTTTTGTGTTCTTTTGAAGCCTTCATTCCTAAGTTGAATATGTTTTTGAAGAGTAGTATGAATTATCATTCTATGACCATATATAAGAAGGGTAGACAAACTACAGCCCACACTGTTTTTGTACATAAATCAGTATTGGAATACTGCCACACTCATGAAATTCCTATGGCTGAAGACAGTATGGCCCACAAGCCCCGAATTATTTACTAACTGGTCCTTTGCAGAAAAAGTTTGCTAACTTCTGACACGAATTATAGGAATTAAAAAAAAAAAAAAGTAAGTTGGGGAGATATTGTATAGCCATCAGCATAACTTGGAAAAGTTGTTTAAAAATTTACCTTTTAGGGGCGCCTGGGTGGCACAGCGGTTGAGCGTCTGCCTTCGGCTCAGGGCGTGATCCCGGCGTTATGGGATCGAGCCCCACATCAGGCTCCTCCGCTATGAGCCTGCCTCTTCCTCTCCCACTCCCCCTGCTTGTGTTCCTTCTCTCGCTGGCTGTCTCTATCTCTGTCAAATAAATAAATAAATAAAAATCTTTAAAATAAAAAAAAAATTACCTTTTAAAAAGGACTGTCATTAGTTTCAATGAGAAAAACATTTTCTTAAATGAGAACACATTAATAAATAAAAATTTAAAAAAAAATCTCTGGCTTTTCAGCAATGGCACCACAATCCACTAAATGCTTGGGACAAAAAAAGGAGGGTTCATTCTTAATTTGTTGCTTCTTCTTACTCTGACATTCACTTCATTAGCAAATACTGTTATGGTCACCTGTATACCTTCAACAGGTGTTGCGAATCCACACTCTTCCCTCTGACACCACTGCTGCGATCCTAGTGCAAGGCAAAATCAATTCTCAGCTGGACTTCAGCAATGACATCGTCACAAATTTATTTTTTGCCGCTGCTCCAAACAATTAGCCATCCAATAGCTAATAGGATTTTTTTTTTTTTTTTGGCTAATGGAATCTTTTAAGAAAACACTCGAGTCTGATTATGTGTGTGTTCTGCTTGAAAGTTTCCTCTGACTTTCCACTTCCCTTATAGTAAAATCCAAACTCTGTCTACGTCGCCAGGACCTGCGTGGTCTAGCTTCCTTCTGCTTCTGCACCACTGCCTGCTTGCTTACTAGGTTCCAGCCTTACATGCCAATCTGTGTTCCTCAAAGAGGTCAACCTGGTCTTGCCTCAGGGCTTTTGTACTTGTTCTTTCTCTCCAAAAGAATCTGCTCTGATCACTGCGGTGTCTACTCTATAGTGATTCCACTCATGCCAAACATAAGCTCAACAAAAAGATTTTCCTGAATTCTCTCCTATGCCCTGCTTCATTCTAGCAATCTCCTGATAACACATCTTCTGGTTAATATCCTTGAGGATTTATCATTATCAGAAATCATTTCGTTTAGTTACATCTCATTTCTGTCATCTTGGTTATTATACCTAAGGTCTATGATAGGAGGAAGTATGGCTGTTTACTGTTTTTTTTTTTTTTTAAGATTTTATTTATTTATTTGACGGAGAGACAGCCAGTGAGAGAGTGAACACAAGCAGAGGGAGTGGGAGAGGAAGAAGCAGGCTCCCAGCAGAGGAGCCTGATGAGGGGCTCAATCCCACGACCCTGGGATCATGCCCTGAGCTGGAGGGAGATGCTTAACTACTGAGCCACCCAGGTGCCCCTGTTTACTGTTCTATCCATATCCCCAGTGTAGTGTCTTGTACAACGGATGTGCTCAGTTTATATCTGTAGAATAAATAGCAGGGTGGGGGGGGGCGGAGATTATGATTTAGTGGAATAAAAAGACACATGATACATTTATTCACCTAGAATCTAAGAATTATTGTATGTGATAAAAAGGTCAATGACAAACATGGCTAACAAGGTCCATAGGAGATCAGAACAGGAAAAATACATAGGCTGGCATGAGCAGGAAAGATCTTCTGGAAGAAGATTAAGACTCCAGTTGAAGGAAGAAATGGTAGAACACTGAGACAAGGATCAGTACTTGTGAAAACAAGATAAAAAGGCAAGAAATCCTGGAGACTAACCAGATATGAAATTTGCAGAAATAACAGAAACTTTATTGACCATAAAATCAAAATTAATGAGGTGGCTGAAAGCATATCACATGAGGAAGAAAGACCATTTCAAATCAAATTACTTAAGTACTGCAAACTCTATACCAGAATCAAAAGAAGAGATGAGGAAATTTTCTATTGCCAATGTCATAAGGTAGGCACTTGTAGACAGTTCACTAACACTCCTGCAAGTAGAAAGATGTGGGGCTGGATCATTTCCGTGGCTGCCCTTTCTCCTTTTTCCACTCGTCCTATGGTTGCATAAGCAGTTTTCAAAGGGCTCTTACCTTTTCACCCTCTGCAACAGACTGGCTAAATATTCCAGGCTGCAGTAAATGTTTTGTTCCCAAAACCTCTAAAGCAATTCCAGTGTGTTCAAAGTTAGGTCTCCACTCCCCTTTCTTCTGACGCTTCAACCTTCTTGCTCTTCTTGTCCATTTACCAGCATTCCCTGAATCCTGTACTGCTCCTGCTGTTCTTGGGCCTGAAAACTCTTTCTCTTATATTCTCTGTCCTCCCTACACCCCTCTTCCTGCCCATATCCAAACTTATCATCATTTTAGAAGCTCAAATGCTAGTTTCATCTTGAAATCTTCTCAAATTTTTATTTCTCTTAATAATAGCTTACAGGTGCAAAGTGCTTGCCATGGGTCAGAAACTGTGCATATGTGTAATGTATGTAAATATGTTACTGTATTTGAACCTTGTAACTACTTAAGCATATTATGCCCATTGTATGGATGAGAAAACTGAAACTGAGAGGAGTTAAATAAATTACCCAAGTGCAAACAGTTCTAAGTGTAAGAATCTGACTTTAATTCAGGTCTGTTTGATTCCAAAGCCTGTACTCATAATGACTGAACTCTAAGGCCAACTCAGCATTGATTACTTTCTTCCTTAAACTCAGGTCCAATAACTCAGTCTGCAGGTACCACTACTGGATGATGATGATATCCTTTCTGACTGTCCAGGCCTCTGTTCTGATTGGTTTATGCCAATACTGAATCCACCGTTAAATTTTGAATATGTGCAATGCTTATGCTTTTTAAATTTTATGTAGCTTATCCATCTTTATAATCCTTCCAATACTTAGAAAAGTATCATACTCAGATGCCTACCTATTCTTTTTCTAAGAAAAAAAGAATAAATAATATATATATCTTAATTTTAATAATTTAAAATTTAATTATCCCAAGTCAACTATAGGTTCTTGAAAGATGTCCATTCATTCATTCATTCATTCATTCATTCATTCACTGATGGTTTATTTATAAAACATTCTTCATATAGGGAACTCTTAGTATTTTCCTGATAGCAATCAAGGTGCTTGGCAGTAGGGAATAAAACAGATCTGGTCCTTGGCAGGCAAAGCTTACAGCTTGTGTTCATGTGTCTCTGCTCCTCTCTGTTACAAATGCCAGGCATCCACATAAGTGACTGATGGAGAATAATAAGTTCATAGGATCTTATTGAAAGTTTGGGCACAATAGAAGAAAAGTACAACTCATGCTCATGGGGAATACTTACAAATGCCATAGAAAACCTTTTTTTTTTTTTTTTTTTTAACTTATAAGACAAATGGTCAGCCAATGGAAGAAGTTTGTTAAAGCAGGGAATAAAAAAAATGAATTATACATGCCTGACACATTTGATTTTTAGTTTGGAACACAGGAAATGCAATACAGTCTTTTGGTGTAAGGCCAAGGTCTCTTCTTTATGCATGGGTCCCTGTCATCTTCCTTCCATAAACCACACTCATAATGGATTATCTGTAATTTCCATTTTCAATCTCTATAACAAGGAATGAGAACTTAAAGATATTTGTGATATGTAACTTTTTCTGAATCATTTACAGTTATCTCGTCACATATAATTTAACAAAATTTCTTTAGCAACTTTTCTTTATTGGGTCTTTCTAAAACATTTGAATTAGTTGCCATAGCGACACAACACTTTATTTTCACACAGATATTTCATCAGTTTATATTATACTTAATTAAATTATGTCATTATAACAACAAGTAAATAACTTAAACAGGTTTGGGAACAAATGGCATAACAGATTCTTGGTAAACATTCAATTCAACTGGTGGGAACAAAAGTGCATGAGTCACTGCAGAGTTTCTTTTAGGTATCTAAATTCAGTGTGTAAGGAATAAGGTGACCAACTATCTGGGTTTTCCTAGCACTGATGGTCTCCTGGGATTCAGGATTTTCAGTGCTAAAACCAGGATAGACTTGGGCAAACCATGCTGGTTGCTCACCCTGTGGGTGTCAGTGACTATTCTTCATAGCAGAGCATTGGTAAAGCTGAGAAATTTATTAAGTGGAGTTTGATTGACAGGGTTTGTACACAGTTTGTGCATAGATTCCAACAGAACTTCAGGATCCCTTACCCACCCACAGGCTTGTTTTATTCCAACATGCCTACTTATCAAGAGGTAGTTTATACCCATCATTGGAATCACTCTGTTCATCCCTGGGCACTGGGGGCTGGGCCACAATAATGCATAACCCCACAAAGTAGAGAAGATTGTAACTCATGAATTTCTAAAGTTGAACGAGTTTATGTCCTGCCCTCTGACCCACATCTCTATGGGTTGAATGCCAATAGATCCAACTATTTCTTCTTAAGCATGCCCCACCCACCCTGCAAGGATGTGGTTGGGCCTAGGGCCCCAAAGAGAAAATCGCACTATCTGGTGTCTGTGCATTCCTCAGAGTAGTTTTAGATACTATCTGGCAGGGAATTTCAATAGTTTAGGATGGGTTGAGCTTCAGCAGACACAATCTAGTTTTTCTGACATGTTTTCTCATCAGGGAATCAAAGGTGTTGGAAGGTCAAGTTTTTGCCCATTCTCACCTTGCTACACATGGGTTTCTGGTTGTCTAAGAACAGGAAGGAGATTTTAACAGCTCTACCCCTGATGAAACTGATATTTGTGTGGTTCTCCCTTTCAACAGCAGGGCTATAAATGAAATCTTAAGAAGAATAGGAATATTCTTAGGCAGAGAGAAGTCTGTATCTTTTCCTTCAGCTCTCAAACATGAGCTAAATATTCAATGTTTACTGCTAACATCCTTCTAACATCCTTCAAATAGATATCTTCTGATGAATGCAGGGAGATAAATATTCTAGCTCAGACTGAAAACGAGAGAAAAGGAGAGCATATAGAATCTCTAAGCACATGCTCCTTTGAGTTATTCAGAAGAGGGAAACTCTCATTTATTATTCAGTTGATGAAAGCTGCTGACAAGTATAAGACATTTCTACCAAGGGCTGTCTTGGGATTTAGGGAAATCAGATAAGGGAAACCTTGCCCAAGATTGCTATCATTTTAATAACCATAATTTTATGACTCAAGCCTTAGTTTGAAGTTGTTAAAAATGGCATTTGTAGGATAATCCAAATAAATCAATGTTGTGTCTCTCTCCCTGGAGGTTCCCCCAGTTGGAGAAAGTTACATCAGACTTCATGTTCCTAAAGGTTGCTTCTCAGGTATTGTACTTTAAGAAGGGACATCAAAATATCTTATATACAAAGTCCTTTTATAATGGCTCTATGTATCGTAAGTTTAGTTTCAGACAATGTCTTCCCGTGTCTAATGTATTTGCTACTATTCTCAGTGCTCCCATTGTCAATAAAAATCATGTATATGCCCAAGTGAGGAATGAAAACACTGGCATATTCCTGAAAGGCTGAAGGGTCCTGTCATAAGATCTGGTTGGTTGGTCATCTTTGTAGACATGAGCTGTGGGAAGAAAGCCGTAGGCAATGCAATTTTACAGGGAACATATGGGCAGAAATTTACAAGATCCTTGGGGAGGGACTTCTGTTTCCCAGATGGTTGCCAAAATTCCTGATCCCTGCACTCTGGAAATGAGACTGAGAGAGTTAATCAGATCAGTATGAATGATGATGTGGGAACTTCAATGTGTGCCACCTTCCTGGTTCATAGACCTCTAATGAATGCCTTCATTATGGTTGACCTCTTTTAGAAGCTCTTAAAGTCACGAAGATATCATCCCCGCACAATGAGGCAGTCCACTCATTTGAGTAGATCATGAACATGTACAGATCTTAATGAGCCAAATTCAATAGAAAAATAATTAAAACCTTCTCTTCCTTTAAGTGCCTGATGATAATTTTTTACATTTATGGTTATAGTTGCTATCAAATTGTTATGGGCAAGTATAATTTTTTGGTTTATAAGTAAAAGCCTATAGAATCAGAACAAGGTTTTCAATTTGGTAAAAATTATGTAAGAACGTGGTGAAAGAAAAAATTAATCTGAGTCACTGGAATTTATTAGACATTTTCCAGGAATCACCTTATCTGCATTATTTATCCCTATGACCCCCGAATTAAGCATAATACTTGCTATGTAGTAGCAATTAATAATTTAAAAAAATTAAGTTTCCCTGGCCCTTAATCATTATTTTTAATAAAAATCATAATATTAGGGGCACCTAGGTGGCTCAGTCAGCTAAGCATCTGCCTTGGGCTCAGGTTAGTGATGATCCCAGGGTCCTGGGATCCAGCTCTGCTCAGCGGAGAACCTGCTTCTCTCTCTTCCTCTGCCCTCCCCCGTGCCCTTCCGACTTGTGCGTGTTCTTTCTCTCTTGCTCTGCTCTCTCTTTCTAATAAATAAATAAAATCTTTTAAAAAATCATAAAATTAGACATTCCTTACTAAATTATACATATTTCCCCTTGTACTAACAAAATAAAAAATAGGAAGTTACTGTATTTCTTTAATTATGGTTCACGTAATGCATGGAAGGTATATTCAATAACTGAGAACCAGGAATCTCAGATTACAATCCCTGTTCTCCTCTTATTTGCTGCGTGATCTCAAGCAACTAACTATGGTAGAAAGATCTTGGTTTGGCATTAGAAAAGACTCGATGACTCACCTTAATTCCTCCCTACCATTCACCATTCTGAAATTTAGTGTCCTCATCTGTAAAGTGGCAGCACATAATACCCGATGTCAGAATTCAGTAATGTGAGGATTTTCCCCCCACTGAATTAGCACAGTTCTTGGTACACAGAAGGATGAGATAACTTGTGCAAAACACTTACTATATGCCAGGTATTGTTCTAAATACATTACACACATTAACTCAATCCTCACAACAATTTTCTATGAACTTGGTAATTCTATTATCTCCATTTTATGGACGGAAGAAATGAGAACCAGAAAGGTTAAGTAACTTCCCTAGAGTTACAGAAATAAGTGACTATGAGAGGATTTGAACCGAAGCTCTTCTCCAATTTCACAGTCTATACTCTTCTCCACTTCTCTATTTACCAATAACAGGTGTACATTAAAGGTTAGGGTTTTTCCTAACTGTGATATTCTATCTGTGATATTGTATTCCTACAAGTGTTAAAAAAAAATACTTGCATTCTCTTGTTTTCTGGAAAATCATGAAAGTTCCAGAAGGAAATAAGGTACAATCCAATCAGCCTTGGTATTGGTATTTGGGTTTGATAGTATCTAGCAAAAATTTCTATCAAATCTCTCTGCTTGGCAGATCTTCAACTCTGCAGGAATCAGGTAGAGAATGTACACACGGCAGATTGGAATCTGATCTGCCATGGTTGATTCACTTCTCAGACAGACTGGATACAGACCTACAGTGATTTTCAAGTCTAGCCTTACTCTCTTGTCCTGGGATTCTTAGGACCATATTGTAAGCTGAGTCCCACCCCACAGTTAAATTCAAGACTTTGCCTGAGACTAGGGCTGGGTGCCAAGTGAGTAGCTGCGTTAGCAATATAGACACCTGTCTCCTAGCAAACTAAATGAGATCACCAACTCATTAACATAAACCAGCAGATGGGGAAGAGTTGCATTTGTTATCAGTTTTGGCTGGATTTCAACCAATTACACGGATTTAAAATGTTTGGTCTTTCATTGCCAAACTTCTGAGCTATCTGCTCCCCGAATACATTTTTTATAAACGTAATTTTTAAGACTCAATATATTAATGGCATCTGCTTTACATTTTTCCCTTAACTGGTCAATACATTAGTTGAGACACTCATACTACTATCCCTTTCTCATAAACCTTTTTACCATCAATACTTCCACCAATGATTTCTAAACAATATGATTGTTACTCTTCTTGCACCATTAATTTTTTAAAATCTTATTTATTTGAGAGAGAGAGCAGGGGGAGGAGGAGAGGGAGAAGTAGGCTCCCCACTGAGCAAGGAGCTCGATGCAGGGCTTGATCCCAGAATCCCGAGATCATGACCTGAGCCAAAGGCAGATGCTTAACCACCTGAGCCACCCAGGCACCCCAGCACCAGTAATTTTTTTTTTTTTAAACAGATCATGGCTTAATATATCATATACTCATAATATATCATATACTTATATATGATATATTAATATTAAAATTGTGTTCACCAATTTAAACCTAGGTCCAAACCTGTGCCTGGAACATAACAGGTATTCAACAGAGATTTGCTGAATGACTAAGTGAATTAAAGAATGAATACTCCAACCGCCAGCATCTGAATATTAGTTGTCACAGCTTTAATGGAAGGCAGTAAGAATTTCAGTAACCTCGGTGGGGTATATGTAGGGAATAGCAATCAGTCATCCACCGTGAATCAATATTTACAAAGTGTATACTACTATGAGTAAAACTCCAGCAGAGGAGCAAGGGTAGTATCTTTTTCATCTTTCTGATGCAAGTTGTTAGCAGGGGCACAAACATGGCAGAATCTCTATAAATGCTTTTAAGTGGCCACAAAAAAAGTGTAAGATTTGGCCCTTTCCTCCGAGGAATGCATAATCTATGTTTTGGTGGCAGAGAGACTATCTCCAACATCTGGTGGGTTGCAGCTTATCACTCCTGTAGTACAAAATAAATACCAATACAGGGGCGCCTGGGTGGCTCAGCCATTAAGCGTCGGCGGGAAGCCTGCTTCTCCCTCTCCCACTCCCCTTGCTTGTGTTCCCTCTCTCGCTGTCTCTCTGTGTCAAATAAATAAATAAAATCTTTAAAGAAATAAAAAATATATATTGATTAAAATTTCTTGACTTTTTTTTAGAGTCCAAAATTGTTGCTAGTTAATTCCTTTACTTTTTTTTTTTCAAGATTTTATTTATTTATTTGAGAGAGAGTAGGAAAGAGAGCACAAATGGTGGGTGAGGGGCAGAGGGCGAAGGAGAAGCAGAGTAGTGCCCGCTGAGCAGGGAACCTGATGTGGGGCTTGATCCCAGGACCCTGGGATCATGACCTGAGCTGAAGGCAGACACTTAGCACCCCATTTAAATTCTTTTTCAAAATGAAAAGATACTCATGACATGAGTATGATTTTATTTTAAGACAGAGATTTGGAAAGAGGAACCACAATTTCTTTACATCAAAAAGAATAAAATATCTAGGAATAAATTTAAACAAGGAGTTGAAAGACATGTAGTCTGAAAACTATAAGACACTGATGAAAGGAATTGAGGACAATGCAGCTAAATGGCAAGATAGCCCATGTTCATGGATCGTAAGAACTAATATTGTTAAAATGTTCATACTATCCAAAGCAATCTACAGATTCAACACAACTTCCATCAAAATAGCAACGGCATTTTTCACAGAAGTAGATAAGAGTCCTAAAATTTGCATGAAACCACAACAGACCCCAAATACCCAAAGTAATCTTGAAGAAGAAGAACAAAGCTGGACAGATCACACTCCCTGATTTTAAACAATATTACAAGCTACTGTAATCATAACAATATAGTACTATGAAAACAGACACATACATCAATGGAATAAAATAAAATCCTAGAAATAAACCCATGCATATATGACCACTTAATCTATGACAAAAGAGCAAGAATATACAGTGGGGAAAAGACAGTCTCTTCAATAAGAAGTGCTGAGAAAACTGGACAGCTACATGCAAAAGAATGTAACTGGACTACTATTTGACACCATATACAAAAATAAATTCAAAATGGCTTAAAGACTTGAATGTAAGACCTGAAATCATGAAATTCCTATAAGAAAACATAGGCAGTAAATTCTTCGACATTAGTCTTAGCAATATTTTTTGGACCACTCTCCTCACACAAGGACAACAAAAGCTAAACTAAGCAATTGGGATTATGTCAAAATAACAAGCTCCTCCACAGCAAAAGAAAACATCAACAAAATGAAAAAGGCAACCTAGTGAATGGGAGAATTTATTGGCAAATCATACACCTAATGA
This sequence comes from Ursus maritimus, assembly GCF_017311325.1. Taxonomy (NCBI): domain Eukaryota; kingdom Metazoa; phylum Chordata; class Mammalia; order Carnivora; family Ursidae; genus Ursus; species Ursus maritimus. Next base: position 16,954,080 of record NW_024423786.1, read on the forward strand.
CAGGTTAGTATCCAAAATATATATAGAACTTAGTATCCAAAAAAACCCACAACAGAATAAAAAATGGACAGAAGACTTCAATAGACATTTTTCCAAAGAAGATATACAGATGGCCAAGAGGCAGATGAAAAGATGTCCGACATCACTAATCATCAGGGAAATGCAAATCAAAGCCACAATGAAGTATCACTTCACACCTGTCAGATTGGCTATTATCAAAAAGACAAAGAATAACAAGTGTTGGCAAAGATGTGGAGGAAAAGGTACCCTTATACACAGTTTGTGAAAATGCATATTGGTACAGCCACTCTGGAAAACAATACGGAAGCTCCTCAAAAAATTAAAAATAGAACTACCATATGATTCAGCAATTCCACTTCAGGGTGTTTACCCAAAGAAAATGAAAACAAAAATTGGAAGAGATATATGCACCCCTATGTTTACTGCAGCATTATTTACAATAGCTAAGATACAGAAATAACCCAAATGTCCACCCACAGGTGAATGGATAAAGAAGTGAGATATATACGATGTATATATGTGACATATATAATGGAATGATTATATATATATATATATATAATTTTATATTTATATTTTATAATTATATATACAATTGTATATAAAATACATATAAAATGAAATATTATCAGTCATAGAAAAGAATGAAATCTTACCATTTGCAACAGCACTGATGGTCCTAGAAGGTATTATGCTAAATGAAATAAGTCAGACCAGGGAAGACAAATACCATACAGTTTCACTTAAATGTGGAATCTAAAAAACAAAACAAACGAACAAAATAAAACAGAAACAGATTCATAGACACAGGGAACAAAATGTTGGTTACCAGAGTGGGGAGGGATTGGGGAGCAGGCAAAGTAGGTGAAAGGGATTAAGAGATGCACACTTCCAGTTATAAAATAAATAAGTCATGGGGATAAAATGTACGGCACGGGGAATATAGTCAATAATATTTTAATAACCTTGTATGGTGGCAGATGATAACTGACATTGTGATGATCATTTCATAGTGCATAAAAATACCAAAAATGATACCATGATGTACACCTGAAACTAATAGGATATTGTATATCAATTATATTTCAATTAAAAAAAGAGAAGCACAACTTCTCATCATGAGTTACTGTCTAGGAGATAAAGCAATTCATCTTTTGTCATTAAGTTGTGACATTTGCCTGCATGTGGCCTGAGTTCCAATGAGTTTGGCTTTGTCTAATTCCCTGGGTCATTAGCTACGTAATCATAATTATTTTCAGCTGTGCAGAATGGTGTTATTTTTCTCATCCATTTTTCTCCTCCCCTTCTTCATCACATTTCCACATTGATGGAAACCATGAGAGTGCCATCTGGTACAACCTGTGCATGGGGTTAGTCAAATGAAAGGCAGCCACTGAAGGATGCCCGTATGTCATTAGATGTATTTGTACGCTGCCTTCGTCTCACGCCATTTCCTGTCCCTCCAGATTTCCCTTTAGGGAGTTCAAGGGCTCCCCAAAGCTGACTAAATACAGACCTCTCAACCCCAATGCCAGTGACATCTGAAGAGCTGTCTCTATTGAGGGTGATACGATTGACACCAAGTTATGAATAACTATATTTGCAGAGAATTAACATTTCCTTCATGTCTACCAACTGACTTAGGCAATTACAGAGGCAGCTGCCAAATGAGTATTAACATAACTGGAAAAGCTTCACTGTGTATGAGTCAGACATCCAGGCTGTGCGCAGCACCCTCAATAGACTGCAGAGACTTTCATTTCCATGAACAACTCTTTCATGTGCAGACAATGCCTCATCTTGGAACAATTGCTGGAATCCTCCTCAGTAGAAATTACATTGTAGATTGTGGGAAGCAAGTGAATTAGAAAGACTCTGCCTCTACTTTTCTTTAAGTCCATGCATTACCTTTAGGCAAACTATTTGATCTTAGTACCAATATCAGTAAAATTGGTACTTTAATCTGTTTTGGTATTCTTAGTAGTTTTATTTAGTGTCAAGAGGAGAAAATGACATTGAAAGGGAAGCTGGGACACACGGGTCCTACTTTAGACTTTGTGTTGTGCAACTCAAGTATTTGACATCCACACCTTTGGGTTAGTCTCTCTGGGCTCAGTTCCATTATCCATAAAATGTTCCTCAAAGTGTGGCCCATAGACACCTGTCTCAGAATCACCTGAGATGCTTATTAAAAAGATACATTCTTGAGCAATATCTGCTTCTAGGAATATAGAGTAAAAATACTGTTCCATATTTCTCCTACTAAGTACAACTAAAAAGCATGGATATTATATATAAAACAAATGTGGGAAAACTGAAGGATGGAGAGAAGAATACAGATTGCCTAGGGACTTTAAGACCCAAGGAATGACCTGCTTGTGAGTTTCTTGGGGTTCCTCACATACCCAAGACCTACAGCTGAAGAAGCTGTCAACCTAGAAATACCAATGAGTGTAGACAAAAAAACAAAAAACAAAACCCACAAACTACCACCACAACAAAGCAACAAAAACTTATTTGCTTTAGCCCAAATTCTAGTAAAGGGTCAGCCTAGCAAGATAGAAAACTTCATATAATCCCCACTCCACTCAAGCTAAACATCACAAGAACCGTAGCCCCATCCCCAACAGCAAGAGCCAAGAGAGGAACTTACGCTTCCACCCACACAAGGCTATAATGAAGCCCCCTGCCACATCTGCTGGGTAATGTTGAAAAAGGATAACTAGGGACCTGGGACTTTCATCCCCACAGGCAAATAATGAGGTTCCTGCCTCTATAGCATCAGTGAGAAGTACAAGAGAAATCATCCCAATCTAGTAATGGCGAACTCTACTTCTCTGGTGTCCAGAGAAACTGAGCGGGAAGTTTGAACTTCTGCCTCCACTCGACAGTAATGGGACAATGTCTTCTTCTTCTTCTTCTAGGACATGCCAGAGTGATGTCAGAGGAAGTCAGCTAAAACAGAAGGTTTAAATAAGATACAGGGTCTTATAATATGCTGTAAAAATGCCCACGTTTCCATTCGAAAATTTTTTCTCATCATAGCAAGAACTAGGAAGATCTCAAGCTAAATGAAAAAAAAAGAAAAACAAAACAAAACAAAAAACAACAAAAAACAACAACTGATGCCAATCCCAAGAGGAGAAGAGATGCTAGAATTATAAAAAATTTTCAAACTTGGGGTGCCTGGTGGCCCAGTTGGTTAAGTGTCTGCCCTTGGCATGGGTTGTGATCCCACAGTCCTGGGATCAAGCCCGCACTGGGGTTCCTGCTCAATGGGGAGCCTGTTTCCCTCTCTCCTTCTGCCTGCCACTCCCCCTGCTTGTGCTCTCCCAATCTCTCTCTCTCTCTCTGTCAAATAAATAAATAAAATATTAAAAAAATATTTTTTCAAGCTGCCATGATAAAAATGCTTCAGTGAGTAATCATGCACATGCATGAAATAAATGAAAAATAGAAAGCCTTGGCAAGGAAATAAAAGTTATGAAGAACACCCAAATGGAAACTTTAGAATTGAAGAAGAGTCACATATAAAATGTTCTGTGGATGGGCTCAATAGTAGAAAGGAGAAGACAGAGGATAGATCGGGGAACTGAAAGATGAACATAGAGCTTACCCAATTTGAACAACAGAGAGATGACAGACTGAACAAAAATGAACAGAGCCTTAGAGACCAGTTAAGACTGTAACTTAACATCAAACATTCATGTCATCAAACTACCAGGAGATGAAAAAGAAACGAAAATGTAAAAAGTGTTCACAGAAATAATGGCTGAAACTTTCCAAATTTGGCAAGAGACATTAAACCTAGAGACTCAAGAAGCTGACCAAATGCTGAACAGGATAAGCCCAAAGATATTCATGCCTCAAAATAATATAATTAATGTCTGAAAACTAAAGGCAGGAAAACAATCTTGAAAATAGCCAGAGAGCCAGAGACACCTTTATTTATAGAGGAAAACACTTGGAAGGACAATTTCTCATCAGAGATCTTATACGTCAGGGGGAAAAAAAAAAAAAAGTCAACATATTTTCCTAGGATTTAAAGAAAAGAATTGTCAATCCAGAATCCTATGGCCAGTGAAAATGTCCTTCAGGAAGGAAGAGCCTCACATGAAGGAAAACTAAGAGAATTTGTCACCATCATTCCTACCCTATAAGAGTGGCTAAACAAATTTCCTAAACACAAAGAAAATAATTAATGAATGAAACTTGGAGCAACGCAAAGGAAGAAAAACAAAAATATGGATGGATACAATAATCTCTGGTATCCTCCTAAGTCTCCAAAAGTATGTTTGATGGTTGAAAGAATAGTTATGACATTATATAATTCTAAATGTATTCAGAGGAAACATTTAAGACAATTCTATCACAAATGGGGGAGGGTAAACACGTAAAAGGAGCTAGAAGAGAAAAGGCTTGCATCAGGAAAGCAATAGTTTTTCTAGAACCTTCTAGCATATGTCTCATTGCCTGGCTAGTTCTCCACCACCATGGCCACCTAGAGGCAAAAGAGTCTGGAAAGCAAATGCTCTTAGCTGGGCACATGGATTTTGTTAGAAAAGAACTAGGGAAGACTGACTATTTGATGGGCCACAAGGAGTGTCTGATACCAATTCTGAGAGTCAATGGATTATGTAAGATTGCTGTTTTCAAAATGCCTAGCTCAGAGGATAATCCACATTAACTGCTTTAATAAATGTCTCCTTCCTTCTTTCAAATATATAAGAATAGTACAACATCATATTTCAGATATCTGGAGTTATCCTACAGTAGTAAACCTAGTATTTCATTGTCAAGAATAATTTCAGATCTTTTCACATTTACATCAATGGCTTTGATGCACTTTTTGTCTTATTGGCTGAACATGTGAAGAAAAAGCTGAGAGCTCAACAGCAAAAATGGGTAATGATAAAGGGCCATGGGTTCATTAAGTTTAGAAAACAGTGAAAGCAAACGTGTAATATCAATAATATACATTAAACCAAGGAAAAGAAAGTGGTGATGTAGCAATGAATATCCTCTGATATTCCTTTTTCTTTTTTTTTTTTAAAGATTTTATTCATCTATTTTTTATTTGAGAGAGAGACAGCAGGAATGCAAGGAGTGGGGGGAGGGGCAGAGGGAGAGGGAGGGAATCTGGAGCAGACTCCCCGCTGAGCACAGAGGCCTCTGCCGCACTAGATCTCACAACCCTGAGATCGTGACCTGACCTGAAACCAAGAATCAGTTACTCAACCAAATGAACCACCCAGGCACCCCTAACCTCTGATATTTCTATGAGAAGGAAAATATAAACCCTTCCCCAGGATGGAGGAAAGCTTACCCAAATCCCTCCCTCAGGTATACACTGTCTTTTCCTGTGTCTACACTCTACCAAATCATAAGTCAGTATCTTATGTCAGGGAATGAAGGGAAACCACAAATCTGTAAACATGATGCTGGAGCACGGAACCTAGGGAGTTCTGTGGATTTCAGTGTCTGTGCCCTGTCCTTTCCATAACACTTCCTGAAGGAATTTCTTTTTATATGAACTGTCACCAAGCCCACATTCCAGGGGCCCTGACTAACTGCAGAAGTACACCCCTGACACTCTGCTTGTATTAAAAGATGTTGGAGAACTTTTTAAGTGATAAGCTTAGTGGACTCTAGTTTAAAAAAAATAAAGAAAACAGAAAGAGAAAAGAGCAATAAAAAAAAAAACAAACAAACAAAAAAACAAAAAAAAAAACCTCAGCCATGACAGCAAGAGTAAGAAACGTACTAGATACTTCACACACCAGAATGCTCCCAAATAATTAGAGCATCCACAGGCCATGGATATTGGTTTAGAATATGCAAAGCATTATTTATTTTTATGTTTTGGGGGAGGGTATCAAGGTAAAATTCAAAGAATCCTATTATATCAGATACTGTTGGATGTCCACCCAGGATACATTCCCCAGTTCTCTTAACACAACTATAGTACAGTTAAGTCGTCTACCCCTCTCCCACAGAGACACAAACAGATCTGAGTCTGACAGGTGTTAAGGAACTGCTATGTCCCTCACTGGTTATTGGTTCAGAAACAGTCCTACGACTCAGTTCACATCAATGAGGCTTCACAAGTTTTCTGTGAAAATCTACTTGCTGCTGAGAAAGATAATCTCCTTTTTTCTTCTTGACATTGCCTTTTTGGGGATGGGATGCCTTGAACTGCTTCAGAACGTCTAACCAACACAGGGAGTTGTTAAAAACCAAAGTCTTTGAGGACCCTGTTGAGTTCATTTGCCCACCAAGCCTGCAGCCTGCCCCATCACTCAACTTCCTATTATATAACATCATAATTGTTCTTATCTTTTATTCTTTTTTCAGTTGTCACTGAAATCAGAAGAATCCTAACGGATACATCTAAAAAAGCCAAAATGGTAAAAAATTAAGTATTCAGGAAAAACTCATGTCAGTTAACTGGAAAGCAACCAGGAAAATCAAAATAACAAAGTGCTTTAATTTCCACCCTGGTTTTAAAAGTTATTTCCAAATTGTATTAGCCGTCTCCCAATATTGAGAGGCCTAGTAGAGTAAGTGTGGTTTACTCTTTATTTATTTACTATGTTTTTTGCCTGGACCTTGCTGGATCTTAGAGTATCTTTTATAAACGTGGATAGACGTGGTCCTGGCGCAGAGCCACCAGGGACTATGTATATACCTACGTGAATTTTCTCCTTTTATATTATTTTCTGTAGCTCAGATTTTTATCACTTTTTGTTTCCTGTTCCTCAAAGCCTAAAATTCATGGATTTCAGTTGAGTGAGGATATCATCAGTTGCCTCTAGTTAATCTATACATTTTCAGTGGCAAAGGAGCATAACAAAGGCTGAAAGGAAAAGCACATGTATATTTTTGGTAAGGAAGCTATTGATTCAAGAAGCGCCTTCAACAGGTGGAATCCGTAGAAAGAGAGAGAGAGAAGAATGAAAGCATGCTTCGCATATGTGCATTCTTATACCAAACGAATCAAAGAGAAGAGAAAATTCTTTAGCATGGCCCAAGCTGAAATTAAGGTAAATTTTGACTAGAAGTAAAGCAAACTCCTAACAGCAGAAATCATGGGATTGTAAAGTCACATCCCAAGAAGGAGACAAGGCATTTTATCTCAGATCATTTGTGAAGATGCAAATCCACAGGGAAAAATTTCTGGAAATTTGCCATAGAGAAATGACTTCTGTCATGGCAAATTATTTTAACGTGGCCCAATGAATCTGTTCTTTCTCTCTTTTTGAAATAAACCAGTGAAAACAGCAAAAGGAAAACAGTCTTACTAAAGAGATGAATAAATATGTGCTATATAATTGTAGTGCATATGCACATATTCAAAATTTTTAAATCATTTACAATGATCCAGGAAATGTGAAAGGAGCTTGAAAGAACCACAGAAGTCATTCAGCCCCTCATTAGACAGATAATAACTATGATTTACTTGGCCCCCACCTTGTGCCAGATACTGTAAATTCCTTTTTAATTCGTCCCACCCATTCCTGTAAAGCAGGCATTTATTATCTTCCTCCAAAGAGGAGGAAATTGGGTTCAGAGAGTTGAAATATCCACCTGTGATCACACAGCTGTTGAGCGTATGAGTCAGGACATTAATCCAGTTGGTCTGGCTTATAGTTGGAAGGAAGCTCAAAGCTTTCTTTCCACTGTACCACACTTCTCAGGAGGCAGAGATCCCAAGGCCCTGAAGGTGAACTGGGCAGTCACCCTCTGCAGGCATCCACTGCCTCCTTAGCCCAGTATTTTCATATGCACAGTATTGAAATGGACCACCTCCCTTAACAATCAGGTTTGAACATCAAGGTAATTAAGGGCAGGGCCAAACAGGCACCTACTTCTCAGTTTGGTGGTGATTAAACTGCCTTTGAAAAATCTGCTCCCCTGCAATACGTTCTGTACACGTCTTACTGTCCCCTTTCTTGCTTAATATCCTGTTATGGTGGTTAAAGCCTTAAAAATATATAACCTTAGAAACTGTTGGAAAAGCCCCACCCTTCTTATTTAAACATTTGGGGAAAGACCTCATGTTACTTCTGATGGGCAATCCATGTGACATATACTTTGATTTCTTTAGTATGGCTTCTTATGTTCCTTCCCCCACCCTGTACCTAGCCACCCCACAGTCCCCTTTCCTACCTTCAAGTTCCTTGTATTTCTACCATTGGCACGTACTCTGCTTTCTCCTGCCGTTGAGTATTCCTGCTTCTGCCCAGAGTTTTGTTGGCAAGGTCCTTTATGTCAAACCCAGTCTAACTTCTCCTTTGAGAAGCCAGACTTCCTTCCGGTGATCGATGAAAGGTCAGTCCTCATGCTGGCTCAGTGGGGAGGCTAGCAATATTCTTGTCTACAAATGTGAAAGAGCCACTGGCTAAATTCTGAGTTTAAGTGACCTGGTTTACAACTTTGACTTCCAGCCACCCACAATCATAAGCCAAGTCGTCGATGAGGGGCACTAAGCAGAGAATTAAGGAACAGTAGCAATTCCAAGAAAAGCCATTCACAGTATCTAGTCAAAGCTAAAGGGACTGGCTCTTCCTTGACTTTCTTCCCTTCCAACTTTTGCCCTATCCTTTTGCTCTTTCGCTTCCCTTAAAGACCACATTCAATGATAGGGTTGTCTCTTTCAATTGCAAATGAAACACTGGCTCTCTAAACACAAATTCGCTCTTGGCAAGCACTGCAAAAGGAGATTTAAAAGCCGGATTCAAAGTGGCAGAGGGTTTCAAATTCTGGAGACATCACAAAATGATTCCTTATTGGTAGCAACTGGTAAAACCCGTGGCTGAGGAAGCCAGACAGCCCCTTCCGGATGGTTCAGTGGAAAACGGCCTCTGAGCTTTGCCACGTACAATGAAAATGACATGTGTTTACAAAGGTGGTGAAAAAGGTTGCCTCTCTGAACCTTGTAATGTCCTCTCCGTTTTAACTGGCGCCCAGCTTGCGGCACTCTAGATGAAAACAACGGAGAGGGGGAACAGGAAGAAAACACTGTCTGAGAAAGACAGGGAAGCTTTGAAATCACAACAGTTTTTGGACACATTTTTACCCATAAGCAATGGAACAGGTTCTCTTGGGGACTGAGTGGTAAAACTTGAGGAAGATCACACACACACACACACACACACACACACACACACACAAGTGCACAGAAAAGCTCAACCTCGGTTTAAGAATAGTACACAGAGGCTTGGTTCTAACGCGGTTGTTTGGAGAAGGAATGTTCTCTCTCTGAACTGGAATTCACTGCACAAGAACAATGCTCTCTTCAAAGATTCTGGCACATACACAGATAGCAGGAGCCATCCAAAAATCCTTGATAAACATACACAGTGGCTGGAAGCAGTGATTTGCAGCATGAATGAAATTTTTTTACTTCAAACAAAAGCACGTCCTTGCCTGATGGTAAACCCCTGAAGCTAGAGTCCATTATAGTCTCTGCGGTCTGGTTTTAATGAGGTAGACAATATATGATGGTTTGGCAATGGCCAATGTTCAATAATGATTTCTGTCTCTTTCAAGTTACTATTAGTAACAGAATGAAACAAAACAAAACCAATGCAATATTGCAACTTGCAAACAGTCATTCTTTGGAAGAGACAAGCTAAACCCAAATTTTGTGGGAGCGGGCGAGGAAGAGAAAAGGAGAGTCCCAGTGTAAACTTAAAGCAGTTGTGTTTTCTTCAAGAAAAGCAGGAGTGCAAAAAGGCAATTCTCTTGATGTAGCTACATGAATCACTAATGTTGAAGATGTGTGCATTTTTAAAGCTATGTTTCTGCCTGGAATTCAATATGGACAGTGCATCCCGAACTGTGGTGTTTTTCTCAGGCAGGAATATTATAAGGGGCCCACTTGAAATTGGGTGGCAGGTAATCTAGAAGAAGTCCGCACCATAAATCACCTCAGTACTCTGACAATTGCTGTGATCATCCTCACTTCATCTCTGCTGAAATCCATTCTCTATAGTTCATCCTCTATCAAGTGGAAGGCTGATTTACTAGGCGTCCTGGCCATAAGCAAGGTGGTGAGGGCTGTGTAGGAAGTAAACATTATGAGTAATAAAACACTCTTGATAGTTCTTAGTTTATTCAGGTTTGAACAAGGCTGAGATGGGGTGTTTTCTCATGGTTTTGTTTTCTTGTTTATTGGGTTTTTTTGCAGAGCTTCACTAGAAATCTGGCCAATTAATATTTCTTCATTTATTTAAAAAATATTTATTGAGGGCAAAAAAATGTACCAGACATAGGGGATAATAGAAGCTACTGATGGAATTGTGAATAAGGCAGCTGTAGACACTGCCCTCATGGGGCTTGCATTCCAGTGGGAGAGAAAGGAAAAAAAAAAAAAAGAGAGAGAGAGAGAAAAGAAAGAAAGAAAGAAAGAAAGAAAGAAAGAAAGAAAGAAAGAGAAAGAAAGAAAGAAAGAAAGAGAAAGAAAGAAAGAAAGAAAGAAAGAAAGAAAGAAAGATACACATGAATGAATAAATAGGTAGGTAAATAAATAAATTCAAACTGTGATCATTGTTATGAAGTGACTGAACCAATAAGAGACTAAGTTACAGAATGCGGAGCCCAGGGAGATTGCATAGGACTCTCTCTCCATCTCCCTCTGCCCCTCCCCACTGCACATGCGTGTCCTCTCTCCCTCCCTCAAAATAAATAAATAAGTCTAAAAAAAAAAAAAAGTTGGGGGAGAATGACACAGGAGAGAGATATAAAAAGTACTGTGATAAGAAAGTTGTCCTAACAAAAGCCCCCAAAAGAGCAATGTGGTAAGAGTATGCTTAGCTGGAGGAGGACAGCTTGAACAGAAGTCAGAGATGAAAGCGGGACCAGAATACTCCAGGCTGTAGGCTGTGATTCAGTGGCACGAGCATCTGGATGACAGCCAGCCTTGGAATTTCACATGATATATGGGGGGTTGGTGGGGTGGGGTGGTAGGGATCCCAATGAGTCAACAGGGCACATCGATGGGAATAAGGGGGTAAGTGATCCTCAGAAGGCCATCTGGTCAAGGTATTGTCATCTAGTCACATGAAGGAGAGGCAATAGTTAAGTGGAATTGGTGACTTGAAAGCTAAAGATCTTTTATTTTACCTGTTCCTTTATAGAAAAATTTCAAAACATAAGATTAGTAGAATGGTAGGCTTGGGAGTGACCTAGAGATCACCTGGTCCCTCATTTTACGGAGGAAACATCAGGGACAAGTGAGGTCAAAGGACATTCAGAGGAAGGACTAAAAACTGAATCTACCATGCCTTTCCCCTCCCCAGTAAAGTGTTTAAAGCCATGACACATGGCTAAAATGGAAAGAATGGAGGTGAGAGCAGAGGAAGTTTTGGGGGCAAGGTTTAGGGCATTAGAAGAATCATTAATGGAAAGTTGATGGACAAATCTTCATGTAGCCTTATATATGAGAGAGTGAGAAGAAACAACCTAAATTTTCATCAATAGGAGATAATTAATGAAAAATTGGTAAATTCTTATAATGGGATATTATGTGGCCATTCAGTGTGATATATATGAAGAGGTTCTGTGGATGTTTGAAAGTGCTTATGATAAATATGGGAAAGCAGGATATACAAGTTTATACCCAAGAAGTGAATTCTGAAACCTGCTGTCACTCACACAATGGAAAAAAAGACTAGATATACATTTGTAAAATATAATATTTCGATACTAAAGCTACCAGTTTTATTTTTTATTTTTTAAAAAGATTTTATTTTTTTATTTGACAGAGAGAGAGACAGCCAGTGAGATAGGGAACACAAGCAGGGGGAGTGGGAGAGGAAGAAGCAGGCGCCCAGCAGAGGAGCCTGATGTGGGGCTCGATCCCAGAACGCCGGGATCACGCCCTGAGCCGAAGGCAGACACTTGACAACTGAGCCACCGAAGCACCCCAGTAAAGCTACCAGTTTTAATACTCCATTATTATGTTCCAGGTGCTGTGTTAAGCCTATATAGTATCTCATTTATCCCCATCAAAACACTAACAAGGAGTTATAATTGTACACATGAAAAAACGGAGGCTTAAGAAGGCTTAATGAAGGCACTTGAGGTCACAAGGGTAGAAAATGTCCTTGCCAGTGAGAAATTACATACTACTACCTTTTGAATCATTTTTTTTTATGGTGAAAAATTATATACTACTATCTTTTAAATCATTTTTTTTTCTTTTCTGCATTTTCCAATTTCACACTGTGGAAATAGACTGCATTATAATTTTAAAAATAAATTGGATGTCAAGCCAACTAAAGAAATGTAATAGCAACTTGTGCTTCATTGGTGATAGGATTTTTTCTCCTTCCCTCCCCAGTTCTCAACGATGTCTTGATAGCTGGCTTTCTAGTCTGTTTTCAATTCATTAAGTCCTCATTTAGCAACTTACGATGTTGCTAGTATTATTGATTCTATTTACCCTCAGAACCACTGGCATGCGCTGCTGAAAACACAAGTTCCTTTCAGTGCCATTGTCCTTGCGCTAGAGAAATTACTTCCTGTGCTTTAGCTTGCTCCTATTAGTTGAAGCTGGGTGGCCAGGGGATTGGCACAGTTGGAACTGGCCTTCTCCTTCCTTGCCCTCAGCAAATGCCTTATATTTGTATGAAAAACTCTAATTTCATAATTTCAATGCGCTCTTGCCTCATAATACCCTCCTCTCGGCCAAGGAAATAAGAAGCATTTTGCGACCCAAAAGCTGCCAACATGAGTCATGTCAGCAACATGACATGCCTCGACTTTCAGCTCTTAGAAAATTCTCGTTTTCCTCTATTAATTGGTGAAGCAGTAGTTTGCAAAGCACTTATATCTTTTTTTTTTCTGCCCGATGGCTTTACCAGTGTCTTCATAATGATTTTCTACCAATATCTTATTTCAATAAAATGTTTTAAAGAATGTGACACCGATTTTCTGAATTTATGGTGCTGCTTTGGGTTTGATTATTCTGTTTGCTGTTTTTGGTAGTGTCCTAAACTAAAAAGAAGAAACTAAAAACTACTCTTTTAATTTTATGTACTCTAAAAAATATACTTGAACATAAAAGTTTATTTTCTAGAACATAAAAAGTGAAGACATTTTTTCAGAAATTTTCTAAAGACATTGGCTAAATATTTCCAACTCCCGGAACAATACACATACTAATAACCATAATGAAAGTAACAACTATGGGGGACCTGGGTGGCTTAGTAGGTTAAGCGTCTGGTGATTTGGGCTCAGGTCTTGATCTTATGGGTCCAGGGATGGAGCCCCATATTGGGCTCCGCACTCAGCATGGAGTTTGTTTGAAATTCTCTCCCTCTGCCTCTCCCTTCAGTCACACGCTCTCTCTCTCTCTCTCTAAAGTAAATAAAAGTTTTAAAAAAGGGGCACCTGGGTGGCTTAGTCGGTTAGGCTTCTGCCTTCGGCTCAGGTCATGATCCCAAGGTCCTGGGATGGAGCCCCATATCGGGCTCCCTGTTCAGCGGGAAGCCTGATTCTCCCTCTGCCTCTGCCTGCTACTCCCCCTGCTTGTGCTCCCTCTCTCTCTCTCTGTCAAATAAAAAAAAAAAAAAAAAAAAAAAAAACTTTAAAAAATGTTAAAAAAAAGAAAGTCAACAATTATTGAGGCAGTACTATATGCCAGACACTGTGCTAATTTTTTTTAATGAAAATATTATTTATTTCATTTAATCTTCTGAACAAAGTTACAAGTTAGCTGTTACTACCGACTGTTATCCCAATGAGCAGACTGAAGCTTGGAGGCTATGCCACTTATGTCAGAACACACAACCAATAAATAGCAAAACTGGGATTTAAGCCCAAATCATCCTCATTCAAATGCATATTTTTCAATAACCATAATATACTGCATGATTAAATCATATTTGGCAAATGAGATGACATTTATGTTCACTCATTTTAAAATAAAACCACAGCTTGGAAAGCCAGGAACGTTTTATTAATATCCAGGTCATTCAGTTCCGTTTACGTTGAGTGTAGGCGTGTTAAAGGAAAGCGGCTTCCGAATTATTGATCAAAGCCCATAAAACTCAATGGAAGAGAAGAAACAGTGGATCTGATTTATCGACCACAGGTCCCTAAACGCAAATTGATATAATCAAATCAATCTCTTAATTTTAATAAACCTTGTCCCCATATCCATAATCAATGGTATGAATTTAAATGAGTTGTCTCATATTTTTACAAGTGTAATCTGCAACATGTAACACTTGGTCAGCATTATACATAATCACATGAGAAACATGCCTTTATTGTCATAAATGCCAAACTGAAATGTTTTAAATTAATCATCACTTGAAATGTAACAGCCGAACACACAAGTATAAAAATCTCCTTGTAGAACCTTAAATATTAACAAAAATTCTTAATTCAGAGACCACCATTTACCATACTGTATTAGTTACTCCACGAACTTATCCCACTTAATCATCACAACAACTGTATGAGACAGGTATTATCTCCAATTCAGTCTGAAGAAACAGACACAGAAGGGCCAATTCACTTGTACAAAAACCCACAAGTGTTTAAGGGCCTCAGAGAAACTCAAATGAAGACAAGATGGCTGTAAATGCGTATGTTCTTTCAACTAAGTAGTGCCTGCTTCTGTAAGCACTTGGCCTCTGTTTCAGATGGCTTCCAAATTTTATCATTCATAAGCTGAGATATCAAAAGAAAAGTGAAAAGTACACTTTGAGGTATGTTTTTCTCTTTTAATTGTTTTGATATCTTTACCAAGGCTTTACATTTGTATATTTGTTGTTTATGGCATTATAACATCCTTATGGATGCAAGGACACCAGAAATCCAATTATAACTTTGCTTGTAAACATTTCAATAGCAATAACTCATGGGCCTTTAAAAAGATCCTTCATGGTTAATGAACAAAAGAGTACTTCTCTATATTAGGAAACAGGAATGTTCTATATCTTCAAATAGGTCATGTAAAGAATATCTGAATGCCTGTCAACCTCTGTTTTCTAGATATCATCTCCTTATGCACAGGGTTTGATGTTGGGGATCATTTTTATTTGGGCCACCTCTAGTTACTAGTTGTCTGATTAGAGATAAGAAGGTTAAATGTGCTGAACTCTATAGCTTTTTTTTTTTTTATTTGAGGAAAAAAAAGATTATGAAATACTAAAATTGACTTAATAACACTTCATTATATATTTTATTAAGACTAAATGAGGTTGTGTTTGTGATAAGAGATTTATAAACACAAGTGTGAATTAATGTTCCTAGAGAGTATCACAAAACTGACCTGGTTCAATCTCTTAATTTTATATACATAAGACCCAGATAATTAAAAAAAATACATGCAAGGACACACAGTGACATTTCTAAATACCATGCAAGCTCTTTCATGCCAGCTTTTATGGGACATTGCTCCCAAAGTAACATAGTTTCAGGGTTGCCCCATTGCACAACTCTAGAGGGCACCATTCATAGCGTGAACTATAAACAAGGCATGCCCTGAAGCACAACTTGAAACTCAAAATGAATGAGGCCCCCAGAATTGTGCTGTCAAGTGGCACTGTTTAATAGCTTCATCCCAATTGGCTTTTTCTTTCCTCCTTCAAATCCTTACCAATAAGCTCATTGTTTGGGTATTTAGAAATTTCTGTCCTTTTCTAGTGATTATTCTTGCAATATCTTATTTTTTTAAACTGAATAAAGGATCAGTGTTGCATACCCTTTTCTCAAAACACACTGCCTTTGCAGAACTTAAATTTGGGGAGGGGGGTTGGGCTGAAATCCCTTTCCTTAATACAAGCATTTCCAAAAATAATGGATTCTTAACCATATATTTTCTTTTATTTTTCCTTATTACTTGATATCATCAACTTATATATATTCTTTGGCTTTCAGAAAGATTATACCCCCTCATATTATAAGCTTGCCCTGCATCTCCCTTATATCCTGAACACTTCACGTAGTCCTTCTCCATGAGCTTTTCCTCTTCCAACCCATGACTGTTGGACTCTCCCAAAAGTTAGTTCCATGGTCTCAGTTCTTTCCCATCTTAACCACGCAATATCTTCCACTGTCAAGGTGAAGGCTTTGGAATCAGACAACCTATATATATACATATATATATTTTTTTAATTTTATTTATTTGACAGAGAGAGAGACAGCCAGAGAGAGAAGGACCACAAGCAGGGGGAGCGGGAGAGGAAGAAGCAGGCTCCCAGCAGAGGAGCCTGATGCGGGGCTCGATCCCAGAATGCCAGGATCATGCCCTGAGCCGAAGGCAGACGCTTCACGCCTGAGCCGCCCAGGCGCCCCAGACAACCTATATTTTGAATCCCAGCTGTGCTATCAATTACGTATATTTTCTTTGAATAGACCTTGGACTCCCCGAGCTCTGTTCTTTCATGATTAGATGGGATTGATAATACCATCTCATGGGACTGAGCTGAAGAAATAGTATCATGTGTAAAAGGGGCCATATGTCCTCACAAACTATAGTCCTATTGTGATCATTTCCAGGTCATTGTCTTTTCATTGGGAAGGAAGTTCTTTGGGTGCTGAAGGCTATGCCAGCCTTGACCACTACTGTGTATTAGCGCCTAGCCTGGTGCCTCTGCACGGAAGGGGCAAAGTAAATGTAACCTGAATGTAAGCTGGCACCCATGTGGCAGAGTTTCTGAGTAGTATTCTGATCAAATGTACCCAGCCCAGGAGCCAGGAGCCAGGAGCAGTGCGAACTGTAGCATATCCACAAACTTGCATTTCTTAGGGAAGTCAAACTGTTAATTCAAAATTCAAATTAACACTTTATAAAATTATCTTCTTTCTAATCTGCCATCTTATAACTCCCATTCTTTCTTAGCTCCCCACCTTAAACTTCCCTGTAAACACTGTTATTCTTCTCCACCATTCCCCATCCCTCCTGCTTCTCTGTCTCTCATTACACAAATTGTACAGAAGTCTAGGAAATACACAGGCAGCAGCAAAAGGGGAGCACCTGAAGGCCAATGATAGGATTCTATTTACCTGGCAAGGGAAGGAGTAGGGGAAGAATGGCTGTTCTTGCATTAAGAGATTTTGCCCCCATGTCACCGATGTTTTTGTTTTAAGCAAACTCCATACCACACGTGGTGCTCAAACTCACAATCCCGAGATCAAGAGTCACGTGCTCTATCACTGAGCCAGCCAGGCGCCCCCTCTATGTCACCTGTGTTTTAAATGAATATATAAATGAATGCCATTGACCTGGTCCTATCATCTCAGAGACTCTCTGTCTCTTAGTCTTCTTCATGCCCTATATTCAGCAAGTCCTGTATCATGTTCATTATGAAATGTATTCTTTTAAATCTCCTTAATTGTCCATAATTCATTTATGATACGCTCTCACAAGGTAAAGGATTCTGCAAGTGCCATACTGCCTAACGAAGAGAGGGTGCTGTTGGAGCAGATAAAGAGAAAGGAGCTGTTATGAACCCAAGGGGCCAGTTACTGGATGAGAAACAGCTCATGTTTCCTCTCCAGATGGTGACAGTGAAGATGTTGCAAAGCAATAGAAAGTAGGATTGGAAGGAGGGAAGTCTCTGTCCTGAACTGAGTTTGGTGTTGTGTTGCCTGATAATTTCATGAAGTGCTACTCTTTCC
>NW_024423786.1:16971747-17004142 GCF_017311325.1 Ursus maritimus
TCTTGATAATAAACTCTTTGAGAGTAGAGCTTTTATTAATCTATAGATTCCTTTTGCAATCCCCAAGGTATACCAACAGAGAACTAAGCATATTGCAGTTTCTCAATAAATTGACCACATGCTTTGAATTCGTAACATTTCACTTTCTTTAGACCTGTGGTGAACAAAACAAACAATCCTCCTTAAAAACCTGAAGGGGAAAAATAGAGGAGGTAACTAGAAATTATAGGTGCTGAGAAAATCTCTCTTAAAACCCTGTATAAAACCTTGCTTAATTGCTATATTCTTTTACTCCAGCTGCATCTGAAGAGTACTGCTAACAAGTCTCATGATCATACCTGTAACATTAAAGAGGGAGAGTTAGTTTTTGCTGAAGAGCAGAATTCAGAGGATTTGACTAAAGAGTAGCAGCTTCACAGTCTAATGGAAAGATGGTGGACGTGAATCTTATCTTGGCTCCAACAGTTATGAGCTGCCTGGTTTGAAGCCAGTCTTTTAATTTTTCTATCTTAATTTCTACATCTGACTTCATTTTATAGGGATACTAGAAACAAATATAAAATATTTACGGCACTACCTGGCACTGAGTACTTGCTAGAAATTTGGTAGTACATTCTTTGTAAATTATCCATGTATTTTAGCCACAAACTAGCAGCCCAAATCTACAAACTTGAAAGAAAGAGACACTAATGTTTTACCAAGTCAGGTTTTCTGTCACTGCCATTTGCTCTCTTTCTGTAAAACCTGTTCTTAATATTTTGTCTATCTGCAT
Organism: Ursus maritimus; assembly: GCF_017311325.1. Lineage (NCBI taxonomy): Eukaryota > Metazoa > Chordata > Mammalia > Carnivora > Ursidae > Ursus > Ursus maritimus. The sequence continues at coordinate 16,972,520 of NW_024423786.1, forward strand.
TGCAATCTGTCTATACCTTGTCGGTTTTACCTTTCACACCCTTCTAATTCATGCTGATGTTTTTCAAGTCTTGGCTTAGTCACCATTTGGGCACAACATTTAGGTTACCTAATTGGGCCTCATAAGTCAACTCCTCCTAGATTTCAGTAATTTTCTCCACTTGGTTTTGGGTTACCGATTAAGGCTTATTCGGGGGCGTTGGCACAGAGTTAGGTGAAAGCAACACGCCTTGGGTGGAGCCGTTCCCCAGACACAATGTTTCACGAGCTGTACAAAGAACTAAGAAAGCAGAGCTCTCACCTCCCCTGGTTATCTTACAAAACTGCCATTTGCTTCTGGCTGAGAGCTGACTGCTCCCCTCCCTTCCCCAGCCTCCCGCCCTTCACTTCATAACACGGAGAACAAAGAAGGCAGCTCCTGTGAGAGATAAACTAGTCAGCAGTGTTTGAGATGATTAAAAACAAGAAAAAGATTCCTTGTGGGTATTGATAGGGCATTCCCCTCCCTCTGGCGGAAGGCAGAGAGCTTCAGTCAACATTCTGCTACTATGCAAGAGGTTTACGGTAATTCTGAATCAAGCCTAACCAAGCAAAACAAAGAATTTGTTCATGCCTTGAATAATCTGAGATGTATTTTGGGGGCTGGGTGATCTCCTTCCCCGAAATGGAGTGTAAAAGTGCCTTTTCGTTTTAACAAGTTCGTAGAATGACTTCAGGGAAATCTCATGTTTAATTTGTGTATTGACCATGTAAATATGTGGTTTTCAAAGTGCTTCTTTGCTGCTGCTGAGCCATCAATCAAATTGCATTTTAGAACTTGTTTTCGGAGTATTGTTTACTTGAAATGAGCGTTTGTAAGAGTATTTGGAAAAAGGATGACCTTTTGAAATGTGGCCTTTGAGACTATTTTGGAAAGGTCCGTGAAATCTGTTTGTACATTTTGGGGACATTCGTTTAAGTCAAAAAGTGTTTACGGAGCATACACAATATCCTCAGAAACAAATTATATCATAAGGACCTGAAGACATTATCAAAAAGGCTTTATGCTTACCCTGGCCTAATGGCTTTTCCACTCTCTGGTGACTGAAAAGAAGTAAAACAGCTTTTATTTGGTTCCTACACCGCTGTAACAAATTACCACAAATTTGGTGGCTTAAAACAGCACAAATTTATTCTCTCACAGTTCTGAAGGCCAGAAATCTGAAATCGAGGTTGGCAGGGCCACGCTCCCTCCAGAGGCTCTTGGGGAGAACCTGTGTGATGCCTGTTTCCTAGCTTCCGGTCGCTGCCACCAGCCCTTGGCATTCCTTTGCTTATAGTCACATCACGCCAAATCTGTCTCGTGCTTCACACTGCTCTTCCTTCTGCGCGCATCATCTCTTCTGTATGTCTATCTCCAACTCCCTCTCGCTTTCTTTCACAGGAATATGTGTGACTGTATTTCAGTGTCGCCCAGATAATACAAGATAAGTTCCTCTTCACAAGATTCCTAGCTTAATCACATAAATGAATTAGCTATGAGGTAACATTCACGGTTTTGCCACAGAGAGTGAAATCCTTAGATTCTGGGGATTAGGACATGGCCATGTCATATCTTTGGGGGGGGGGCTCATTTTTCAGCCAAGCAGAGTCTGCTCTCTGGCCTCTACAAATAAAATACACACTCCCCATCTTAACACCTCCCAAAGTTTCAACCCATTACAGTATCAACTCAAGTCCAAATGTCATCTAAACTTCATCAGCCCAAAAGCTCCAGATCTCATCATCTAAATCAGGCACAGTTGAAACTCTGGGTACGATTCATCCTGGGGCAAAATTCCTCTTTCTCTGTGGACCTGTGAAACCTAGGGGGAAAAAAATTACCTGCCTCCAAAATACAGCTGTGGGCTGGGCACAAGATAATAATTACAGACGTTCCCATTGTGAAAGGGAGGAGGTGGAAGGAATAATGGGTTCATCCATCCTTAGCAAGTTTAAAATCCAGCAAGCACATTTCATTAGGTTTCAACGCCTGATCATAATCTTATGTTTCTTGCAACTGTGCCCTCCGGGTCTGCAGCTCTGCCCTCTGCACCCCATCCTTCCCTGGGTCTCTGCCCTCAGAGCCATCCCTCCTTTGAGTAGCTCTCTCACTGTCTCCTGTCTGTAGAATCCCAGAACTCTTAACAGTCTTCCTGCCTTTTGTCTCATCTCTGCCCTTTTCTTTCCAGTCTGGTAGTGTTTCTGTTTCTGCTGCTATAAAATTCTCAATAACCTTGTGGGTCTTCCATGTTTGTCAAGCGTTGTCACACTAGTAGGCAAGAGTACCCCCCATCGATCTTTCCCAGATACCCACCTCTCTTCCTAACTTCTGCTAACTTGAGTGAGTACATCCATGAGTCACAGACCCCAAATCCCTTTATCAAACTGTTGCCCAGCCACATCCTTCACTTTCTTTAAAAACATGTTTTTCTAACAACAGCTCCTTCTCATTTTAGCTTTGTTTTTTTGGCAATCTGGATGGGCTGTGAATTTTTGAAATTATTAAATTCTGGTTCCTTCCTGCTTAACAGTACCTTTTTAAATTTGTTTCCTTTCTCTTGGATTTTCACCACTAGCAGTAAGAAGAAATCAGTCTGCACCATTAACATTTTGCTTGGAAATCTCCTCAGCTAAATATCCAAGTTCGTCGCTTGTAAGTTCTGCTTTCAACACAACTACAGAACACGATTTGGCCAAATTTTCTGCCTCTGTATAACAAAGATACTCTGTCCATCATTTTCCAATAACATGTTCTTCATTTCCTTCTGGATGCTCACCAACAGTGCCTTTAGCGTTCGTATTTCTAATGACATCGTACTTGTGACAACATGTATGTAATCTCTGAAAGTACAGATTTCTCTTCCATGCTCCTAACTACCTTCTGAGCTCTCGCCAGAATCTCCTAGCGTGTCCAAATGTCTACCAACAGATTGCTCAAGGAAATCTAGACACTTGCTATCATACTTCCCCAAATTCTCCTAGCCACTCTTCAGGATCCAATTCCAAAGACACATCTCCATTTTTAGGAATTTATTACAGCAGTTATAAACGGTCTGTTTTAGTTTCGTATTGCCACTGTAGCAAATTGTACACATTTGGAGGCTTAAGACAACAGATTTCTTCTCTCTCTCTCTCTCTCTCTCTTTCTTAGAGCTCTAAAGGCCAGAAATCCCAAACCAGTTCCGCTGAGCTGAACTGAAGGAGTCAGCCAGACTGTGCTCCCTCTGGAGGCTCTAGGGGAGAATCTGTTCTTTGCCTCTTCAGCTTCCGGTGGCTACAGGGATTCCTTGGTTTGTGGTAAATCAGTCCAATCCCCATCTCCACCTTCGTATCACTTTCTCTTCTTCTGCCTTTTTCTGTGTGTGTCTGTGTCCAAACTCCCTCTATCTTATAAGGTCACATGTGTTTACATTCAGGCCCACCCAGACGATCAAGGATAAATGTCTCCTCTAAAGATCCAGAACGTAATCAAATCTTCTGCCCTACAAAATAATGTTCACTATTCCGCCATAAAGGTAATATTCACAAGTTCCAGGGATTAAGACACGGACGTATCTATTTGGGGGGCCATTTTTTGGCCTCCACAACAGTTAGCAGTCAATGATATCTTACTATATATGCTAGACACCGTGGTAAGCATTTTACACTTGATCTTAGCCAAAAGGCTGAGAAGTAGCATGTGGTAAGCATTTTAAAACTTTATTTCATTTAGTCCTTAAAAAAGATAGCTTAAATAATGCATTAAATCTCCATTTTAAAGATGAAGAAATAAAAAATCAGGGATAGTATAACATCTCCAAAATCTTACAGCTAGTTTGCTGGTCTCCAGGTACAGTGACCTTAGAAATATTGCTACCTCTGTGTGGTTATTGTACTTCAGGAGTTGACATGCTTATTAAAAAAAAAAAAAAAGATGTATATACATAAAGGCAGTTACAGATTCCACCATAATCCATGCTTGTTCTCCTTTTACTGAGCATCCAATGCACTTTAAGAATAACCAGTAAAGAGAATGACTCAAACGCAAGTAGATATATTGTGAGGTAGCATTGATTTTCGGATTACAAATGTCCATGAATCCTCATTCTCTGCCCCAGGTGAAAGATTCATTGTTGCCTGATGGCAGCATTAAATTCAAGCAATAAGGCGGGGTGGGGGGAAGGGATGACTACTTTGCTACACGTTTCCAATCCGGTGAAAGACTTAGATCTAGGAGTCTAGACAGATGAAGAAAACCAGGCTGGCCAATCATCAGTCCACTGAACAATACCTTGGTCTCAGGCCCTCTATGAGGCTCCAACGAGAGAAACAAAGGAAAGGAGAGGTCGTCCTCTCCTAAAAGTGTATTGAGGAAGCACAGGTACATTTAAACACACGTGACAGAAAAATTAAACACTGGTGTTGGAAAGGATGTATCAGTAAGTAGAAGGTCATTTATCAAGAATGACCTGAGGTGGGAGAAGCTACTTTGGAAAGCCAACACAGACAGAACCTTAGCAGAAGTATGTGGCTGGGGAGACAGAAAAGGACAAGCAGGTGGCCAAGATGACAATACTGCACCTTTGTATGGGGCTTTGTCAGACTGGAACGGACTGGACTGGAGAGGAAGGTAATTAGGAGATTTTCTCCAAAACACGGAGTCATTTTTTACTTTATAAAAGATCATTTATGAAGTATCATTTTTAGTATTATTAAAAATATAATCTACATTGATGTGAAATATTACATAAATCACACAAACACACAAGTGGACACATAGAAAATAAAGCTTGCTGGTAATGACCTTGCAGAAACAACTACTGTTAACATCTTATTCTGAGTCCTTTCTATTGTATGTATTTATCTGTATCTATTTATACAGTTTTATACTATCTTGGGATTTTTTTTAATACTATCTTGGGATTTTGATACACAGTCTGCCCTGTAGCCCGATTTCTTCACTTAAAAACCTACTATAGGGGCGCCTGGGTGGCACAGCGGTTAGGCGTCTGCCTTTGGCTCAGGGCGTGATCCCGGCGTTGTGGGATCGAGCCCCACATCAGGCTCCTCTGCTATGAGCCTGCTTCTTCCTCTCCCATTCCCTCTGCTTATGTTCCCTCTCTCGCTGGCTGTCTCTCTGTCGAATAAATAAATAAAATCTTTAAAAAATAAAAAATAAATAAAAACCTACTATAAAGATTTTTCAGGTGATTAAATATTCTTCCAAAACATGATTTTAGTGGCTGTATAGTTTTCACTCATATTGATTCATTATTGTTCAGGTAACAATTCCCTATTATTGAGTATTTAGGTTGTTTCCTATTTTATCCTTGTATAATTATTCATCTGCCCAACACGTTTGCACTTCTAATTTTTGTGCATATAAACTGGGTGCCTTACTTTCCAGCGAGGAGGTAAGGGAGTCTCAGCGGTTTTTCAATATTTTCTCCCTGTCTTTTTCTCCTCCTTTATGCATGTATCTGTGTGTATTATACACGTATCCCCCTACATATACCTACATATAAAAATATACAAATATATGCATATATATTTTTATAGGCTTATTATATGTACATGTATGCAATGTTATATTAAAACACACAAAATGTTATTTTATACATATTTATTTACATATGTAAAATAGGGTTTTGGTTTTGTAGGAATATTATAGATCTAACCACTGAAACAGGTAATATTATACCACCAAAGCTACAGAGGTAATTGAAATATATATATGACAAATCCAGAACTCAAACTCAAGCCTCTCTAATATCCAAATCTAAATTCTCCCTGAGATATTACTGCTACTACTACTACTAACTTACCTTGATTGAACATTAACTATATGGTAGGAAAAGTTGTAAGTATTTTATATGACCTGTCTCATACAACACTTACAACTACTCTATGAGGTAAATGACCATTTTTTTAAAAGATTTTATTTATTTATTTGACGGAGAGAGAGACAGCCAGCGAGAGAGGGAACACAAGCCAGAACGCCGTGATCATGGCCTGGGCCGAAGGCAGAGGCTTAACGACTAAGCCACCCAGGTGTCCCGAGGTAAATGACCATTATCATAACCAATGATGACTGAAGAAATGAAAGTAGAGAGAACTAAATAATTAGTGCAAGGTCACACAGCTAGTTATATTTGGCAAGAAGTCCCAGTGTATAGAAATATAATATTAGAAGAGGACTTTCTCATTTGGAGATACTATATGTGTTTGAGAGAGAACTCCCTGGCACCCATCATAGTCCTACTGGCAAATGTTTCAATGGTAGGAGTATAATGTATTGGCTACTGATACAAAGTCTGGATCCAGATTTCTCCAACTGAAATCTCAGCTCCAGGACACACGAGCTGTGTGATCTTGGGCAAGTTACTTAACATGTCTGTGCTTAAGTTTCCTCATTTCTAAAACTGAGGTACTAATCATGAAAAATTAGTTGATGATTAAATAACAAAACCTGTCTCCCTTTATATAAGCCAGGCTTTAGTAAATACTAATTACTATTCAAAGAAGTAATAATAATAATGACAAAATGTCAAATAAAAAATAACAGATAAATGGAAACATTTGCTCTTAAGTTAGGCTGTAAGAAAGAAGAAGACTTCCGTTGGCAGTTAGGCCTTTTGTTAACATTTTGAGTACAGTGAAAATTAAAAAGTACAACAGAAACATAATAAGCAACTAATTTTATTCTTTTATACTTCATTAAATAATTAACTATTTGGTCTTCTATTTCCACTTAAATCAAATGAGCTTCCAAGTTTTTGCCAGGTGGGCCTTAAAATAGCAGCTCAATTCATACGAAGGAACTGGAATCACTTTTCTAGCATTTAAGAAAACAACACCAACAAGATATAAAAAAGGCCACAGGTATGACCCAGAGAAGTCTGAAATGTGAACAGGTGCTTGTGAGTTGAGGGGACAGTTTTTTCACTCCTCCAAATCAACATACACAAGTTCCCAACCTTAACAACCATGACTCATCCTCAGTAAGACATCTGTACCACATCTGGTAGGACAGGAGCTTGGGATGCAGAACGAAACAATTTTATAATTTAAAGGGCCATTGGTCCAAAATGAGGCAATGGGGGCTCTGACAGCAGGAGTGACACACATCAAATGGCTCAAATCTAGGTCTCCAGACTCATAGCTCAGTGCTCTTTCACTCTATCACCTTACTTCATTTATGTATGTGTGTGTGCGTATTATGCATACATATGCATGAATATCTGTATGTGAATGTATGTGCATGAACACATACATGTATGCATGCATATTTGTGTATGTACGTATACACATATATCTCATTCTGCATATTCTATCAAGTACTGACAGCTCTGTTGCATAATTTATGCCATGAATAATTGATAATATCCATGGAGGAAGTTTAGGTTAATTTACATCAAGATTTTTTTTTTTTAACACATTTAGCAATTTTCACAGCTACATATATAGCTGCCCAGATATAGATTTGGCTTTTGTGTGCGGGATTTTCTTTTACTGATGCAGTGCTGAACTGCAAGGGCATTTTCAAAAAGGATATCTTGAGAAGCAAAAGCAAATGACACTGTAACTGAAGTCTGCATTTTTGTGAGAGCTTTTCTCTGCTTCTGTGTCATTGTGCATAAGACAAGCTGTGCTGTGCTCTGCTGTTTCAGACAAAGGAGCCGGCAAGAGAAAGGCTACAAGTCTTTGCTCTATTTCTCGTCTATTTATTCACACATGATGTGTAAGATCAAGCCCACCCTGTTTACTCTCATAATGATAGGTAATTATAATTTATTTCTTTAATGAAAAAAACATGCTATGGCTTACCTTTCACTGAAGCAAAAAGCCATTACAACTAACCCGTGTACTGTTTTCCTTAGTAAAACTCACTCATCTAATATCAGGATAGCATTTGCTTTCATCTTAACTCTTTCTTTTCCCCTAGACAGTAAGCTAAACTCAGTGGTGACAAGATCATAAGGGTCCCCTGGCCCAAGTGCCATAATATTCTAAACCTTCCCTTGTGTCAAAGTCTGATCTGCAATTCTGGTACACTGATTGGATTGGATTTGTTTGCATTGAAAGAACTCTGTGTTTCCCTATAGTACCAGGTTGCAGAAAATTGAGGGATAATGGTCATATTCTTTCACTTTGGTCTTTATTAGAATACGATGTTGGTAATCTACTTATTGGCAATTTCAGCTTTGTTAGCAGGGCGTGTGCTGTTGTAATAAAATGATTGGCTCAGCTTGCACATGAAGGAACTCTCGTGCTATTGTGTGAAATCCGGTACACAGGTTTGAGGTGGTAAATACGATAGCCAGGCAGACGAGTTCTCTTACATAGCAATGGTACAGTGCTTGGCACATTGCTGGCACTTAGGAAGATGGATGAAAGAATGAGTCCCACTGGAATCATTATTTTCTTATTATCTGTTTTTCTGAAATGACTTACCTCCTTTAATTTAATAAGTGTGTTACAACAGAAAATTTGATTATACAGGTATCTTTTGGCAGTCATTATTCATTTTATATACATAAGTGTGGCACTATTAATATTTAGATTCACTGGCTTTTTCCTTCCATATACAAATGAGAGCACATAGAGCGAACTCTGGGAAAAGCTGGTTTGAAAGTCTTCAAATAAGAGTCCCAATAATAATATAAAGCAGTTATCATTGAAGTACTTAGTATATACAAAGTTAGATCATTTAATTTAATTGTCAAATAACCCTAGAAGAAAGTCATTATTTTTCTCACTTTATAGACAAGAAAATTGATACTCAGCAAATTTAAGAATCAATGATATGGTAATAATAATAAGTCATAAGTATCCATTGAGCAGTCTCTTATGCTGAGATTACAATATTTTATTTAATTCTGACAACGACCCCATGAGATGAGAATTGCTATCTTCATTAACAGATGAGGAAACTTAAATAAACTTCCCCATCACACAGCGAAGTGGAACAGTCAGAATTGGAGTCCACTTCTCTTCCCCCTCATACTGCAACCGTGTCTTTATCCAGCAGAATCTGCGTAATCACACCGTCTTAGTCAAAAACATATAAAATGGAGAACTACGGGGGCTTTAGAGAAATTCTAGTTCTGCGATCTCATTCTACAAATGAGTAAGCTGGACCTGGTTAAAGCTCATTAGTCAGATGGGTATTTCAAATCAGTTTTCCAAAGAATTGAGCTGTATGTCGTTTTTTAAAATTGTGTTCATTGGTGAAGTGGCAAACAACCATTCAGCCTGAGTGAAATGACCAGATATTTTTGGAATGATAACCAAGCCTTATAGACCCGTGTGCAGATAGTATGAGCGAGATTGTGTGTGTGTATAAACTGAGAAGAATATCACCCAACTCCGAGGGCAACAGAAGGTTACCAGTTGACCTTTTGCCTTCTTTAAGGAAGCATAGAACGGCGAGGAACAATTCAAGCTTGGGAGAAGAGGATCCACAAAGTGCTATTTGTCCTCTCCCATTTGATTTCTATATTCAGCTAAGCACTTCCTTGAAACTGATGCCCAGAGCTGTCATTTATCCACTTTGCCATTATCACATCTGAATCCCGCAGGCCCACTTCAAACGCAAGGGAATACAACTGCAGATTCTGAATGGATTTCCTCAACAATGCTGCCCAATTGACTCACATTTAAAAATACTTTGATCGACCCATCCCTTTGTCACAGGAAGCTAGAAGCACTAGAGGAGGCTGTTGGAAAGAAGGGCCTGGTTCCATGGCCAGATATGTTGACTTCACCAAAAAGAGATATTTCTTGTCTCTTTAGAAGAAGAATTACATGCAATGGGAAGATTAATGTTCCTCTGTCAGAAAGCTACCTAGGAACAGGTGCTCCCAATTAATTTTCATGAGCCATATTCACCCTGTGGTTAGATAATTAAAAAAATAACCTGGGTAAACCTTCTCACGCCAATCTAGTTAACCACATTTGTTGTAACGAAACAGCGCTTAGGAATATTCCGCTAAAAATGATTTTTATTCTGGTGTATATTTTCATAAATAATATTATTGATGTTCTAGTTTTAAAATTAAGTCAGAGCTATCCCACAAAACAAAGCATTTATATAATGGAAAATACAACAAAAATGGAAAAGATAAAAATTTCAATATACAGACATATGAGTATGATTTTTTTCATTCTATTTCTGCATATATATCGACATAGATGTAATCAAACATTATATGGGATTTTATGAATTGATAACACACTCAATAAAAAAGTAATTAACCAACTAATATACATAGTCATAGCAAGCTAATCGGAAAACCACAGTTAAGTCAAATATAAGCATCACTTTTTTTATAGAAGCTAAGTATTTTGCTGATATATATTTGTTATTTCTGTTATTTCTCTTTGTTTGCTTTACAATTCAAAAAATTATATTAATGTGGTAATTGACTTTTGTGGTTGTTATGGAGTTCGAGTGCCCTTGGGGAGGATTTTAAATATCATGAAACCCAGTCCCTTCCAGTTTTCTTTCTCAATAGGACTGGAGAGACCAGCCCCTTTGCAAAGATTTGACTGAGATATAAAAGAGACAATTATGTGGTCTATTACCAATTCTGATGGACCTTATGGTATTTAAATGAACAAAGCTCTCTTTGTCATTTCATTAACATGATTCCTTTTCAGAGAATGAGCAATTCTCATCTATTTCCTCCATTTTGGGAAAACAACCAATTTTTCTCAAGCTCATTTGAAAGGGAAGAGGTTGTTTGGTCTCTCCGTAATTGATTGAGAACGTGTATGGCCTCTGAGTGCACCTGCCTCTGCAGTTTATTTCAGGCTACACTAGCACGAGAAGTGGTATGTTATAATCCATTGGAATAACCGGAGGTTGGAAAGCACAGCACATACGAACCCTTATTGATTTCTAATTCCATGGCATTTGTTAGTTTGTTTTTCTCATTCCTTTTCTTTTTCTTTCTTAGGAAAATGAAATGAGTAACATCTGTGACCACAGCATATTGTTCTGAAAGGGTTCACATTTAATATGCTGGATTCCTTCTTTTGAAGTTTACTCCATTCCAAGGATTTTAGTATTTGCATATTCTTTTTCTTTGTTCCATTTAAAAAGTAATTTTATATATCAGGTAGTATTACTAACATGCATGCATCCAAATCTCCCATGTTTAAAAAGCCATGACAAGCATAAACAAAAACAATGGGTCCATATGAACAATGAGCTTTTCTAGCATTTCACTCCGGTCAATTTAAAAAACTACTTAGGCTCAGAAGTAGTATTATATGTACACTACTGTATATAATCGTATGTGCATAAACATATCCATTTATTACTTACGGTGTTCAATATAAAAAGCAGAGAGGATTTTTTGTTTAGTTAATGTCTAAAGAGAAACCTCCTTATGCCCTCTTTCTTTAAGGGTCTGTGCTGCTTATTTAGGATTCCACCTTGCATAAAACATAGAGCCACAGATTGAATCTACTCTTCCTCTGTGAGTCTTCCAAAAGTAAAAGAAAGAGGTTAAGATATGGTGAATCGAGCATTACTTAAGAGAAAGGTCTAAATCTCTGCACAATTAAGTTCTTGCACAACTGAGTGGGAAAGAACGGAAGGAAGCAAATTTCAAATGCCCTACTGCAGATGCTCTGTGTGGAATTCTTTGGGGTTACCCAAGGTTCAGGGCTATTTCACCTAGGAGCTTTTGCTCAAGATGGTATCTCTCCCTCTGCTTCTCATTTACCAACTTTAACCCATGGGACCCCTACCTTAGCTAAATCCCATTACCTTAGCTAAATCCCATTTATCTTTTGAATAGAGGTGGATACAGATTTTGTGGGGCCTGAAGCTTTGACTGCAGCTTACTTTGAGAAAAAATATATACAATTACAAATACAAAAGGTATAGTGGAAGTAAACCATGATTAAAGATGAGAAGAGAAGTCAAACAAATTACTGCAGGCTTGAGATTTAAGCCACTCTCTTCCAAGTTCTTATAGAATTTACTAGATGCTTAAAGGGAAATGATACCTTGATTGTCTCTTGGATTTTCCCTCCACTTGTACATCCCAGCCCTTCTAGGTACCTTCTCAAGGGAGGAGCTGGAGAGCTGAAGCTTCCTTAGCATCCTGGCAAATCTGCCTGTCCCTTCAAGTCACACTCAAACGTCCTTTCCTGCTTTCCTCTTCCCCAAGGTCTGCTTTCAGCATCCCTGAGCTTCCATACCATCCTGTGCCCAGGATGCTATCCTGAATCCCAGTGTTTCCCATCTTGCATTGTAAGTGCCTAATTACAATAGGAATCTTAAGGAAGAAAATGTGAATTTCTCCCCATTTTCTAGCACGATGCTTGTAATAAAGTATGTGGTGAATAAATATTTTCCAATAACATCAAATAATTATGTACTGCTTACTAGGCGCCAGGCTCCATTCCAAGCATTTTATATATTCACTATGATATAGCTACGATTATTAACATTAAATAGATGAGGAAACTAAAAAGTAGAGAAGTGAAATAACTTGTCCACGGCCAAACTGCTAGTTCACGTTGTAGCTGAGATTCAAACCCAAACAGTGTGCTAAGGCATCTCTGCCCTCAGCCCTACATGGCCGGCACCACTGCCTCTCAAAATGCATGCAGAATACTTCCTTTACTTCTGCTTTGAGTGGCATTTGAACTCTATGCCTCAAGGCATGGTTTGTTACAGTAACCAGCTCCTGATTATTTAGGAATTGATAATCCAATTTGTGGGTTTTTGAAGACTCTGCAGCCTCTTCACCCCCCTACAGCTTCTTGCCTGCAGGGAGCATTTACATGCTTGTTAGCACCTCCCCAGAGATGGAGTGGAGAGGGGGGAGGGCGCCATGACTGCCATTGTCCTGCACACCCTCCAGTTATCTTCCCCGCTACAGGGGAATTGAAAAGCTAAGGTTGCAGTAGCTTGTCAGTACGTGTGGATTCCAAATAGGATGCAACCCCTTATTGTCTACACTTAGCCTTTTTGCCCCCAAAGGGTTGATCATACAGACCAATTGTCTCCTCAGAAAGCTATGTTAAGCACATAAGTAGAAGCTCAGAATATGCCCCTTCAGTAGAGTTGAAACACTTTTAGTAGGAGTGACAGGATAAAAACTGTATTTAAAGAGGATTGGGAGATGGATAGCAGTGGACAAAGAGATGGAAGAAAAGGAGATCAGTGACAGGGAAGCAGGTATTCCACACTTACACTGTAAACGTGTCAACCATTTTCAGCATTTTACTTTAAAATAATTATTTGCTGAAATTGATTTCGTCTTAATTTTTCAAATTCCACGAGTCTCTTGACAATGTATTTTGAGAAGCTTATGAGAAAAAGCTTACTTTAGTTTTGAAGATAAAATATGCATATGCAATTAAGGTCACCAAAAATGGTAATTCTTATAGATATTCCCTAGCCAGCAAGCAAAGTTGACTAAAATTTCCCTACACCAAGGTTTATTTCTCTTATGTAGAATTTTCTTTTTGAAAGAGTAAGAAATATTAGGCCATGGGGAAATTTGTCTTGCAATTACAGACATCTAAAGAGGGATGGCTTTTCTATCCAAGAGATAGCTTTTGTGATTTTGTAATCCAGACTGTATATGTTTTATGCAACATTAATCTACCTCGTTTTGCTCAGATGAGAGGTTTTATATGTCATTCCCAGGAAAAACTGGTGACCATAACTGCATAATGAAGTTGAGTTCCTAGTAGCTTATGAGGATTGGGTTCCTGAAATTTTTCAAAGCATTCATGGAGCCTGGCAGACACGAGCAGAATTATTTTGCAGTAAAATTTCATTCATTTAGAAGGCACTCATTTGGAGTTCATGATCATGTGGCAACAGCTGGAGTGACCTTTAATAGGGCACTACCTACCTGTGTTCTATGAAAGCAACTGAGGAAAGTAAGCTCTTTTAAGGCATGTGTTATCACTTTAGAGGCACTATTTTAAAGGCTGATAAACTAATTAAACTAATTAGTAGCGCCCCTTTTAAGCAGGTGTTCTATAACTTTCTAAGTATCAGGGCTATTAGCTTAGTTCGAGTTAATTTATGTTATAAACTACCACTTTATTTTTATTCTTGCAATTCCAGTCAATACCATCCCTTTGTTTGATGCAATTTATTCTATATTGACTTAATACAATAGAGTTCTGTCTATCTAAAAAATAGAATGGTCTTTGGCAAATACTGACATCATCAAAAATTATGCACTGGGTACTTTTCAAACTTTGGCCATTTTGGAGACTTTAGGAATGGGGTTTTACATAATACAGGTTTTTAGTGCTGAAGCTGGGCTGTCTTTTGGTAATTATCAGATTCTTTGTCATTCTGTTTATTTTCTGGGTAGGAAATGCTTTTTATTGAATGTGGGATCCACTTTGTGTAGCATGGTCTAGAACTTGGTAGATGCTCATTGATTTCTTGAATGAATAAATGAGTGGTTCGGGCTCTTACACGCTGTGCCTTAAATTTGAATAACTCTGGAGACTACACAAGCATTTGGTCAGGAAGATCCTGGCATGGAGTTCCAGATAAGCAGAAGGGAGCTAGCAAATAGCAAGGTTCCAGGCAAGCGGAGATGCTGAAAATGGCAGGAGAACAGTGGGCTGGGGCGAGTGCTGTATAGACAGAGAGGGTCCTGGGTCAACAAGAAGGAATGGCACCATCAAGGAAAGATCCACCTATGGACCCACAAATGTTCACTACACCCAGAAATCAGTGAAAGCGAAAAAGGAGAATATCTCCATGTAGGAAAACCTCTGCATTCTTTCATTTAGCTTTTTATTCAGTTGTTGATCTCGACTATTTATTACATATTATCATTCACCAGACTGTATTAGCTGCTGCTTAAAACATACAGCTTCTGGGATTTGACAGTTGGTTAAAAGACGTTTACTAAAGAGAATTGGTTTAAGATAAATAGTATAAGGAGAATAAGGGTGAAATCAGTCCGGAAAAAGGGAATAAAAGGCCAGGCAAGGTGCTTGTGTATATAGTAAAAAGCCATGGATCTCTTCCTACTTTCTCTGTACCTTATTAGTGACACGGAGTGTATCTGTCCTTACCCGCAACATTTCTGCAATCAGGAATGCCACCCAACCTTATTTAGCATCTTCTAATAGAATTTCTCATTGTCCTTTCCATTCCTAAAGTAGAAGAGTGGATTTGAGTTAGAGAAGATTATACGACTCTTGAAGAAGTGGACTCAACATGACACAAGGTCTGCTCCCATCTGGACTCAGTAATGACTACATAGAATTAGTTATGGGTAGGTGAACGAAAAAACATACATCATGACTAATTTACTATCACTCTTGTTTTGGTCAGCTAACCTATATAATCAAAGAGTAAGAACAGGCAATCTCAAGAGCAGTGAAATAAACAGGGAATTTTTCCTTTATTAAAAATACTTTGGTTTTGGGGCACCTGGGCGGCACAGCGGTTAAGCGTTTGCCTTCGGCTCAGGGCGTGATCCTAGCATTATGGGATCGAGCCCCACATCAGGCTCCTCCGCTGGGAGCCTGCTTCTTCCTCTCCCACTCCCCCTGCTGGTGTTCCGTCTCTCGCTGGCTGTCTCTATCTCTGTCGAATGAATAAATAAAATCTTTAAAAAAAAATACTTTGGTTTTATTTTTGCATTTGTACTACACTAAACAGCTGAGTCTTATGGTGAGGTAGAAGCCATAGATCTTTTAGTTTTTCGGGTTACACCTAAAGGCTTATATTAGGTATAGGGAAGAGAACTGTCATTGTGAATCTTCAGAGTCGGAAACTCTGCTTTGCATATAAGAAGATGATCATCAGGTGACTTGAATGAGTTTGAAAATGCATATAGATCGGGGGGTGTCCCCTAAACTTCTTAGGTAGTAGAGATCACCCAGTCAGGTTAGCTATAGGGCACACAGTGGGGTAGAAAGGGAATGAGATCAAAGATGAATCAATCTAAAGTAGAAGAAATGTGTACTGATAAATCTTGAATTGGGATCAGAGGAAAAAAGAGAGTAACCACGGATCAAGAAGAACCAAATAAGTTCACAATGAAGGTGTCCTATTGATCAATGGACCTAACCATGTCATTTATATTTCTGACTCTTGGTTTTGGCATTGTTAACTAAGAAACATAAGCTGCCAGCATCTCCTTCAAAGGGATAGTTCATATTCCTCTTGAATATGAGTTCAAAAAAGACCTGAACTTTCAAGTCCTTTGGAGTAATTATAATAATTTAAGAATCTTGGCCATCTCTAGAAACTTTCGGTTGTTAAGCCATATCTCACCACCCAAAACTTGTCTCTCACGAAGCCAATAAGTACTGACAATTATTTATCAAAAAAACGTTACTAAACATTTTTATGTAGTCTATATACTTTTAAAGTCAGAGGCTTTAGTGTTCTTTTGAAGAATAGAATTTTCTATTTTGGATCTTGTGTAATTAAAATGTTCTGGCTCATATACAGAAAATCAAATACATTAACATGTTGCAAATGTGATCTGTCAAAATTGTCAGTTTTTTATAAGTTCCCTTCATAAAATTATAGTGATAATGAGTATAGGGCAAACCGATTACATAACTTAGTGGTATGCAGGTTATGGTAAAATAGAAGCCAAAGCTACTTCTGTAAAAAAACAAAAACAAAACAAAACAAAAAAACAGTATATTATTTGACTCTTTACTGTACAGTACAGGCCAAAATTTTATAGATGTTCAGAAGATATCATGAATACACAGTTGTAAAGGCCAGGAGTTTAACTTGTTATATGGTTGGCCCCAGACTTGCTTGGGCTTCTCTGACTGCAAAGTCATTGCTCTTTTTACAGTACTCTAAAACCAGCAAACACTGGTTCAGAAAACTAACCTAACCCAGGTAGAAAAAGGGAAAAATAAATGATTAAATACCAAGCACTGAGGTCAGAGAACACATTTTCAAGACAAACCTCAAAGGTGGGCAACTGTCTCTTTCTAAGAAAACAGAACTTGCAAAGTCAACTCTGCTGTTTTCGGCAAAAAAATACCGAGTTTACATTAAAGACAGAAACCGAGCTTTAGAAAGATTAGCTGAAAATATTTATTTTTAAGAATCTGCGGAGGTAAATGAAAGGTCATTAGTAGTGAAAAAATCAAATTCAAAGATAGTTTACACCTCTCTTTTCTCCGGAAACTCTAGTCTTTTATGATATTACCCAAGAGCAGAAACTGTAAAATACCAAAGGAAGTCAGACTGTGAAGTGATAGAAACAAACACATGAGTCGTTGCTTTCATATCCTGAAAAATCACTTGTATTCTTACTCTAAAATGCTCTTAATTTCAAGTACAAAGCTTCACCCAGGTGAAATGAAAATTAAGTTGGGGGGACTTAAATGGGTTCTTACACAATAGAGTAAGATGAAGGGCTGTGGGGGGAAGAGAGAAAGGTGCAAAGCACTAACAGGGCACTGGATTTCAGAGCCTTCCCTTATTGAACTCAAAGATGGGTGCAAGCAGAACACTGCCTTCTCCTGGCTCAGAAAAATGTCTAACTATGAACAGTGTTCTTATGACAATAGACAATTTGTCTAGTTCCTTATCTTTATGTGGACACACACACAAATACAACTTGAAATCTCCCTACCTACCCACCAAAATGCCACAAATACAAAGATAGGCACATGCACATACACATCAAGAACACGCATATGTACAAACACACGTACCGGGGCACACACATCACCCATGGACTCATTATAGTGCATGTACCATGCTCACACATATAAACGCAAGTGCACTGGTGCATACCACACAATGCCTACCCATGCACATGCACACGCGCACACACACGAAATTCATACAGGCATTCATGCACACACACACTCATGCATGCAACATTCACACACCTACATTATGCACATGTGCAGACACATGGGAACAACATTAACACAGACGTATACAAATATGTTAAGCAAGCACCCAGATACACATCACATGCACACATATGTACATACTCACATGCATTCATGCACACATGCACATAGACCCACATACAGATATAGTTACCCACATAGGTGCACAAAACAGTGATCAGAAAATTCTAGAGAAATTAAATATATGTCTATTAAAAATATTGGGAATTTTTAAGTTTAAAGGAGAGCAATGAAGAAAGAAAAGGAAAATCAACACAGGAAGGATGGCGTAAACAGGGTTTCAAGCCCCTGGGACCTTCCCTGCGCAGAACGGAGGTTTCTGTTTTCACTCAACAAGGGACACAGTATTAATGCCATAGCAAGTTACGGTAGGAGTGTCTGACTCCTAAATGTCATGCAGCACTGCTTAATCCTCTAAATACACAGTTGAGTTCCCAGCTGAGTTGAGCAATTTGATCAAGGTCACTGGGAACAGTCAACAGTAGGAGCCTGACAAACGAACACTCGAGCCAGAACCACAGGACCACTCCCTTCAATTCACGTCAATATTGCCTTTTATAAACAAGAAGGGGGGACGGATTTAAAAATAGAGATTTATCCATTTAAAATTCTATTGAATTCATCATCACAGAAGTTTGACAGTGACAAGGTGCTCATAATTTATGTATGAAGCTGCTGCATTTTAAGTGTGGACAGCACACATGGAAGACAGAGATTCGTGCCCATAAGCAGTGCGCTCTGCATTGAAGACATCCAGCGATCAGCCAACACACTCTGAGGAGGCCTGACAATGCCACATTAAATATGATTAACGGATGTAAATGCGAAAGAAAAAAAATTTCCAGCGCTCCATCTTATATTTTAATAAGTATTTTTGTGGTTTTGGGCGAAGAACAAGACAACCATGCTGTTGATTTGCAGATGTAAAGCGTAATTCCTTACCACCCTCTTGTGGTGATTGTAAAGAACAACTCTTTGATCGGTGACTAGCCTCCAGCTCCTCCCCGTATTTCTAATAATGAGCCCCTACAAATCTTCTGTGGTGAACCACAACTGATTGCTGATATTTAACAGTTTTTAAAATTCATATGTTTTAATTCATGACGTAATAATATCACAGTCTATTTCACAAGATAAATGTATGAGATGTATGAAATAGAGAGGATAGGAAAAAACTAAACATAGGTCAGAAATTTGAATTTTTCCGGGGCGCCTGGGTGGCTCAGTTGTTAAGCGTCTGCCTTCGGCTCAGGGCGTGATCCCAGGGTCCTGGGATCAAGCCCCGCATCTGGTTCCCTGCTCCATTGGGAGCCTGCTTCTTCCTCTCCTACTCCCCCTGCTTGAGTTCCCTCTCTCGCTGGCTGTCTCTCTGTCAAATAAATAAATAAAATCTTAAAAAAAAAAAAAAAAAAGGAATTTGAATTTTTCTAAAACCAGGGGCCAAAGGAAGATGTGGGCCCATGGAGGAGGCAGGGAGGGGACAGAAACACCTTTGACTCCAGTGATAAGTGTCTGTCCCTGTGTCACCCTGGGAGGCAGTCAAGACTTGCCTTCTGCCCTGGTCTGGGGTTGAGAGTTTAGTCTGGTCAGGGGGAGATGGCTGCTCGGGATGAAAAAACCATCTGGTTACCTACGCAGAACTGGTCCCTTAGTGGCCACAGGTGGGATTTGCAGTTGAGGGAATTAGGGGTGGAAGTGTCAAAACCAAAAGTATGGAGGAAAAAAGTAAAATTTCCTCTCCCCCCCACCCCAAAAACCAAATTCTTGAAATGCACACACTTTCTTCTTTCAAACATAGAAGTCTCTCTCTGGAAGTGCTTACAAGAAAAACATCATCAAAAAACCTTACCTGATAACATTCCCAGTTAGCATGCTAGCGGGCATCACCTGGGACTGCCAGGTGTTTGTGGCATTAGGGATCACAAAGCCAAATGCTAAGATCCATTCTTCTAGGCATTGCCCTTCGAAGTAAACTTTTTGTTCCAGGTGGAATTTTTCCTATTTTCTCTGCTGAAGACAATTTCAATTTTGGAGACACTGCCCTACGCTTGAGGGTGTTCTTAGAAATATGGGCTTCATGCCCCACTCCAGGGACTGACAGGTCTTCCGTTCCTTGCCAGAGTATCTTCCCTGTCTCAGCATCCTGGAGGCTCATCCAATTGAGTTTGAAGCCTCTCAGGATCTCCCTGGTCTGATCCTCCTTGGCTGACATGTTGCGGGGAGTCTCCTGCCAGGGCTCTCCCACCCTGGCCCAGTGGAGCCTCCAAGATGTTGTGTGCAGGAGCAGAGGACTGAGCCCAGCTCCACCTGGAGAGGCTGGTGGAGCAGTGGCAGAAGCTAGGCCTGGACCAGCCTCTCCTTCCCCTCAGCTCCCACTTCTGATCCCTTCTCCTTCAACAACTTAACATTACAGACATGGTAACGTCATATGATCCAGCTGTACCAAATCCCCCCAGAATGCCCACATGTTTTCTGAACCCAAGGATAACGCATACACCATGTACTTGGATTTGTTTTAAATAATCCTTCCATTAAACTTCCCTGACTAACTTAAAAAATTATCCAAATTGTATCGCACTCTTCCTAGCCACTTTTTTCTCACTATTCACCAACATGAGGTTTGGACTGTTAAAATTAGTTCCATCGCTGTTCTGCACACATGACTTCTTCTTTCCTAACTATGTTCTTTATTTCATGAAGGTATTTCCAGCTTCACCCAATATCTACTCAGTTACTTACTGCCCAACTGTACGTAACTTTCTTGGATATATCCAGCTTCTTTGGATCAGTGACTTCTCTTTATTCCAATGGTCACAACTTGAACCTAATAAATTAATTGCCCTATATTATCTTTATCTCTAATAATGTTTCCATCTTCCAACTTACACATCTAACCACCTAACTATGTGCTAAAGGAGGAATATCTATGATCTATCTATCTATCTATCTATCTATCTATCTATCTATCTATCATAGGCAGAATAATGGACATCCAAAGATGTCCATAGCCTATTGTCGAAAACTGAATATGTTAGGTTACAGGGCAAAATAGAATTGAAGGTGTCAGTCAGCTGGGGTCTTTAAAAGTAGAGAGGGAAGCAGAAGAGATGGCAGTGTGAGAAGTATTCAGTCTAACTTCACTGGCTTTGAAGATGCAGGAAGGGGACCATGAGATGGGGACTGTGTGCAGGCTTTAGAAACTGGAAAACGGAAAAAAAAAAAAAAAAAAAAGGAAACAAAGGGAAGAAAGAACGAAAGAAAGAAGAAAGAAAGAAAGAAAGAAAAAAGATTCTTTCTTAGAGCCTCCAGAAGGCATGCAGCTTTATACATACCATGATTTTCACCCAGTGAGAGCCACTTCGGACTCCGACCTCCAGAACGGTAAGGTAAAACATTTGCATTGTTTAAGCCACTAAGTGTATGATACTTCATGGTTACGGCAGTAACAGGCAACTGATTATCTATCTATAGCGCTATGCCAGCTCTGGAGGTGGTGATAATGGGAGTAGCAGAAAGATACACAGAGAAAAGATAAGACAAAACTGTGAGAGTCACTGTCTTAGAAGAGCTGCTATGATCTCTGGAATCAGACAGCCCTGGCTTCCATTGATTCTGCTGCTCATTCAACTCTTGAACATGTTGCTTAGCCAATCTGAGACTCACCTCTCTCATCACGAGGAGAGAAAGGAGGAATTTCAAGATTTCATCCTCATAGGCTTGTCTGGATATTCAATACACAGTGTTAAATGCTAAGCTTTCTGAGTGCCAGTTAGTAAAATTTCTCTCTCCTTATCCAAATACCTGTTTTGTATCACATGGACCTTGCTGTTCTTAAAGAGTGGACAGTAGAGGAGGGAATTGTCAAGACTCACAATGGATAACAAATGGAGTACCTCTACCTAGATTATCAGCTCAAAGAAGAACACATGTGCATTATGTTGTGCTAACAGAAGCAGCCCTGCAGACTGCAGGTTCAAGTCTCAACTCCATCCCCATTTAGCTATAGCAAGCATCAGTGGGGCACAACTTTTAGGTAAGGTTATGATTGCTTGAGGAAGTCATTTTATCCTGTGGGCCCTCAGTCGAGTTGAAAAGACTGGAGGTTGCCTTCATCCTACCCAAGGCACTCCTGGGATGCCTTTCAATTCTTTGTAGCTTCTAAACATTAAAAAGAAAAACAAAAACCCCCTGACTTTTAAGAAAGCTTAGGCTTCTGGTCTCAGCTCTGTTGTAGCTGAAATGCAGAGAGCTTAGACATCACATTTAGCTTATAGCAAGGAAACGTTGAACAAGCTGAACATCAGTGACTTTTCTGGGACTCCCTGGGGGAATCCAGACAGGAACACCTGAGATCTGCTTACTGGGAGCAGAAGCTGCTGGAGCCCTATACTGGTGGAACAGTTAGATGGTAATTCTGACAAAATACTAGATGGGGGGAGGGCTGCTGTACTGAGGGCCCTCACACTTTAGTGGGCTTTATATTTAGAAACGCCACCTGTTTCTCACTATGAAGATCTGGAAAAACCTCCTCATGGCTCAGGCGGGAGGAAGGGAATAGTAATCTGGAAAGAGACAGGAGCTTTATCCATATGAGAGGCTGACGCTCCAGAGGAAAACAGTTTGCTAAAAGTTTATCTCAGTAAGTGGGAAGGGCATTCCTTCCACTCAAGTTCCCTTTAGTCTTCCTGTCTCATCTAAGAGGGGAAAACATAGTCAACAGGGATCAATGAAATAGATTGGGAATGCTGCAGCCAGGGAGGGGGATATGGGGCAGTGGGGGGAAAGCTATATCAAGAAAGTCATGGCCCCAGGAATTGGCCTATTCAAACACTGAGATTGATTGATGGCTAAGATTTTATTCATTTATTTGACAGACAGAGAGAGAGAGAGAGAGAGAGCAAGAGTGAGCACAAGCAGGGGGAGCAGCAGGCAGAGAGAGAGAGAAAGAAGCAGACTCCTGCAGAGCACGGAGCCCGATGTGGGACTCCATCCCAGGACCCTAGGATCATCACTTGAACCAAAGGCAGATGCTTAACCGACTGAGCCACCCAGGTGCCAAAACACTGAGATTTAATTGGAGGATTATATCATGCCTCTTTTCTCCTACACCCTTACATCACACCAAAATATCCCAATATAATGATAGTGGAGTATAGCTACAAGAGCCCCAAAACAAAGCCATTCTTTGAAAAGAAGTATTTAGGGACACTCCAAGCCCAGAGGGGAGACTAAAACAAGGTCATCTGCTGAATTTGAAGCCTCTGACACAAAGCAGCTATAGTAAACATTAAATACCACCTTACTTTTAGGGATAGTCCTATAAATTCTCACATGACAGGACTATTGACCTCAGTTCCTACTACCCAATACAACATGTTTGACTTTCTACAAAATATTTTAAATTTGGCTTTCTATAAAATATTACAAGGCACGACAAAAAAGAATAAAAAAACGCAATCTAAAGAGACAGAATAATCATCACAACAAGAACTGAGATATGTCTCAGATATCGGAGTTATCAAATAGGGAATTTAAAATAAGTGTGATTAATGAGTTAAAGGTTATAATGGAACAAGCAGACAACACGTGAGAACAGTTGGGTAATATAAGCAGAGTGAAGGGAACTCTAAGAAACAAACTCTGAGAAACAAAAGGCTAGAAATCAAAAGCACTATAAAAGAAATGACGAATGCCTTTGACAGACTCCTTATTAGACTGAACACAGTCAAGGAAAGAATCAGAGATCCTGATGATAGATCAGTGGAAACATCTCAAAATAAAATGAAAAGTAAAAGACAAGAATAAAAGACCGAGAACATCCAAGTACGTGGGACAATTTCAAAAGGTTTTATTATACACAGGGGTGTCTGGGTGGTTCAGCGGGTAGAGCATGTGACTCTTGATCTCGGGGTTGTAAGTTCAAGCCCCATGTTGGGTGTAGAGATTACTTTAAAAGAAAAAAAAAAGTGTAACATACAAAATATCTAAATACCAAAAGGAAAAGAGAATATAGCAGTAGAAATATTTGAAGCAAGAAAAAAAAAACTTTAAACAAAATTTATAAATCTACATATACCACGAAGGAAAGCATCTATAAAGATTTTTTTTCCAGGATTAACAGGTGACAGTATGGCCACTTGTATTAGTAGACTTGTGTTTCCATGAGCAATAAGCTCTTTTCAGTTGTGGCAGATGAAATAGAAAAGGAGCCTAGTAAGAGATAATACTGGAGTAGCAGATTGGGGTAAGAGCTTATA
This sequence comes from Ursus maritimus, assembly GCF_017311325.1. Lineage (NCBI taxonomy): Eukaryota > Metazoa > Chordata > Mammalia > Carnivora > Ursidae > Ursus > Ursus maritimus. The sequence goes on from NW_024423786.1 coordinate 16,996,686, forward strand.
GGATCATGAATACCCCACTATACTGTCTGGCCCTCACTCTAAAATCTGTGATAAACGTTTTCCTTAGAAAGAAATACTAATGACACGTTGCAGAGTAAGGCAAGGCTGGGAAACCTTAGGATCACTGGTAGTTACTGCAAAAATCCAGGAAAGAGGTAATGAGAACAGTGTCTGTGGAGAAAAGTAAAGAATTTTACCAGAGCAGAAACATGGAATGAGTCCTGCAACCAGACAACCAAAGTGATAGTAATGTTAGATGAATAAAATGTAATCAAGTGATAGGTTCAAGTTGGGAAATCTTACTGACCAGCACCAATATGAAACTATTTTCCAACAAAGGCTGGCATTTCAAATATACAGATTTCAGAATGGCAATTAGCAACAGAGAAATTATTTAGAACTTCGTCCCAAAAGCCCCTACAATTTGTAAATGCACAAGAAGTACATTCTTAACTACTCATGTGACCTTGAAAATCATGGCAGATGCTATTCACAAGGACAGTTCTGGATAATACTGATATGACTGTTCTTAAGATTTCTGATGGACTACCATTAAGGCCTCATCTCCCACAAATGCAGATGTTATGGGCATCTGATTTCAGCCTTGCTGACTTCAACACTCTAATTACCAGTTTTCTTTATGGATGAATTAGTTGAGTAGCTGTGTGATTTATCCTGATTGTCATCATGGCACAACATTTGCAGATGGAATAGTCAATGAAATGCATTTTTAGCAATAGCTATTCTGGCCTTCAATATACATGTACTGTTAAGGTCTGACAGTTCTAGCTTGCTTATTTTAGGGCAGGCTTTCTCTTTAGCATCTATAGAGTTTGAGCAAAAATGCTTATACTTGCATCATTTGGACGATATGATATACAAGCAAGATGATTCTATGGCCACGTAGTCTTTCACTGCTTCTACTATACAATATTGTTAACAGCCTGGGCAAAGAGGTTGTAAACCCCTGATGTGTTTTGCATAGACCACACAGTATTTTATGACTTAAAAAAAAAAAGATTTTATTTATTTGAGAGAGAGAGTGAGAGAGAGAGAGAGCAAGCACGAGTTGGGGGGAGAGGCAGAGGGAGAAGCAGATGTCCCATTGAGCAGGGAGCCTGATGCTGGGGGTTGATCCCAGGACCCTGGGATCATGAACTGAGCCTAAGGAAGATGCTTAACTGAGCCACCCAGGTGCCCCTATGACTTTTAAATAAATAAAAATATTATTTTTAAATAAATAAAAATATTCTTGAAAAGATTTTACGTGAATGCTCTTTTTTCTTTCTTTACAGGTTAGGGAGTTGGGCAACACTGATTCTGCAATTCTATCAACCATAGCCCCAGCATTCTCCACTGTTCCCCACATGCATGCATTTACATTTAATCCCTATGCCTCCCTTCCTTAAATTACTTGCCTAACTCCTTGCATTGGTCAGCAAAGGCTGACATAACAAAATACCGTAGACTGGGGGACTTAAAAAACAGAAATTCACTGTCTCATAGTGATGGAGGCTGGAAGTCCAAGATCAAGGTGTTGACCAGTTTGGTTCTTCCTGAGGCCTCTGTCCTTGGTTTGTAGATGGACATTTCCAGTTAAGCCCTCATATGGCCTTTCCTGTGTGTCCCTTTTCGGTGTCCCTTCCTCTTTTAAAGAATCAGTTCTATTGGATTAGGGCCCAATCCTTATAATCTTTTTTTTTTTTTTTAATGATTTTTTATTATATTATGTTAGTCACCATACAGTACATCCCCAATCCTTATAATCTTATTTAATCTAAAAGACCCCTTTAAAAACCTGATCTCCAAATACAGTCACATTGGGGGTTAGGGCTTCAACATATAAAATTGGGGGGACACAAATCAATCCAGAATACTTGTGTAAGCATTTGGGTTTGTGAATGTTTATAAGGCATTTTCATTTTTAATAGTGGAATGAATGACCCAGAAGTTAAAATAATAGAGGTAGAAGGGGCCTTTGATGTTATGAGCTTGACTTCCTAACTGATTTCGATCTGAGGTCACTGTCCCTGTCTGATTTGTCTTTGCCTTATGAGATAACTAAATATGCTAATTGCTCACTACTATTTGTTTTCCACTGAAACACATCATTTTGATTTATCAGATAGTATCTATGGGAGAATTCTGTTTGGGTTATCATTCATCACATTGTGCAAAGTCTTGTTTATGTACGTTCCTGGGAAACATGCTTTTCTGATAACGTCGATGATAGTTGCCCAGCTGTTCTTCTGAGCAACTGGTCTGAAATTATCTTTGTGACAACGTATTTTGTATAAAAGTCCATGTTTCCTATTTGACTGCTCAATGTAAAGCTCAGGAACAAATGTGTGGAGAAGCTATGCCACTTGGAGATCACAAAGTGTCAAGAGTCAGAAAGACAGAAATTCAAAAATTTCCCTTGCATTTGCTAAGTGTTTGGTTTTGGGCAAATTACTTTTCCTCTCAGAACCCTGTTTTCTGATCTTTAATGTGAAAATGTAGTAACACTACGTGCCTCTTAGTCCAGTTCTTGGCAATCTTTCCTGTGCTCAGGGATCACCTGGAGCCTTGTTAAAATGTACATTCTGATTCAGCTGATCTGGGATGAGGCCAGAGATTTTGCATTTCCCACAAGCTCCAGGTAATGCTAGGCAGCTGGTCTGTGGACCACACTTTAAGTAGCAAGGTCTGCAAGGATGAAATGAGAGGACAGGTGCAAAGCACTGAAAATACTGCCCACCACATCATCAGAATCCAAAAAGCCCTGACTCCAGCTGTTGACGTTATTCAGATAGAGCCTATAGGTCAGTATAATATGCCTTTATAGGAGTATTCATTGTATCTCAATTGTGGTTTTCTTTTGTCTGCCTCCTTGCACTCTAAATTAAATTCATGCAGTTGTGTTATATTTTATGTAGCCTTGGAAACTACTTTAAAACCATTTTTGCAAAAAAAAAAAATTACGTAAATTAAATACACTGATAAATAGACAAGGAAAGGATACATTTTTATAATGAATTGAAAATAATGTGACCACAAAAACTACATCAGAGCCAGTTTTAATCACCCGCAGTCTCTGATCAGTACTTCCAGCCAACCACACCCCAAGGCACCTGGGAGATGACGTCACCCTCAGATAGCTTTATCTCACCCTCCCCCTCTCCCTCTTGTGATGCCCTAGTTTGCACAACACAGCCCAGCCTTCCCAAACTTCTTTTAGGTCCTTAAAATGTATCACTTTTGCACATGTCCTAACCTTCCTATTTGCTTTTCCTCTGGTCCTTTTGTAACTTCCCCTCCTTTCAGTTCTCAACTCCGATGCCACCTTCTCCAGGATGTTGCCTTATCTCCCTCTTCCATCTGAGTTTAGCACCTCTCCAGGGGCTCTCATAGCATCCTTTGCCTGTCTTTATCTCTGCATATCAAAATTTATTATAACTGCTTATTTACATACACTGATCTGTCTCCCCCCCCCCCAAATCAGTAAGTTCCAGGAAGGCAAGAGCATTACGTTTATGTATCATTATAGCCTGAGTATTGAGAGTTACCACAATAAAGACTCAAAAAATATGTGATCTATTAATGAATGAATGCACCAGTGAGTGGGTGAGTGGGTGGGTAGATGGATAGATGGATGGCTAGGTGGATGGATGAATGGATAACAAAGCAGATGCCCCCACTATTTTTGGATTTTTGATACAGCATTTATCAGCAACAACTTGGATTAATTTTATTAAGCCTGGGATACTCAGCCAAAACCATCATCTCAAAATCTAAATACTCACTGATAGTATCGGTCCACCCAGCCACTTTGCCCAGCTAAGAAAAAGGTTTAGGAATAATAATTCCTTACTGGGTTTTAGCATGTGGCAACATCTGTCTCTGACATTCCTATGAAAGAGTCCCAGGCTGAACCTCATTTAATTTCGGTCTGGGTCTCAGATTATAACTTTGTAAGAATCAGCAATTTGACACATGTACAGCTATATCCAGAAAGAAACAGGCATATACCGAGGAGTGAATCTCCAAGAACTCACCATCATTAAAGGGAAAACACCTTCAAATTGTACAGGTCTCATCATTTTTACTATTCAAAGGAGACAGCTCATGATTATTAGTAAGATAAAAGCAATGCAATTGTTTTCAGCTTGTAAAACATGATTGCATAATCCATTACTCAGTTTAAAATAAAATGAATTCTTTGGTTTGGACAAACTGAGAGCTTATCAGAAATGATGTTACATTTTCAGAAAATAGTATTAAGCTTAGTCAACCCTCTGAGAATATAGTAAACATCCATAGAAATACCTTAAAAATATATCCTGAGGTTTTTATCTTGCTTGGAAGTATAGTACACTCAATCATATAGGACAGAAACCATTCAGCATGTGCCTTGAGTCTTATTAAGTTCTCCAGGACTTGTGATAATGAAGACAAACAGTTTAACCTTTGCTAGACTTGGGACCTTGGTTACCACAATGTCTCATTAAAGAAGAAACACACTAGGAAAAACGTAGATAAATGTATTATAAAGCACCATGCCTCTGAGTGATGTCCCAGATCCTCTACTGTTACACTCTAATTTTGTTTTCTCCCACATTTTGTCTATTTTCTGTAGTCACAGAGCGGTGCTTTTGAGAAAGATCTTTGTTACCTAATTCTCGGCTTAGTTTTTAAGAGTTAAAATGACCTACAAGTTGGTAGATTAGCTTGCAATACATTTTATAAACTGGAGTACTTTAGGGACAAACATTTGGATGCTCCCTAGCGTTTAGAACAGTTTCTAAAATTTGGTTTGCATTTATTGAGGACCGCATTTTTTAAAGGATTTTATTTATTTGTTTGATGGGGGGACAGGGGAGGAGGTGTGGGTAGAGAGCAGAAGCAGAGGGACCGCCAGAGGGAGAGGGAGAGAAGCAGGCTCCCCACTGAGCAGGGAGCCTGACATGGGGCTCCATGACCCTGGGATCATGACCTGAGCTGAAGGCAGACACTTCACCGACTGAGCCACCCAGGCACCCCAAGGGCTGCATTTTTTAAAAGAGAGACAAAGAGAAGAAGACAATCAGATTGTTTAGGATTAGCAAATTCTATGGCAAAAAATAAAAGCAAAAATAATAATTTATGTTGATCATTAGAACCTGATGACAAAAACATCTTAGTGCCTTGTGTTAATATGAAATGGCAGTTGAACTAATAATGATTCGCTTCCTTCTGCTTCTCTTGAACAGATTTTAGAAGAAATAAGCCAATGGAAAATCTTGCTTCTGATCTCCACTTTGTGAGAGGCAGATAGTCCATGGAGGAGCAGGCTTCAGCTACTGGTGATAGGAGCAGTAGGGGGAACATTGTAAGGCAGAGCAACAGATGGAGAAAAAAACATCCTTGCTTTTTGGAAGAGCCACTGACACTCCTGAACTATACGGAGAACTCTGTGCGAGATTCAGGAAAATCGGACACAGCCAGATGTTATGAGATAAACCTAAGCTTTCACTCAACCCCAGAGAGAAAAGTAAGCCCAAGCTGACTCAGAATTAAAAGTCAGGGATCCTGGAGGATCTTTTTACTGTATTATCTTGTAACATCTAAAATAGCTGAAGAAGTAGAGTTTGGAAAAACCAGACAATCATTATACATTATACAGAATGCTACCTTATTCACAATATGTTAAGTAACAGGAAATATTTTCTTTTCCTAATAGGAAATAATAAGGATAATCCAAATTAAAATTATAGCACTGAGATATCATTTCTAAAAGTCTATCTACATTCTATATTGGGAAGGATGTTGAGAATTGGATATTCTCAGAGTACTTGTAAGAGTTAAAATTGATATAACCTATTTTGAAAGACATGTGGCCAGTATCTTGTAAAACTGAAATCCATACATCCTTTGACCTATTCATTTACATATATATCAGAAAATCACATGTTCATAAGGAGATATACTCCAGTGTGTGTTCACTATAGCATACAGCACTTGAGGTAATAGTAAAAATTAGAAACAGCATGGATGTATAACAATAGGGAAATGACAAAAAAAAGTGTGACTATAATCACACAATAGAATGATACATGCAACTGTTAACATCTTAAAGCAGATAGATCTCAAAAACATAATGATGATTGGAAAACAGCAAACTGCAAGATTATAGTTACCCCCTGCTACCATTTGTGTAAGCAGAAACCCTATTTATACCAACAAAATACATATAGTTTATAAAAATGCATTTATGTTTGAAAAATATAGAAATTGGAATGGAGTAATATTATTTTTTTTTAAAGATTTTATTTATTTATTTGACAGAGAGAGACAGCCAACGAGAGAGGGAACACAAGCAGGGGGAGTGGGAGAGGAAGAAGCAGGCTCATAGCGGAGGAGCCTGATGTGGGGCTCGATCCTGTAACGCCGGGATCACGCCCTGAGCCGAAGGCAGACGCTTAACCGCTGTGCCACCCAGGCGCCCCGGAATGAAGTAATATTAAATGACCCCTTGAAAAAGGCTGCCTCTGGGAAAGAGTATAAGTGATGAGATTTAGGGAGTAGTCCAAAGATCTTAATTTTATATTAAACATTTTAACTCCTTTATTTAATCTATGATTTGTTTATTTATTCATTTATTTAGATGATTCAATCAACAATTTAATAAATAAATTAATTAAATTAGTAATTTCATTAGACTTAATGATTTAACTACATGACTTATTTAATTCTTCAATTTAAAAATTGAAAAAAGCATTGATAATGGAAATTGGGGCACTGGTTGTATAGATTATCAACTTATACATGTCCTTTATATCTCCCTTGGTAAGATAACATAAATAAAGCATGGATACAAACAATGCTCTCAGAGTTTTGGAGTTGTAGCCAGGGAAAGAAAAGGGGAATGCCACAAGATAGTGCAAAGGGATAGCATCAAATACCACCTGTGGAAGTAGAAGGATGTCAACTCTAAGACATCTATGCAAAGGAGATTTGAAGGTCCCTCAAATTACCATTAGGGAACGACATGACACTCTCCAGGTATTTAGAGAGACTCATGGGTTTTGAAAAATTAATTGCTTGGGAAAATAAAAGAAAATGGATGGAAAGAAAGGAATGAAATTGGCAAAATGATGTTTGCTGTTGCTGAAACTAGGCAGTGGAAAGGCAAACAAACTGCTTCCTAGGGCTGGTTATTACAGATAACAGTTCTCCGAATGCAGAAGTCAGTGCACCGAATCTGCAAGCAATCAATCAGTAGTCTTAAACTATAAAACAAGTAAACAAAAACCATCCATAAGCACTCGGCCCACAGGATGGTTCTGTGCTACCATATTGACAGGCTTCTTAAAAGGAGATTAAAAGAAATTGTACTAAATTTTCCTTTTTTTAAAAAATTTTTCCTCTTCTCTTCTCTTCTCTTCTCTCTTCTCTTCTCTTCTCTTCTCTTCTCTTCTCTTCTCTTCTCTTCTCTT
>NW_024423786.1:17004152-17046833 GCF_017311325.1 Ursus maritimus
AAGAGCCACTGACACTCCTGAACTATACGGAGAACTCTGTGCGAGATTCAGGAAAATCGGACACAGCCAGATGTTATGAGATAAACCTAAGCTTTCACTCAACCCCAGAGAGAAAAGTAAGCCCAAGCTGACTCAGAATTAAAAGTCAGGGATCCTGGAGGATCTTTTTACTGTATTATCTTGTAACATCTAAAATAGCTGAAGAAGTAGAGTTTGGAAAAACCAGACAATCATTATACATTATACAGAATGCTACCTTATTCACAATATGTTAAGTAACAGGAAATATTTTCTTTTCCTAATAGGAAATAATAAGGATAATCCAAATTAAAATTATAGCACTGAGATATCATTTCTAAAAGTCTATCTACATTCTATATTGGGAAGGATGTTGAGAATTGGATATTCTCAGAGTACTTGTAAGAGTTAAAATTGATATAACCTATTTTGAAAGACATGTGGCCAGTATCTTGTAAAACTGAAATCCATACATCCTTTGACCTATTCATTTACATATATATCAGAAAATCACATGTTCATAAGGAGATATACTCCAGTGTGTGTTCACTATAGCATACAGCACTTGAGGTAATAGTAAAAATTAGAAACAGCATGGATGTATAACAATAGGGAAATGACAAAAAAAAGTGTGACTATAATCACACAATAGAATGATACATGCAACTGTTAACATCTTAAAGCAGATAGATCTCAAAAACATAATGATGATTGGAAAACAGCAAACTGCAAGATTATAGTTACCCCCTGCTACCATTTGTGTAAGCAGAAACCCTATTTATACCAACAAAATACATATAGTTTATAAAAATGCATTTATGTTTGAAAAATATAGAAATTGGAATGGAGTAATATTATTTTTTTTTAAAGATTTTATTTATTTATTTGACAGAGAGAGACAGCCAACGAGAGAGGGAACACAAGCAGGGGGAGTGGGAGAGGAAGAAGCAGGCTCATAGCGGAGGAGCCTGATGTGGGGCTCGATCCTGTAACGCCGGGATCACGCCCTGAGCCGAAGGCAGACGCTTAACCGCTGTGCCACCCAGGCGCCCCGGAATGAAGTAATATTAAATGACCCCTTGAAAAAGGCTGCCTCTGGGAAAGAGTATAAGTGATGAGATTTAGGGAGTAGTCCAAAGATCTTAATTTTATATTAAACATTTTAACTCCTTTATTTAATCTATGATTTGTTTATTTATTCATTTATTTAGATGATTCAATCAACAATTTAATAAATAAATTAATTAAATTAGTAATTTCATTAGACTTAATGATTTAACTACATGACTTATTTAATTCTTCAATTTAAAAATTGAAAAAAGCATTGATAATGGAAATTGGGGCACTGGTTGTATAGATTATCAACTTATACATGTCCTTTATATCTCCCTTGGTAAGATAACATAAATAAAGCATGGATACAAACAATGCTCTCAGAGTTTTGGAGTTGTAGCCAGGGAAAGAAAAGGGGAATGCCACAAGATAGTGCAAAGGGATAGCATCAAATACCACCTGTGGAAGTAGAAGGATGTCAACTCTAAGACATCTATGCAAAGGAGATTTGAAGGTCCCTCAAATTACCATTAGGGAACGACATGACACTCTCCAGGTATTTAGAGAGACTCATGGGTTTTGAAAAATTAATTGCTTGGGAAAATAAAAGAAAATGGATGGAAAGAAAGGAATGAAATTGGCAAAATGATGTTTGCTGTTGCTGAAACTAGGCAGTGGAAAGGCAAACAAACTGCTTCCTAGGGCTGGTTATTACAGATAACAGTTCTCCGAATGCAGAAGTCAGTGCACCGAATCTGCAAGCAATCAATCAGTAGTCTTAAACTATAAAACAAGTAAACAAAAACCATCCATAAGCACTCGGCCCACAGGATGGTTCTGTGCTACCATATTGACAGGCTTCTTAAAAGGAGATTAAAAGAAATTGTACTAAATTTTCCTTTTTTTAAAAAATTTTTCCTCTTCTCTTCTCTTCTCTTCTCTCTTCTCTTCTCTTCTCTTCTCTTCTCTTCTCTTCTCTTCTCTTCTCTTTTTTTCTTTTCTAAATAGGCTCCATGCCCAGTGTGGAGCCCAATGTGGGGCTTGGGCTCAGGACACTGAGATCAAGCTCTGACTGAGATCAGAAGTCCAACGATTAACTGACTCGGCCAGGCAGGCACCCCCTCAATTTTCTTATTGAAAATGAAAGTGACAAGGCTGAGAAGCACGCACTGGGTAGTTTAGATAGAAAAGAAAGCTGGGGCACCTGGGTGGCTCAGTCGGTTAAGTGTCAGACTCTTGGTTTCTGCTCAGGTCATGATTTTAGAGTTGTGAGATGGAGCCCAGTGTGGGGCCCCATGCTTGGGCACGGAGCCTGCTTAAGATTCTCTCGCTCCGGGGCGCCTGGGTAGCGCAGTCGTTGAGCGTCTGCCTTTGGCTCAGGGCGTGATCCTTGCGTTCCGGATCGAGTTCCACATCAGGCTCCTCCGCTGGGAGCCTACTTCTTCCTCTCCCACTCCCCCTGCTGTGTTTCCTCTCTTGCTGGCTGTCTCTCTGTCACATAAATAAATAAAATCTTAAAAAAAAAAAAAAAGATTCTCTCGCTCCCTCTCCCTCTGCCCCTCTCCTCCCTGCCCCCTTTCCCCCTCTTAAAAAAAAAAAAAAAAAAAAAAAAAAGGAAAAGAAAGCTTTCCAACAAATAATACTGCTGACAAAAAGAAAAGACCAAAGGAGAAAAAAAGTTAGACTGTGAATTTTGAGAATCACATTAATTAAAATGAACTTTGTGAATTAGCGTTGTGCTTGTGTCAATAAGAGTACAGGTTTTTTTTTTGTTTCTTTAAAGATTTCATTTATTCATTTTAGAGAGAGAGAGAGCAAGCAGGGGAAGGAGCAGAGGAAGAGGGAGAGAGAATCTCCATCAGACTCCTTGCTGAGTGCTGAGCCTGATGTGGGGCTTGATCCCAGGACCCTGAGATCATGACCTGAGCTGAAACCAAGAGTTGGATGCTGAACTGACTGAGCTACCCAGGCACCCCGACAGGAGTACAGTTTTAAAGAGAAATTAGAAAGATTCAGAGTGCTGAATGACTCAGTGATTTTAAACTGGGACCTTCCAACTGTGCTAATTTATATACTGGCTGTTTAAAATCCTGAAAAGTGGGGCACCTGGGTGGCACAGCGGTTGAGTGTCTGCCTTCGGCTCAGGGCGTGATCCCGGCATTCTGGGATCGAGCCCCACATCAGGCTCCTCCACTATGAGCCTGCTTCTTCCTCTCCCACTCCCCCTGCTTGTGTTCACTCTCTCGCTGGCTGTCTCTATCTCTGTCAAATAAATAAATAAAATCTAAAAAAAAAAAAAAATCAGTTGCTATTATAACACTATTGTTTTTTATACTAAAAGTCAATTACAAGTTTGCCTTTCAAGAATGATAAACAGGTGGGAGAGTAGAAGGCATATTTATCAAAGTCAGGTTGCTGGGTATAGTTCCAGCCCCCCACTTGCTAGCCTTATCAGTTTGAGGAAGATGCCCAGCTAATCTGGTTCTCAGATCCCTTACCTGGAAATAAAGAACTAAAACAAATGCTCCATTAAATGCTCTTCTGTCCCAATATTTTAGATTTTATTATACCTAGCTAATATGCTGTGAAAAAAGGTATTCTGAGGAAGAAAAGGCATTTGTTGAGTAAATGGTAAAAGATGTATGTTATATAAATATATGTATATTTTACATGAATAAGATATTCCCTCAAAATTACGTATCTAGAACAACTTACAGATGTTGGAAAACTACTGGATTAAATTGAATATGGAAATTCCTGTTTGGCATTTTCCTTTCTTTGATACTAAAAGAATAACTACCAATATTTCCCCATAATTTCTTGGATGATTTGAAGATTGAGTGCTCCTTGCCCTCAAATAAATGGAAAATAATTTTGGAGTTACTGATTAATTTGGTTGGCTGTAAAAAGGGATATGAGGTTAATTTGGGGGTGGGGAAAGAAAGAGTCTGAGAGAAAAACAGAAAGAATGTGTCACTAGGATTTGGGGAGATGATACAAAGAACATGGTAATGTCACTGGGGACTATGAGAACATGAAAGGAAGGAAGAGACTGAGGGAGGAAATAGTGGGAAGGAGAATCCCCTTGTAACTGAGATGGAATCAAATAGTAGTGGGAGGGTTCGGAAGGGAAGTTAAATGAAGGATACCCCAGGATCCTTGGAGCCACACCGAGTATATTACTTAAGGCTGCCACTTAAGCTGCCGTGAGATCCCTAAATAAGTGGAGATCAAAATTATAAAATTACAGTCTTTCTCACAGATCTACAGGGTTGAATTTTCCAGGCTGGTAAGGCTGGTCTACTGTAACTTTTTGTTCTGTCATCCCCTACTGTGCTATTCTTGTCTTCACGGTAAAGTGTCTGTGACCAGGCCTTAGGAAGTGTTAAGTGAGAAAGTCAGAGAAAAACAATTTATCTTTATTTAGAAGATGACTTTGATGACATAATTCTGTTCTTACTCCACTGGCCCAAATTTGGTCACATGGCCATATCTAACTGCCAAGAAGGCTGGGAAATGTAGTCTCCAGTGAGCAGTCATGTACCCAGGTATAATTAGAATCCCACCTCCCATGCCCGCAAAAGAAGGTGGAAATGGATGCTGCCTAGTAAGGAGTTTGCTAAAGAAGGGAATGGGTTCAATACCCTAAAAGAGCTGAGTAGGAAATCTAGCCAAGGGCACTTGAAGGAAATACTTCAGGTATGCAACTTGTCATGTAAGAGTCAAGTCATCAGTGCAAAAATCCCAGTGCTCACTGAGTATGGATTTCTTGTCTCTTGTTTCCTGGCATAGGCCAAATTTATCCGAGGTGTCTGGTGAAGACGTTACCTCATCAGCACCTAGAACCTCTCTCACTGACTGGCAAGAGGAATGCTTGACTGGCCATATGACTTTGCTTGGGCTCTGAGTAACTCTCCCCATGTCTGGAATACTAGAAAGCCCAAGAGAAAGCCAGAGCTGTGGGGCTCCAGCAGTTACTGTGTCCTACTTGGAAAGACAGGCTGAAATGAGTAAGCTAAAAACCTGAACATAAGTTGGAACAGAATTAATAACACTCTTGCTACCAAAAGTCATATAGACATGACTTAATATCAAAAAAGCAATCTACACACATAATTTAAATGAAATTTAGGGGCGCCTGGGTGGCGCAGTCATTAAGCATCTGCCTTCGGCTCAGGGCGTGATCCTGGCGTTCTGGGATTGAGCCCCGCATCAGGCTCCTCCGCTGGGAGCCTGCTTCTTCCTCTCCCACTCCCCCTGCTTGTGTTCCCTCTCTCGCTTGCGTCTCTGTCAAATAAATAAATAAATAAATAAATAAATAAATAAATACTTAAAAAAATAAATGAAATTTAAATGTAGAGTGGTATAGGGCAGATCAAATACTATAAAGAATAGAGCATGACGATATTTTGAAACTTCATCCTTAAGTGGATAATTTTGTTAGAAGATGATACACTGAGGGACATCAGTTATAGGAAAGAAAATTGGTTTCATTTTAAATGTTTTATTTAGTAATCTCTGATAAAAAATGTATAATCCAAATGTAGATTTTTCTTATTCCAATGTTATTACAGTGAATATACCTGTTGTATCAGAAAGGTGTTTCATTAGCTCAAAGTCCCTATTCTATTATCAGAAACAAGAAATGATGTCTTCAATAGAGTACATCTCAGATTAAATGTAATTGTGGTAAGAAAAACCTGTCAATAGCTGTAGGCAGATTCCAAGCATATTACGTAAAAACACTGCTAAGGAGAGCTATACGCTTTATTTTCATTAATTGATTCGGTGCCACAGTAATCTACTGGGAAAGATGATACATGTTACCTCTTCCAAGATTGTTTCAATTTTTATGGAAGGCCATATGTATCTTTTATGGAAGTTATACTTTTGTTCTAGCACAGAAGAAGGGGTTTTCCGTTTGTTTTGCCATTTGATATTCTGTTTGACTGCCTGGAAGCTTTTTTTTTTTTTAAGGGACTTTTTTTTTTTTAAGATTTTATTTATTTATTTGAGAGAGAGTGTGGGGGCAGGGAGAGAGAGAACAAGCTGGGGGAGAGACAAAGGGAGAGGGAGAAGCAGGCTTCCCACTGAGCAGGGAGCCCCAATCAGGGCTCAATCCCAGGACCCTGAGGTCATGACCTGAGCTGAAGGCAGATGCTTAACCAACTGAGCCACCCAGGCATCCCCGCCCAGAAGCTCTGAAAGTCCCGCTTATGCTTCCTAATTTCCCAGCTTAGAAATCTGTCCCTTCACAAGGCCAGAAACAGATGTTGTCAAGCTCTTTTAAAGCTAGGATAGAGGGCCGTGACCTGTGCTTTGCCAGTTAGAGATATACATGTCAGTGCCTGAGTATAAAAGTTCAAACTGAAGAAGCAGACACCACGTCTGAGCCATTTCTGCCATAGCGGTTGTACTTCTCTCTTCTTTCTGGAGATCCCACTAGGGGAATTCAAGTCTCATTAGCCACAATACAGTGTAGCACCTGTGACCACGGGTACTGAAGTAGTTGTGACATATGATCTGGATGTTCTTTCTTGGTCCACAGGCTCTTTTCTGTCCATGATAGAGACGGTAAGTGACCTAGTACCCTCTGTTTAGACTAACACAGTGCCTCTCTAATTGTAGTAATAAAGATTGCTATACATATTATATTTGGATCTGGGTCTGCATACAAGAAGATATCCAGATATGGTTGTTTTTGTTTGTTTGCTTTGTTTTTTAAAATAATAAGTGTGTGTGTGTGTGTGTGTGTGTGTGTAACATTAAATGTGTGGACTGGTTTCTTTGTCTAAAACAGAGTTATACTGTAGTGGGAGCCCTGAAATTCTAGTAAAGAAAAAACATGCCTGACTTCTTCTGTCAGTACCAACTGATATGGAGCAAATAATTTTACTTATCTGGGTTTCATTTAACTAATGTATAAAAAGGAAAGAGAAATAAGTACTTGGGTGATTTGTGCTACTGCCAGTTAGACATGTTAGTTGACAGATGGCTTTTGGCTTCATATTTGCCCTCATGTGTGTTCTGTTTTGTCTGGGGGCCAAATGTCTAAAAACTACATTTCTCAGACTTCCTTGGGAAGCTTTCATTTAGGTTATACCAACAGGAGGAGGTGAGAGAAAACTGGAAGGAGGAAGGAAGGAAGGAAGGAAGGAAGGAAGGAAGGAAGGAAGGAAGGAAGGAAGGAAGGAAGGAAGAATGGGAAGGAAGAAGGCAAGAAAGAAGGGAAGGAGGGAGGGAGGGAGGGAGGGAAGGAAGGGAAGGAAGGAGGGAAGGAAGGAGGGAGGGAGGAATAGTATCTACAGCAGCAGCAGACAATTCTTGGCTCCTAGACTCCAACACAGGCCGCGCAAGCCCGCTAGCAGTAGTAGCCCCAGCAAGTCCCGTGACAGGATCCACAGCAGCTCGGTGATACTGTGACCTTGGCAGGAACAACTCTGGGAAACATTGAGCCGCAAAGCTTCAGAAGCATCAGCGAGTCAGTAGGCTCCTCAGTCTCAGGTGGGACAATAGTCATTCCAAAGCAACAGGTGCCCCAGCAGCCCCAGTGACACGGTAATCGTGGCCTCCTGGTTACACCACACTCATTCCTAACACAAGAGCAGCCTTCCACAGTCACTAACCTACGAGTAACCTCATCTTGCCTTTCTGCTCTGCAAGCCCTTCCCACATTTTTGTGAAAGTTTCTCTGGTATCAAATCCCCTCCGTTTGTAGTAGTTTGTTTACCTGGCTGCACACTGGTTACAATCAGACCAAACCGCCCCCCCCGCTTTTGTATTTTGAAATTTCTTTTATTACTAAAATGCATCATTCCAAAATTAGAACTATAATATGCGCTTGGAGTTTCTTAATGAAGGCACTGCGATGCCAATAGAATTTCATTTTTGATTATAAGGGAATGCATTCTACCAGATCAACACTCCCACCAAGACCAACAAGAAAACCTGTATAAAAGAAAACACAGAAACATTTTGAAACCATTGGGAACAATTTTGGACGTCGTCGGGACTTCTGGCACCAGTTATCCTGAAATGAAGTCAGCTAATTGAGGAAAGCCTCCGTTTTGCACAAAACTCAGGGAATCTGCCAATTCTTCAGTGGCACAAAACGACAGATTATACACCACAGAAAATATACTGGTAGAGCTTTAGCAATCTAATGAAAATGGGAGAAAAACGAGGAGGGGGCAAGTCCTACAAAGAAGGGAGGTTCACACAAGGGAGTCCAACATGTGCTGCCCGCTGCCCTTGACACATTTTCTAGTTCCTAACTTCAGCATGGCAAGAGAGGAACATAACACACATAAAAGGCAATGGAAATCAATTGGAGTGGAAATTAAACAGCCAAAGAGAAAAGAAATAATGGAACAAACAATATCTGAATATATAATCACCAAGACTTTTTCAAATCTAAAGACATCAATAAATACTACAAACCACAAAGACATAAAATAAAACCACACCTAAGCACATCTTAATAATATGGATGAAAAAACAAACAAAAGATAAAGAAGAAAAATCTTAAATGAAGCCAGAGGGGCTAAACAAAAAAGAGAAAAGAAACAGTATTTTCACAGTAGCAACAAAAAGGCTGCTAATTTCTCCACAGAAGAAAGGAGGAGAGAAATGCAGAAAGCCAGACTAGGAGACAAAGAATGACCTCATTAAGGTACTGAAATAACTGCAAACCTAGGATTTTATATGCAGAGGAGATATAAAAAGATTTGAAAAAAAATAGGTATTTTGAGACAAAAGCTTGATATTTAGTCTCAGTGGATCCCTCCTAAAAGAAATTAAAAAATGGATTTCCTTAGGCAGAAAGGAAATGATTTCTGACTAAAACGCAGAAATTCAGGAATCTATGAAGAACAATGTAAATATCAATTTGTTGTTAAATCCAAAGTAGTGTTGCTTTTCCAAAATGATGGCAATGATAATGGGATCTCGAGGGGTGCAAATTATATGTTGAGTTAAAATCAAGGACCACGGATACATTAAAGGCAAGAGTTCTTATGTTCTACTTTCCTGTTATTGACTGGGAAGTGGTCAAAGAACTAATTTATATTAGTCTCTACTAAGTCACATAGGTATATTATAATATCTAGGACCACCATGGAAAGAATAGAATATAACTAATAAGCTAATAATAGAAGGGAAAGTGGACTAGTAAATCACTTGACTTGCCTAGTCCGAAAGAAGGCAAATAAGAAGTAAAACACCAGTAAGTGAGAAGAATAGTAATGGCAACACGGCACCCAGTTATACCAGAAATTACTTAAATTACACAGAGTAAATAGTCCTACAACATTGCAAAGATTGCCAAAACAAATTATATACTACCTAAATATAAGGACACCGGTGTATCAAAAATAAAAAGATGTAAAAAGGTAAATTGTGAAAACATTAATCAAAAGGAAGCTGATGTAGCAAATTTTATTATCCAACAAAGTAGAATTTAAGCAAAGACACATTAATAATGAAAAAAGGGACATCTCCTATAATAAAAGGGTCAGCCCAGCAGGAAGATACACCTGTGATCTGATCTCATTTTACTTCAAATTGTCTGGCATTTCCTCTCCTTTCTCTTATTTGATTTGGAGTAAACTGTTCTGGATCAGAAACAAAATTATTTTTAAACTTCATTATTCTTTCAGAACAGCATCAAAGATTTCAATGTCAATCTTTTTTTTTTTTTTAAAGATTTTATTTATTTATTTAACAGAGAGAGAATGAGAGAGCACAAGCAGGGGAAGCAGCAGAGGGAGAGGGAGAAGCAAGCTCCCTCCCAAGCCCGATGCGGGGCTTAATCCCAAGACCTCGGGACCATGACCCGAGCCTATGACCAGAGCCTAAGGCAGGCGCCTAACCGACTGAGCCATCCAGGCACATCTCAATGTCAATCTTGAAAGTACTGTTTCAGCAGTGCCCGGGTGGCTCAGTTGGTGAAGCATCTGACTCTTGATTTCAGCTCAGGTCATCTCAGGGTTGGTAAGACAGCCCTAAGATTCTCTCTCTCCTTCTTCCCCTGCCACTCTCTCTAAAAAAAAAAAAGAAAAAAGAAAAGAAAAAGAAAATACTGTTTTAATTGGGTACTTACTACATTTTATTTCTTATATGATCTGTTTTTTTCTAGGAAAAAAAATTAAAAGACTAAATAACTCATACTTTCTTGGAGAATTTTTGGAGCCCTAGAATATCTAGAAAAGAAAAAAAAGGGGGGAAACAAGTTTAGAAATGAAATTTAACAAAAAACAGTGAGTTCTTGCTCTGACTCAAAGTGTGGTATTTATTCATTATAGAACAACTGAAAATATAAAATGTGAAAAGAAGCATATAAAATATCAAAAGTCACCTGTAAGAACTAATACATCTGCTTGTTTATTTTCTTCAAGATTGTTTGAGAGAGAAGTGGAAATCATATTGCATATACAATTATTTATTCCGTTTTTTTCTTTACTATATGGAGAGTGAACTATCCTCATTCAGTAAATCACTTTTGAATATATCTATTTTCATGACTGTACAGTATCACCTATTCAACCCTCCGAATTTGTGTCTCATCTTTCTCACATGGCTTTCTTCCTCCGAGGCTAATCTGTGAATATCAAATAAAACAGCTCCCCAGCCCTCTGGCTTCAAGTAGGTTTGGACCACGGGAAACATGGGCAGGACAATATAGAAAGGACAAAGTATGAGGTTAGGAATTTTATTCATACAGTGTAATATTAGTTTCAGGTATAGATTTAGTGATTCATTACTTAACATACAACACCCAGTGTTCATCACAATAAGTGCCCTCCTTAATACCCATCACCCATTCAACCCACCCCCACCAGCAACCCTCAGTTTGTTCTCTAGAGTTAAGAGTCTGTTTTCTGTTTTGCCTCTCTTTTTTCTTCCCCTTTGTTCATCTGTTTTGTTTCTTAGATTCCATGTGTGAGTGAAATCATGCTATTTGTATTTCTCTGACTTATTTTGCTTAGCATAATACACTCTAGCCCCATGTCATTACAAATAGCAAGATTTCATTCTTTTTGATGGCTGAGTAATATTCCATTATATAAATATAAATATAAATATTTACACACGCACACACCCACGCACATCTTCTTTATCCATTCATCAGTCAATGGACAGTTGGACTCTTTCCACAATTTGACTATTATTGATAATGCTGCTGCTGCTGTGAACATTGGGTAAATATCCCCTCAAATTAGTATTTTTGTATCTTTTGGGTAATACCTAGTAGGGCAATTGCAGGATTGTAGAGTAGTTCTATTTTTAACTTAAAAAAAAATTTATCTATTTATTTGAGAAAGAGTAAGCAAGCACAAAGGGGGGTGGGGGGAGCAGCAGAAGGAAAGGGAAAAGCAGACTTCCCACAGAGCAGGGAGCCGGATGTGGGGCTCAAGACCAGGAGCTCATGACTGAGCCACTCAGGCACCCTTATTTTCACTTTTTGAGGAAGCTCCATACTCTTTTCCAGGGTAGCTGTACCAGTTTGCATTCCCACCAACAGTGTAAGAGGGTTTCCATTTCTCTGCATCCTTGCCAACAACTGTTGTTTGCTGTGCTGTTAATTTTAGCCAAACTGACAGGTGTGAGGTGGTATCTCATCATGATTTTTGATTTGAATTTCCCTGATGATGAGTGATGCTGAGCATCTTTTCATGTGTCTATTAGCCATCTGGGTATCTTCTTTGGAAAAATGTCTACCCAAAGCAATCTACACATTTAATGCAATCCTAATCAAAATGCCACCGCCACTTTTCACAGAGTTAGAAAAGACAATCCTAAAATTTTTATGAAAACACAAAAGACACTGAATAGCCAAAGAAATCTTAAAAAAAAGAAAAGCTGCAGGCATCACAATTCTGGACCTCAAGTTACATTATAAAGCTATAGTCATCAGGACAGTATGGTACTGGCACAAAAACAGACACATAGATCAGTGGAACAGAATAGAGAGCACAGATATGAAGCCAGAACTATATGGTCAACTGATGTTTGACAAAGCATGAAAGAATATCCTGGAAAAAAAATAGTCTCTTCAACAAATGGTGTTAGGAAAACTGTACAGCAACATGAAAAAGAATGAAACTGGACCACTTTCTTATACTATACACAAAAATAAATTCAAAATGGATGAAAGACCTAAATATGAGACAGGAAACCATCAAAATCTCAGAGGAAAACACAGGCAGTAATCTCTTTGACATCAGCCATAGCAACTTCTTACTAGATATGTCTCCTAAGGCAAGAGAAACAAAAGCAAAATTAAACTATTGGGACTCCATCAAGATAAAATGCTTCTGCACAGTGAAGGAAACAATCAATAAAACTAAAAGGCAACCTTCAGAATGGGAAAAGGTATTTGCAAATGACATCTGATAAAGGGTTAGTATCTAAAATATATAAAGAATTTATAAAACTCAATACCCAAAAAACAAATAATCCAGTTAAAAAATTTGCAGAAACTAGAGATTCTGTTTAAAATATGTATATATGTCTCTTACATCTACCAACACTGCTAAAATCTATTATTATTTCTAATAGTTTAGCTGAAGATTCTCTTAGACTTTTATGGAGATAAACATAGGAGTTTTAATTAAGATTTGTTTCTTTCCAATTTATCTACCTCTCACTTACTGCATTGTCTAGGACATATAATACAATACTGAGTGCAAGCAGATATAATGGGCATAATTTTCTTCCTGATTTCAAAGGGAATACTTCTAAGTATAAGCTATTGCTTTAGAATACATTTCTAAATATTGAATTATTCAAACAGTATAAATATTTTAAAGCTTTTTGCTTTATATTATGAAATTCCTCTTCAGAAAAATATTTCACATTACTGTCAGTATTTTCTGAGAGTGTCTTTTCCCATATAATCATCCCAACATTAAGTGTAAATTAGGTACTTTTCATTATTTATAATGAAACAGGTTTTTTAAAGTTATGATTCATTGTCATAGTCATGATAAAAGTTTAAACATTATAGAAAAATAAAATCTCCCTTCCTACGTCCTGATGTTTCCATTTCTGTCCTTTAAAGATAATCACTATTAGAAAAATTTGTTCATCTGTAAATATTTTAAAAAAATCCTATGTGCATTCTATGGTTGTATTTTTAAAAAGATGTAATTAGTATATTAAATTATTATTTAGAAGGAAATGGTAGATATTATAGCTCCTAACTTCTTAATGCTTTTATAGAAAGTCGGTTTTTGGTCCACCCACATTATAGAAATCGAAGAAAAATTGTAGAAATTGAAAAAATATTTAGCTCAAGTACACAACTAAGCATGACTCATCTTTCAAAGGAGAAAACGAAGTTTCATAGACATTAGAACTTTGTAATTGTCAATTAGACGATAAGTCATATGATGAAGGACATAGGCCTAACCAACCCCCGTAAGAATCGATTACCTTTCTTTGCCCCATAGCCACACCTAAATCCAAATTTACTACAGGAGGGGAAGGGAAAAAAAGTAAGATTAAGGTTCTGCTGACAATCAGTCAAGAATATTATCCTTGTAGGTGGCTGACATATTCCATTTACTTTAAAACAAATGTTAACTTCACTATTTTCTTAAGTCATGAAGCCAGATTTTCTATTTTAAAATATTTCAGAAACATTTAAATCTTTGAGATCCAATATTCCTTTCACATAGAGGCCCTTAAAATTACTTTAGTTTGGGTCATTTCTCTTTAACATAAATACTAGAAACTAAAAATAAATAAATAAATAAAATAAAATAAAATAAAAAATGAACCATTTCACTCTACCTGCTACACCTAGTTTTTTTTTTCCCCAAAGTGAGATGTTTGTTCCCTAGCTGCATAAATGTAAGTCATAAAAAATACTAAATGTTGACAGCTTTACTTCACCTGAAATTTACATTAGGTAGTCACTGGGCTATGGAAGGCACAATGTCTATGAGAGAACTCATCAAAAATATAGATATAAAAAATATACCTGCCTTTTGTCTCAGAAGGCTGCATGACTTTTATCTCATCCCATAAATAATGGAGGCATCAGCACATTTATCTGCACACAATAACAAATCCCATCCTCCTGGTAATTGTAAAAACACTGAAGCCTGTTATTGACCTTGTGTAAAATATAGGCATGGGACAAAAAGACGAAGAAACTTTTTGTCTGTCTAGATTCACTTCTGAAGCCCCATCACACACTTTGAAAACCATTAAACTAAAAGTCAGTGATGTGAAAAGGAGGAGGAAAATATATTATTGAATAAAGCAAAATAGACAAGTTAAATCAAAAGATCCATTCATCCACACCATGTCACTCAATGTTCCTATTTTCTCTGCTTAAGCTGTTTTTGAGATATTTGCATTAAGGGAAGGCTAAAACTTCAAATCTCAGAGCTATGACTTCTACTGTTACTTCTCACATTCTTTTACTTTGCTTACTCATTTTGCAGATGAATAGTTTCTCTGAATGTATTTCCAAAGTACAAAACCTTTTCTATGTTGTTAGAGCACACATATTCTGAGTCATACTCAAAATGATCAGCAAATATTTATTGATGACAATTTGCAAATACTTATTGTGTCCTCATCTTAATCTCTGCCAGTTACCCTGGGCAGGGCTCTAGAACTGTCCATTGCCCTGGGGGAGGAAGATATACATACATAATGGATGGATGACATGAAAAATGAGGAGTCATTAACTCTTCCAATGAGCTAAACACAATAATGACTGTAACAGTTTAGGGAAGAGGGAGATAAATGCAAGCCACAGAAGTGACAAGAGACTCTTTAAATAAGGTAGGATTTAAGCTGGATCTTCACAATTAAAATTGAAACAATTGAGAAGGCAACAAAAATATTCCACAATGGACAAGGTGAAGGCACATAGTGCCTTCAGTGATGTATATGAACTCTATATGTACTCAAAGGACAAGATGATGGATTTACTTGGGGTAAGAAAGGGATATGAGTTTGGGTAAGGAGTGTAGTGACCAAGTATCAAAGGTCTTCAAATACAGGCCATATAGTCTGAACTTGATTTAAAAGATGAGAGTCAGCAAATACTCAGAACGTGAACCTTGACTTACCCTTCCATAGAAGACATCATTTTTCAAAATTAAGACTTTTATTTTTTAGAGCATTTTAAGGTTCACAGCAGAATTGAGTGAAAGTACAGATATTTCTTCTATACTCCCTGCTCCCACACACACACAGCTTCCCCCTACCAACATTCCCTACCAGAGTAGTATATTTGCTTTTATTTATTTATTTATTTATTTATTTATTTATTTATTTATTTATTTATTTATTTAAGATTTATTTCTTTGAGAGAGAGAGAGAACATGCATGGGAGTGGGTAGGGGGGACAAAGGGAGAGGGAGAGAGAGAATCTCCAGTAAACTCCCCACCAGTAGAGGAGCCCACCATGGGGCTTGATCCCACGACCCTGACATCATGACTCCAAATGAAACCAGGAGTCGGACACTCATACAACTGAGCCACCCAGACATTGCCAGAGTAGTATATTTGTTACAACAGAAGACCGTACATTACTATATCATAATCATCCAAAGCCCATGGTTTACCTTGATTTTCCTATAGCACTATCACTTTTAATATAATACATAGTTCACTTAATTATTAAATCTATTATTTTTCTATTATAATTTTAAGCTCAATGAAAACAGGAATCTTTGTTTCTCTTATTTACTGATATATCCTAAGCATCCAGAACAAGTCATATATTCAAAAATATTTTAGAATGAATGAATAATAATAATGGTAAGTAATAATGGTTAAACCTTTCTAAGAGCATTTACTTTCTAAGAGTTAAACTTCCTACTAAGCATGATAGCATTTTTTTCCATTAAACTTCATAACAAATGTTTGAAAAAACTGAGATTTAGGTTGAGTTTATATGACCAACTTTTCACAGTTGTCTAACTCTAAGACCCTAAGCTCTCTCTATGGATTGCTGTGGCTAGAATATATTATAAAAATATTAACTCTGCTTTTAGTTAAGACATAGCAGCATCCAAAAGTAAGGTTGTAAAACAAGGAAGCTATTTGCTAGAAGGAAAGTCCTCTTGGGAATGATGCTGGAATTTGATCAAAATTCTAAATTTTTATTCAAGATTGAATGAAACACTATAGCAATATTTCAAACAGAACGGAGGAAGTTTTTCTTAAATTAGTGACTATTTACTTAGTCTTCCCATCAACAGCTAATTATGATTGAATTCATAAACTAAAATTCAAAAATATATATAAGTGAGCTTACACCGATTCTTTCAAACTCAGATTGTATAGTGATTTTAAGTAATGTCTAGTATATCAAGGTAAATTATAGTTTAATCAAAACACTTCAATGATTTTATATTTCAGAGTTTCATTTTTGAGAAATATAGAGCTTTTCTGTCAAATTATTAACATATTATAACCCTGTTTCTGCCTCACTAAAATTGGGTATCAGGGAGGTCAGTTAGGAAGGTTTTAAACATGCTTCCCACATCCATTAAGTTCCAGTAGCTTAGAAATTTCATAATTATTCAATCTTCTCATAGTAATAAAGTACTGTAAAATGCAATCTTATTTTCAACATAAGCTTAAAATGAGAGAGATTGTAGAAAATAAGAAAAACCTCCCACTTATCAGAATCTCTAAACTATAAAATATTCTCTTAAAAACAAACAAAAAACAAACCTAGGAAAATGTACATTTTAATATGGTAAAACTGCAATATATAGCAAAATGGAAAATGGCCCTCCTGTGAAAGGCAATCTTCCCTTTGTCAAAACACTGACAAGCCAAAGATAATTTACCTATTGATCTTCCTCATTTTAAAATAAAAGAATTCTCTCAAGGTAACAAAATCAAGCTAAAGAGTTGGCTTCATTATATAAAACCAGTAAAGGCAAATGTAATTTACAAAAAAAAAAAATATGTTACATGATGTGCACTGAAGAAAGACATAGGTTTCCTGTTCTAATAAGTAAGGACATGTATTACTGCATTTTGGAAGGCTGCTCCTTTACTTCAAAAGGAGACAGCACTATCTTGAAAATATTTTGGCAGGACTGATATCAAGGACTATTTTCTCCTCCTCCCCTCCCTTCCTTCTTACCTTTCTTCCTATTTCCTTACCTCCTTTAAAAAATTTGTGGTAAAATGTACATAACAAAATTTGCCACTTTAATCATTTTTTTAAGCATACAGTTCTGTGGCATTAAGCATATTCACATTGTTGTGCAATCATTTTTTTTGATACACTTATAAAGCATATTATAACTTTCCAATCTGCTTTATCAAATCTTATTTATCTGAGCCACACACTAGGAAGTTCTATAACCACATGAGTTCTATTTCCCTGGTGAAGTGTGTAATATAAGAACATTGATGGGCCTAGAAATTAAGACACCTTTTCTCGCCTTTACTTTTGACCTGCTTCCATGAATTCATGTGAATCACACGACATTATCCCAAAGTGTATTCCTTGGATTATCAGTTCTGGGAAGTTCATAGGTATTACCCAGAAAGGGAGTATGTGATTAAATCAATTTGGATCTACTATTTAAACAGGTTTCCTTTCTGCAGCAGTTTCTTAGAACTTGTCACTTGCTGGTGTTCATTGTGACTCTGTCAGGAAGAAATACAATAGATATTTCACAAATGAACTTTATTATCCCTTGAAAATGTTTTAGGACTATTTTGCAATGGAGCACACCTTGGAAAACATGGAATTTCCGTTCTATGGATCTGTCATTCTGATTTCAAAATACCTTTTGGCACTAAAAACTTCAAAAGAAATTTTTATTTGATGTTTCCTTATCTTGGAAACTGCCATCACTTTTTCACGTTCATCTCTGTCCTCAACTGTCTACCTGTTTCCTGCAAAACTCTGTACTTTTCTGATGTTGTTCACCCTGCCCAGCATTTTTACTCTCAAAATTGTACTTGCTTTCAAAAGAGGCTATGGCAGGAAATACATATAAAAGTGAGAAGGAGAAAATAAATTCATTATTGAAGTCTTAAAACATAAATAAAGCATACTGACAGAATGCTTTGCAAGAGAAGTAGCTCAAGAGCTTTGTGTGACGGGCAGGCATGGAGAAAGTTCCAATGATGCCATCTCAGCATCCTTTCTGCACACTGTCCTCCCTAGGTTCACTACTGAACATGCATTAGCAGGGAGGGATAGATCAACCTTCTATACTGTTTTCAGCTCTATCCATTTTATCCCCACACCCACCCCTGATCCACCACTACTTTCTAAAAAAGGTTTACTTCTCCAGACCCTAGAAGATCAGAGTGTTCAGTCCACTCTCTAAAGGGGAAGACGAGTCCCAGACCTCAGCGAGTGCCAACTGAAGAACAGAGAACCTCAATTACCATAAAAAGCAATCTTGAGCTACTTAAGATTTGTGGCTTCTCTCTTACATTTTGGTCCTCTGCAAAGTCAACACTAAGCTACTAACACTTGATAAGAATAATAAAATTTCGCACCTTTTGGAAATATTTATATACACTGTTCTCTGTGATACACAATGAGCCAAATCCATTGGCAGTGGAAAGGCTTTCATTTTCACAAAGAAAGATGATAGGGAATATAATCAAAGACATCCTGACATGAACACTGGCATAAGCAATCTCTTCAGCCAGAACTTCCAAAGCAGATTGCCTGCAAATGCCAAACTAGACTTATAGGAGTTTTGGAAAATGGGAAAATTTCCTTCTTTAGACTATTATGGTGGTGGTTGGTCAATATCTTAGTGGTTCAAGGCCATTACAATGCTCTGTGAAAGGCAAGAAAGCGGCAAGGGTGTATTTACTAAAAATGGGAACTACCTGAGTTTAATTTTTGCCTCTGGTCTTCCCATCTCTGACTATTGCTAAAGAAAGATGATTGGCTCCTGCAAGGCTGTCCTATGTCTACTCATCCTAGTCTTGGAATCTGTGTGTTTATGGGTGTGTGTGTCCCTCTCCCTCTCTCTCTTTGCCTTAGTCCCTTTTCCCACTAACCACCCTCCCAGCATAGTTTCTTTTCTTTCATTTTTAAGATTTTATATATTTATTCTAAATATATATATATATATGGGGTGGGGGTGAAGCAGAGGGAGAAGAACAAGCACACTCCCTGCTGAGCACAGAGCCCACTGATGCAGGACTCCATTCAAGGACTGAGATCATGACCTGAGGCAAAACCAAGATGGATGCTTAACCGACTGAGCCACCCAGGGGCCCATCAGCAATAGTGTCACTAAGAAGCACAATCACTTCAGATGGCGAAAGTCAGAAAAACACACAAAAACATGTTGTCTAGTGGCAACATCTGCCTCTGATCTTGTGATGTAGTCCTCAGTAAAGACAAGGGTTTTTGATTAAATGGTGTCCCCCAAAGTTATGTTAAATCTCAATCTCTAGGACCTGTGAACGCAACCTTACTTGGAATAAGGTCTTTGGGGATGATCAAGTTAAGATGAGGTCATACTGCAGTAGGATATGTCCTAAATCCAATGACTAGTGTCCTTCTAAAGAGAGAGAGAGAGAGAGAGAGAGAGAGAAGGGGAGATTTGGAGACACTATGTAGACACAGAGGGGAAAAGGCAATGTGAAGACAGGGGCAGAAACTGGAGTGATGAGCTATCAGATAAGGAACACCAAGGACTGCCAGCAGCCACCAGAAGCTTTGAAAGGCCAAGGAAGGATTCCTCCCTAGAACCTTCAGAGGAGGCATGATCTTGATGACCCCCGGTTCAGAGTTGTATCCTTCAGAACTATGAGACAACAAAGTCTGTTGTTTTAAGCTGCCCACTCTGTGGCCATTTGTTATAGCAGTCCTAAGAAACTATGCAAATGAACACAAAGGTCTACTTGCATGAAGAAAAGAAAAACAATCTGGGAAGAATGAAACCCAGATTAATATCCTAATAACTTATTTGTATATCAGCAAGTTGACTCAGGGCTACAGTAATATCTTAAAAGCTACTAGTAACTGTGGTTCATTTCAGTTTACAAATAGATATTGGATACCTCCGCTGGGTCACTAAAAGAATAAAACCATGACTTTATGCTGAAAGGGGTAATGGAGGATGTGTAATAAACCTGCAGCCACATGCTTTCAATAAGTGTGTAAGGACACTTTAGAGGTAGAGAAAAAGAGAACTTAAAGACACTATGAAGAAGGATTCCACAAGGAAATAAAGCCTCAGTTGGGGTCCAGCAGGATGAGTAGGTGTTGGCCAAGGGAAGAATGGTAAAAAGGGCATCATAGCCAGGATACAGAATAACCAACATCAAAGGTATAATACTGTGCATGATGACCAATTATGTGTTCTGAATGGGTAAGGTAAGCCTGGAGAGGCAGATAGAGACTAGGATATGAAGAGTGTCATGTGCCATGCTAAGACATGAGTCCAGACCCTACAGGGAGCTGATGATGGCTTTTAAACTAACAAGTGAGGTGTTCATTTTGTATATTACACTTTAGTGAAGAAGATAAATTGGAAGGCAACAACACCTCATGCTTAAGGACTGGCCTTGAAAACTGGCTGAGATCTTATAGTGGGAAGGATGAAGGACACTCAGGCTGAGCCCAGCCCATATTGCACAACTAGAAATAGTTCACGGATTATTCCATGGCTAGTGAGTGCCTCTCTGTTAGGCTCTCTGTGATCTGGTAATAAGCATTCATAGCCTCAGAATAATCTGAATTCATGGAGTCCCTCTTGGTCATCTCAAAGCTGATTAAAGCCTTACAGGTGTCTTTCTTTCTCCATCCTTTTGTAATGGAGTGGGTTATAGGTATTTTGTATTTGGCCACTAATCGATATCCTTAGAAAACATTAAGATGTAGCACTACATTTTCCTCTAATGTATTCATCCACACGAACTCCATCCATCATAATACACTCAAAGAACAGACTGAGAACTGCAGGAGACAGGATGCAGCTTTTCTATTGATTCCAAACGATTCTTCAATTCTTGTGGCAGAAGGCAGCAGGTCACCTGACTGTGTGGGTATCTTTGCACATCCAGCTTGACCTTTTGCCATTTGAGACCTTCCTATGCTGCTCCTCTTCAGTCAGGAAGGTTTGCCAGAGAGCTCAGTCTTTTTTGTCCATCTTTGTACCCTCCGATGAATGTCACATATGGCATTAATTTCCACTGGCCTCCTAGCTCATATCCACATGGTGTCTTGATTTCTTTATCTATTCTTAATTTTTTTTTTTTGACTTACAGCTTCTTGAAAAGCCAAGCAAATGGCTATTCTTCACTTTGATGGTTGTTAGATACAGAATGACATTACTTTCACTAAACACAACTTTTCTAGGAGTTATATTTACAGTAAGTCCCAATGTACTCTCTTCCTACAAAGAAAGTAGCAGAAATTTGCCAGTGGGAGAAATTGTGTGCAGAATAAAAGGATACATCAGTTTTCACCTGTATGATTTGAGCTACAATAATCTACAAATTTGAAAAGACTACTTTACCATCTGTTAACTCAATGCTATGTTTTGTTCAAGCTAATAAAATCATTTTACCTTTTTCTATAGCAAGGAATAATAAGGATTTTTAAATGGATTTTATCAAGGGAAAAATACACAGTTAAAAAGCATGATTTGAATAATATTAATAAGGAGAAATGTGTACTAGTAAGAACTCTTTCGTATGTGACAGAAATTCATCTCCAAGTAGCTTAAATGAAAGAAACTTCTTCCCTTACTTACTACTAGAAATTCAGGGGTTAGAGATCAAAATACTTAAAAAGTCTCTAATGACCTTGCAACTTGTCTCTCTTCCCTTTCTCTCTTTATTCCTTCATCTTTAAGCACTCTTCTTTCTATGTTATTTTTATACTCTTTTTCTGTAAAACTGATGAGCCATATAGGAGTGGGCATAGAAACTGTTTTTTTTTTTTTTTCCAGTTGAAATTGTTCCAGTTTAGAGGCTAGAAGAAAAAGCATCTCTTCATACAGCCACCTACTGAGTCTCTGAAAAGCATTGTAATTAAGTCTCTTGGGCTCTGCATCTATTTCTGAGCCAATCACTGTGACTATGTAAAGGGGAGAGAGTGATGAACTGCCCCATCAAAGTATTCTGAGTGGAGTAGAGGCACCCTCAAAGAAGGGAGGTGATATTGCCAAGAAAGAGGTAGAGTGCTGGGCTGGGGGGGCGGGGCAGGGAGCAAAGGAAGGCTTTATTAGTGTTCTGAATCCCAGCTAAATTTAAGTCTGAGAAAAGGTAGAAATTTATCCAACCACAGTAAAATCAAAGGAATACAGGAGAACAAACCGCAATGGAGCATCCCATCCACTGTGAAAATGGGGACCTGATACAATTCTTACTTTCTGCAAGAAGTTTCTAAGAGAGAAATAAACCTACATTTAACAACCATGTTTTTTCACGCAAGCTGATTATATTCACGACTACAATAACGTCACAAAATAAATGGTTTCTCTGGAATTTTATGGGTGCAGGTTTCTTCATCCTAACGGTATTGTTCTATCCAGTAGAGAACACTGCTACTCTTTAATTCTATTCTAAACCTAGCGAAAAATAAAATAAAATAAAAATAAAAAATGAAAAATGTATTAGTCTTTACTTCTTCTTGCAGATCTTCCTACCACCAGAAGAAGTATCTCAAGCTTCCAAATTTTCAGAATGCTTACTCCAAACCAATCACAAGAGACTTAGCACATTGTTTTGAATTCTAATTATTAAATTTTTACATATTCTGTTTAGAACATTTTGAATAAGATCTACTAAAAAGACAGAGCAATAATAGTTAATTTTGAGCAACAACTATGAGTCAAATTGTATGTTGATTATTTGTGTGTATATATGTGTACATGTGAATATATGTATGTGTATATATGTGTGTGTATTGTTTGAAATACACCTCTGAGATAGATTTGTTCCATTTTTAGATGAGTAAACTGAGTTCAAGGGTAGATTAATTTGTCAAAGATCACCTACTGATAAGAGGCAGTGCTGCGATGTGAATCCCCAGATGAGTGATCCCAAAGCAACTAGAATCGTTTGGAGAGGGCATGAGGAGAAAAAGAAAGAAAAATTAAATGGCTATGTCTGTAATCCAAGTGACAGAAGACAGCGGTCTGGACAATGGTAGTGGGAGGGAAAATGGAAAAATATAGATGGATTTCAGGATATTGTAAGGCAGCAAAGGTCTTGATTTGGAACTTAAGTTTTGCTCCATCCACCAATGTTCCAAACTTTTGGAAGTACTTAGAAAACATACTCTGGGTGAGAGGTTATGAGTTGGAAGAGAATGATGCTGTGAGGCTTCTCTATTTTTTTAAAATATTTTATTTATTTATTTGACAGAGAGAGAAGCAGAGAGAGAGGGAACACAAGCAGGGGAAGTGGGAGAGGGAGATGCAAGCTTCCCATTGAGCAGGGAGCCCGATGCAGGGCTCGATCCCAGAACGCTGGGATCATGATCTGAGCTGAAGGCAGACTCTTAACGACTGAGCCACCCAGGCGCCCCTTCTCTGAGTACTTATACCTTTTCCCTTGCACACCCTCTCCTGAATCAGGGAAGATGGAAAAGGAAGCAACTGGGTCAATGTCTTGGACAGTCATTATCTTAAGAGCACAAGGGAACTTACGAGAAGGAGAGAATTCTAGCTGTGCCATTCCTTCAGGGATTGAATTGAGAGGCAGGGTATTGGGGAGGGAATCTTTATAGATCAAGTAGTTGGTCATTTTGGGGTAATTAAAGAACTCTGAAGACAGGACAGAAGTTTCCCTATCTCCACTAACTGTAATCCCAAGAAGACTTGTGAATCACTGGCCTGGACCGCCATGAATTTGGTGACATTTCCTATTACTTTTGCATTCAGTTTGCTTATGGATACTTAGATAATCTCAGTAAACTTCTAACCTTTTGAACGATGAATGCAAATTTAAACACGGATTTTACTTATTGGAAGGCATTAATCATTTTAAACTATATTAATGAAAACTAATTAAGGTTGGAAAAATCTTGTTAAATTTTTAAAACCAAATTTAACTTTTCTAAGACAATGGTACTCAGTCATCTGTTAAAGTGGTAGTAATTATCTATTAGTCTAGTGACATTCTGTACCACAAAAAGGTTATAAGTTAAATGGCTTCTATTCTGGGGCCCATTTCCAGATTAGAATTGGAGAAATTAAAGAGTTTGAATCATACATTCACAGACTGAATCCGATTTCCAGCAGCAATATAAAGTATAATATAATCCTTTCCTCCCTCACTACCAGCTTTCTCTCTCTCTGTCCTTCCTTTTTCTTCCCTTCTTCTGTCTCTCCATCTTTCCATTCTTCCATCTTTTTTTTTTTTTTTTTTTTTTATTTCCTTACATTCTTTCCAAAACAATCCAGCAGAGGGCGAATGTCCTTTGCTTACATTTTATAAACCCGAATGAAAGTGAGTTCTTATCAAGCCCTGCCTTCCTCTTTCTGCAAGTAACAAATATGGGATTTTCACACTTTCCTGGGTCCCTAAATATTCTTTCCTCTCTTGCAGTTCTCTGTAGTTAACAAAAGTGTGTGAACACACCAAGAAATAATGATCTTTTTTTCATTAACAACCTGTTTATTGTTTCTAAGTAAAAATGTTCTCCATGAGACATATTTTAAAAACCAGTTAAAAATGAACTAATCCTATGTCTAATTTTATGTTTCCATAAAACTCCTTCCTTTAAATGTGTAAGTAAGCATCAGATAGTAAAGTTGGAAAATCGGAGTCATAAATTAAAAGTAAACAAGGAGAGACACAACAGCACTAAACAAGTAGTTGCATTAAAGCTCATAGAAGTTATGACTCAATTTTAATCAGCATAATGTAGTTTCTTTATATTTACGTCTGTGAGCAATAGGTTTATTCTATGCAGAAATGGTTCTAGGAGATACACTATGGAATTATGTGTGAGGTTGCCAGAAGCTTTGGGTCAACAAACTTCTTTTAAACTAATCTTTACTTTAGAGAAAATACAGCATAACTTAGTGTTTCTCATTTAAAAGAATTAAAAAATTAACTTATTTGGAGTAAAATCACTTTCAAGATTCAGTATGTAGTCTGATGATATCTTGGAAGGCTTTCTTAATCCAAATGCTTATTTCTAGGGGCGCCTGGCCAGTTCAGTTGGTAGAGTTAAAGGCTCTTGATCTCAGTATCATGAGTTCGAGTCCCACATTGTGTATAGCAATTACTTAAAAGAAATGCTTGTTCCTAGAGTTTTAGGGGGATTTTTTTTCTTAGTTATTTGTTAGGTGGCTGGCTGATAGGTTGGTTTATTTTATTTTATTTTTTTTAAGATTTTATTTATTTCTTTTAGAGAGACAGAGAGAGAGAGAGAAAGAGCAGGGGGAGGAACAGATGAAGAGGGACAAGCAGACTCTGTGCTGAGTGCAGAGCCCGACACGGGGCTTGATCCCACGACCCTGAGATCATGACCTGAGCCAAAATCAGGAGTTGGATGCTCAACTGACTGAGCCACCCAGGCATCCAGGGTTGGTTGATTTTAATTGCATGAGTAGTACACAAATACAGTGTCTTAAATTTCTAACTAAAGAGTGATAAAGAGTGTAAGGCAAAAGCCATTAATTAATTAATTCATTTACTGGGGAATAACTACTGAGCTTCCACATACTTGACAAGTACAGCACCTGACGATGGTCGTCCTGGTAAGGAAATGGAGACAGAGTCCCCATTTGGATGCTCTTCACTTTCCTCCCCAAACACCAGGTTGGTGTAAATCCTTTCATATCATTTGGTGTCCTTTCCTTTGTGTGTATATATATCTATGCATATATATCGGCCTCATTAACACATACTCAACAAATAAATTTCCAAGATGTTTAAAGCATACATTGTGATGATTTGATATATAACATCCATTTTTATACATATGTGCCCTTTTTGACTATGTGTGTGTTTTCACATAAATGGGATTCTACCCTTTGTGTTGTGCTATTCCTTGTTTTGTTTTTTCCCTACTTCACCATATGCAGCCTGACTGTATGATTATTATCTACATCTTAAAATATGGATGTATCACAATTTACTGTCCTGTCCCCTATGGGTAACATATAAGTACACACATATTTTTACTATTGAGAACAATGTGGTAAAGAACATTCTACCTCCTAGTATGCTTTCTACATTCCAGGTAACTCCCTATCGTGCCCCAAGGTCAACACTTCTGTGGACCCCATGGGACCTGCAATCCTTCCATCAGGGACACCTGAAGTCTGCTCTTTCCCCCTCGCCCAGTTTTCATTCCACAGCCACTCATTAAAATAATTTCTTCTTCATACATCCGCACTCTCATCTCCCTGTGCTTTCTTAGTTCACCTTATTCACTTGGCAAAGACTAACTGTGGATAATTCCAAATCTCTACCTGTTCTCTGTCTGTGTCTGTGCAGCTGAACGTGTTTGGGGAGGGACTACAACCAGACTGAACAACCTCACCTGAAATTCATGAAGTCAAACCTCAAGCAGACCTTTCGGGCTGTCTGGGTCTAGTACTGTGTCTCCTACTCAAATCACTCTCCAGGTGTCTCCGGTGACTATTTCACTCCTTCTGTCTTTCACTCCTTTCCCTAGCTGAGATATTAAATCAATCAGAATAAAACTAGAAAACCTGCACCCAACCCAGCCACTGTACTGAGCCACCTCTGAGGGTCTATACCCAATATTCTTTCTTACCTCCAGTATCTACTGTTCTCCCTCTTTCCACCAAAGCCCAGCCTCTCCTTTTGTACTCTGGATTCCAAAATGTACTTCTGTTTCAAATGCTCCAACCATACTCCTGACTTATAGCCTTTGTGTTAGGTAATACTTTACTAAGAAATCTTTCTTTTTTTTTTTTTTTAAGATTTTATTTATTTATGTCAGAGACAGAGAAACAGAGAGCTCACAAGCAGGGAGAGCAGCAGGCAGAGGGAGAAGCAGAGTCCCTGCTGAGCAGGGAGCCTGATGCAGACCTCGATCCCAGGACCCTGGGATCACGACCTGAGCCGAAGGCAAACTGAGCCACCCATGCTTCTCAAGAAACTCTTTTTTTCCAGATTACCACATTGTTTCCCACTCACCTCTTCCACAGGCATACCCTCACTATCCCACTTAATATTTGCTGCTCTCGTGCAACCATATTACATGCTCATTAGCTTGAACGATATTTTTTCCTTAACACAATTCTCCTATAAATTGGTATATCACTCACCTTTTTAAAAAAAATTATACTTATTGTATATTATACAATAATACACAATTATACTTATTGTATACTTATTGTATGTCTCTCCACACTAGAAAGTAAGTTCAATGAGGACAACAGTTCTTTATTTTGTGTTTGCCTTTCATTCTTTGATACATGTTACCAGTTTCTAGCACAGACCTTAGATATAATGGATGCTTTGGTAACACTGGTTGGATGACCAAATAAATATCTCTAGGGGCACATGTATAAAGATTTATCTAAAAGGAATCCGTAACAGGGAAATTGCTGGTTCTGATGGTATATCTACTTAAAATCAGATAGTTTCTGTTAAATTCTCTTCTAAAATGAGCAGGTCAATTTACATTCCTATAAATAGTACATGAAAACATTTGTTTCTGTACAATTTAACGACCACTGTATATTGCCAGTTCGAGTAATTTTTGCTGATCTAATAAGCTAAACAAATCTCACTTCATTTTAAGATGCATTTCCTAGGTTACTTGTTGGGTTGAGCATAGTTTCATAACTCTACTGGCCGTTCGTATTTCTTAATGAGTAGCCTAACTCTCCAGGCGTTTAAGAATTCCAGATTTGCCCTTTTGTCCCTTACATATGCTATAAATGCAACCGGTATATTGAATAAACGGGACTCTGGGGTTTTAAAGTAACCATTTTCTCTCTTGCTTTTTCTTGGCATTTGTTTAATGAAACTTGTTCTTCTTCTGCCCCTGGTAAAAAATTGGGTAACTTCATTTCTAGTTGCTTTTAGGTAATACAAATAGCATAGACTTAGAACAAATAGTATAATAATCGTAGAGATTTAGAAAATAAAAACCGTACACATATTGCATACAAATAGTACAGATTTGGAAATTCACGTTCTCATTTGATAATCAAAACTCCAAAATTTTCTTAAAATTGAATCATCTGTCTCCGTTTGAACTCTAGAGGGAGCCTCCAGATAGGAAAGAATGATGTGGCTGGCTTTCTCATCCTTCTACTCTCCCAGCTTTGCTAAATTTAGTTTCTGGCCCCATGTGGGGCTTGGGTTTGGGGGAGGGGAGGAAGGGTGTTAAGGAAGCGGGTACAAAAAGTCCTAACTGATGGATATTGCAACAGGACGAAGTGGAGTTTTCACTGCTTGGCAGGTGTTTAAAACAGACTCTCACATAGGGCTTTCATAGATCCTGTTGGGATTTCTCATACTCTGACCTGTGTGAATGCTCTGACCTGTGTCAGCTCTGATTCCTCTCTGTTGAGGTTCATTCAGCCTTTCTGGATGGGTCCTGAAGCAGCATCACTCTGCCTATTTCCAGAATAAGACCTGGATCACTCACGGATCTTGACACACTGTCCCGACACATTCTGGGAGAACAAACGAATCCTAATGCAACAGTGACTTCTGTGACAGATCGCAAGCCCGTTTCTCAACCTTGAGAATTCTCTGGTGAGAATGAGGCACACCTGTCACCTTTAAATGCAGAGGACACTTAGCAGGCTCCCCCTTGATTCACCAGCCTTCTCATTAGTCCTGAAATAGGCATTGTCTTCGCAAGGGAAATGGGAAGAGATGTTTCAGTCCTGAAACAGTTCACCTCAGATATCTGCTTTACAAACACTCCTTTGGTCCCCTTCCTCCGCACCCCCAGATCCCTTTATGTTTGGGTTAGGGGATTAAGGGTTGTATATCTCCATTAAAATTTTCCATTAGGCTTGAAACCTTACTTTTTGAATGTCCGCTGTAGCTTGGTGTTGCTTCTGCACTTCCAACTTAACAGTGTGTTGCACGAATACTGTCTCTTTGGGGGTGTAACTTGTCTTTTTTTTTTTTTTAAAGATTTTATTTATTTATTCGACAGAGACGGAGACAGCCAGCAAGAGAGGGAACACAAGCAGGGGGAGTGGGAGAGGAAGAAGCAGGCTCATAGCAGAGGAGCCTGATGTGGGGCTCGATCCCATAACGCCAGGATCACGCCCTGAGCCGAAGGCAGACGCTTAACCGCTGTGCCACCCAGGCGCCCCGTAACTTGTCTTTTTTGATGTATTTTTATCATACGAGATCTTAAGATTTTTTACAGAATTAAACTTCCCAATATTTTCCCTGGGATATGTATCTTTTCAAGAACACCATCCGTAAGTCAAGATAATACAAATATTCTTCTCTATTTTGTTCTAACCCTTTTACTGATCAGTCTGTTTATAGTTAAATACTTTAAATACAATAATACTTTGGTGAATTTTGCAGTACAGTTCATCTAATTTTATTTTTTTTCCCAAATGAAAGCAGACTGGTGTTGAAATGACCGTGTGTTTCCCACTGATGTGAGATGTCATCTTTATCACATATTTAATCCCTAAGTAGGATTCAAACCTGACCAAGCAGATATATTTTTCTTATTAAATGGTAGGCAACCTACATTCACAAAGCAGATAATTTGGTTACTTCTCTGAGCAACAGCTCAATTTTTCATGTTTCCACAAATTCTATGGAACAGGCCTTAGTATCGCCAACTGCCTTCCCCGCTTCCTGGGTTTGTTATAAGCTTAAAGATACACTTAGATAATATAGACAAAGGTCTTTGGCAAATTATAAAACTATTTACAAATTTAACTATTATTTTTTAATCTTCTATTTAAAAAATATAATCCTGAGTGAATTGTCATTTTAAAACATAGCCCTAATTAAACAAGCCTCCCATCTATTTCCAGACATTATACTTAACGGGATGAAAATTATCCCCTGCAAACTGCTCATTTTAAAATTAGTTTTATGCAAGAAAATTATATAGGACGCACTATTTCATTCTAGCATTATATAATTTAATAAATGTCAATTCTGTACTTCTTTGACATTATATCTACATTTGGTTTAAAATAGCAAAAGAGAAAAAAAATGGATTTCAACAAATTGGTCTCAAATTCCACTGAGTCTGCTGAGTTGTGATAATGGAATAACATGATGGAATGACACAAATATTGTCAAAGCTGAGATAAATAGGATCATGTTTTCCCCTGAAGAGGGAACAGAGGATGGCAATATCAGAAAATTTTATTTTTGTCTGTTTCATTCTGCAGGTAGCTTTTATACATTTTTATATTTCAAAATACGATGCACAACGAATGCACTGAACAGTTCTTATCAAGCCCAATAGTTCAAATAGTGAAACATGGGGCATCTGGGTGGCTCAGTCAGTTAAGCGTCTCCCTTCCATTCAGGTCATGATCTTGGGCTCCTGGGATTGAGGCACCCCACGCTGCGAGCTCCCTGCTCAGTGGGGAGCTTGCTTCTCCCTCTGCCCCTCCCCCTGCTTGTGCTCTTTCTCTGTCAGATAAATTATAAATAAATAAATAAATAAATAAATAAATAAATAAATAAAACAGTACCAATTTCATTTTGGTAAACCACTACAAAGGAAAATTATACTTAGATTAAAAACATAATGAGAATATCGCACAGTATGCTGTCAACCACATATTTATTGAGTAACCAATCCTTGTAAGGATGAAGAGTTAATTAAAAATTGCATAGCAATCTGTTACCTTGAAGTTTGAGGTCAGGCTTGGCAGATAAAAACTCAAAAGTTCCTTTACCATCTGCTTGTATTACCATATGGTTTTAGGAGGAATTTATTTGACCGCTGATTGCATATATTTCAAAGGAAATACAAGAGAGATTTAGGAAAGCTGGATGGAGCCAAACCCAGTTCTTCAACAATCTCACTTAAATGAAGGTGAAATTTCGATGTTCAAGAAACACTGGTTTGATGATTATGGGAAGAAAGGTGGGGAAAGGTAGTAGACAGGCAAATGAATTCCAAATTTTTATACATCTGTATGTCTAATACATTTTAATAAGCAAAGGCAATTCCTAATTGGTTATTTTTTCCTCTAAAGGAGATAAAAGCCTATAAAATTATATTGGGTCTCTTCTTGGACAGGGACAGAAGAGAAACATGCGCTTCAGACAGCCTTTGGTTTTACTCTTGAAGGTGTTTTGTGGACTGATATCAAACCTCTACACATACAAAGAGCAGCTGTCTGCCCTCTCAGCCCCCTGTCTACTTACTGTTCTCCAGCCAACTGAAGAGCTGCCCTGTGCTCTCCTGTCAAGTCAAACTCATGGATCTGGTTTGTGTTGGTCCTGCTGTCTCATAAGTCTTGCAATGACTTACGCGAAGTATGCAGACCAGAGGCTGTGCAAAAGCAATAATCATGAGACAGATACCAATAGTAAAAGCAACTAATATTATATTTATTGTGTATTTAATGGATGCCAGTGATTCTGCCAAGTGCTGTTTGTAAATTGTCTCATGTAAACCTCATACTTTATGAGGCAGGCACTCTTATTACTCCCACTTTTTGAAAGTGGGATACATCCCAGGGCGGCACAACCTGTAAGAGACAGAGTCAGCAAAGTAGCCTGGGCCCCTTGCTGTGAACCACTGAGTTTTCTGCTTCTCCCATGACACTGGATACTACGATGAAAAGGGGAAGCTAAATTACACGTCTGTACCATTTGGGCCAAAGGACAAAGAGGCCCGGGGCAGAAACTGTGCTAAATGTTATTCTCTGATGGCTCGAACAAAGGTTAAGAGTAATTATGGCACCCAGCTTGTCACGTGAGGAGGGAGATAGATAAGCACAAAAGAAACTCCCTGAGGAGCCCTGTGAAGCTAACAAAATGGCTTCTGCCTTCATGGCCTATCACCATTACAATCATATTAGAGCTTCAGTAATACTTCATAAAAGTCAGGGACTATAATTATCTTTTCAGAGTTCAAAAAAAAAAAAAAGTCTCAGAGGCACATCTGATTTCACAACAAAGGCTCCGAATCCAAGTTGAAAAATGACAGAGATCAAATTGGCACCAAATTCAAGACAGATTTAAACTTCTCAGTATCCACCTAAACTGAGACAATATTGGGAGTGACGTTTTGCAGTATTTGGCAAAATAAAAACAAGAGGAACAGAGTATGAAAAGATCTGAATGTTGACTTTTCTGAAACTTGCACTTTAGAAATTTTGATTAATGACTCAACTAGAAAAGCGGAATTTGCCTGACCTTATAAGTTTGACTGAGATAAGACAGAATTTACTGGTTGGGACTATTCACTCACCATTCCTTTGTTGAACAAACATTTCTTGAGGGCCTCCTTAGCAATAGGTCCTTTTCTAGGTTCTGGGAGTAAAATTGTGAACAAGACTGGTAAATTCTCTGTTTTTATGAGATTATATTATAGTAGAAGAGACAAGTAAATAAATAAGTAAATCAGGAAACAAAATACCCTATGAGGACATTTTATAAGATAGATTATCATAAATGCAGGGCAATGATAGATAACAGCTGGGGGCTTAATTTCAACTGAGTGATTGGATGTGGGGCTATCTAAGTTGGTGACATTAAAACTGAACTTGAATAAGAAGATGAGATTCATTATGGGGAGTTCTGGAAGAAGAGTATTCCAAGAAAACTCCTGTGCAAAAGCGCTGGGGTGAAGAAACAGAGCCAGCAAGTGTGACTAGGTCTGAACGAGGTAGAGGTGGAGTGCAGGAGATGAAGGCGAGGAGTACGCAGTGTCACACTATGTTGTAGCGCATTAAAGTTCAGAGTCGATAATTGCGTTTGATTTTAAGTACAATTTGCAACCAATGGAAGGTTTTAAACAGTGATCATATTTTTCCCCAAAGGAGCATATTTTTTAGGAAATAATGCTGTTTTTCCTAATTAGTATATTAGGACAATAGGTATAAACTGGGACCACTCTAGACAAGTGGGACAAATGGTCATCCTTGTTTTAAATAGGTGTGCCATTATAACTTTTAAAAGATTCCTATAAGTGTTTTATGGTCAGTGGATTTTGGGGGAGTAGCAATGGAAACAGGAAGAATAATTAAGATGCTTTTCATTAGCCTAAAAGTGAAAGAATAGTAGCCTGATGAGTATTAGAGTTGATTTCATTTTATTAAATAAACACATATGTATATTCCAGATAATGAGTGATATTCTTGGGTGTAGAGGCAATAAAGACTTGCTGATAGGGAAGAGGAAGCTCTCAGCCATGAGGGCTGATGAACAGAGAGCAATGAACAATGACTCCTACTTTCTTGGCTTCAGCAAATAAGTGGATGCAATTACTGTTCACAGTGATTTGATTTAAGAGAGCATCCTAGGCAGGGGGAAGTGAGAGCTCTATTGTGTCCATGATAAGTTAGTTATGCCTATTTGACATCCATTTGGCGATGTCAAGTAGTCACTTGGAATATGAGTTTGGAATTCAGGAAATGATGGCTGGAGGTATGTCTTTGAGAGTCACTGATCTATAGACAGTATTACTGCACTTGCCTGATCTTTGCCTTCTTAACCTCCACTGATCTTCAGGATCTATACATAAGTTGAAGGTCAACGTCTTACTTATTACAAGGTTTCTGTGAGTCTGGTCCTCCAGTCAAATCAGAATCAACCTTGGTGTTTGTATATAATTCAGCTTTTGATGCCCCAATGCCAGGAACTTTTATTTGACATGGCATATGGTAGGGCTATAGAATCTGCTTTGTGAATGAGCTCCCCAGGGATTCCGATGCCCATTAAGTTTGCACAGCACTGCCTTCATTGTTGTCATGATGTCATATAAGTAGTGAAAGAGGCAAAGAGAAGTAGGTGGTTATGCTGCCTGAGCTGGCAACTTCTGATGATGGGGGTGGGGTGGGGGTGACAGAAGCATGACTGTATCCTCCTTTAATGTCTTAATTTCATCACCATTATGATTGCTGTCTATTTTAAGCTCCTGTAACGTTATTATGATTATATTTTGTTTTAGTTTAATGCAATGTAATACTGTAGTTCCCAAAGTTGGCATACAGAGGAACCATTGTATTTGTTTAATAAAAACGTGGACTCCAGTGATAATTCAGATTCAGAGGTTATCCTTGGAATCCTTATTTTTAATGAGCACCCCAGATACTTCTGAAACTATGATTACCTAAGTGCTTCAGCACAAATTCCTATTTTACATGGAAGTTTCCACATGAGGACTTCCAGTTGCTTCATGTTTAAGCTCCTACTATTTGGACATGTTCATGTACAGTGTTTGATTTACATCACATTACAGCTCCATACGTTTGCTCTGTAATGTTAAAAAAAAAAAACTACTGAGAATAAACAGCTGGGTTCTACATTCAATTTCTGAAAATTAAAATTTATTTGGTTTTATATAAACATTATTATGGTCTCAAGAAAAGCAATTCTCTTCCTATTAATCTTTTTGTTTTCCCCCATGGTCTTAATAAACTTAATTTCACTTAATTTCATTTTTGACATACAAAAATCTGTATATATTTGATGTATACAACTTAACAAGTGTGGAGATAAGTATAAACCCATGAGACCATCACCACAACCTATGCCATTAAGCCATCCATCACCTCAAATAGTTTCCTTCCAACTCTTATTTATTATTATCTTAATTTAAAAAAGTTTTATTTTTTGGGGGGGGAGACAGAGAGAGAGAGAGAGAATCTTAAGCAGGCTAAGCACTCAGCATGGAGGCCCATGCAGGGCTCGATCTCACAACCCTTGATATCATGACCTGAGCTAAAATCAAGAGCTGGACCCTCAACCTACTGAGCCACCCAGGGGCCCCTTATTATCTTAAATTGTCTAAAATTAAAGTATAATTTACATATAATGTCATTCTGGTTTCAGTTGTACAACACAATGATTCAGTATTTGTATATATTGCAAAATGATCACCACAATAAATATGGTTGCCATCCCTCACTGAACAAAGTTAACTTTTAGGATTTATTCTCTTGGCAACTTTCAAGTATGGTCTACAATATTATCGACTACAGTCAGCATGCTAAACATAACGTCCTTATGATTTACTTATTTTATAACTGGAAGTTTGTTCCTCTTGACCTCTTTCACCCATTTTACCCACCTCATAATTCCTCTTCTCTCTGACAACCATCATTTTGTTCTCTGTATCTGTGCTTTTTGTTTTGTTTTAGATTCCACATATAAGTGAAATCATATGGTATTTGTCTTTCTCTGTTAAACTTATTTCACTTAGCACAAGAGCTTCTAGGTCCATACATTTGTTGCAAATGGCAAGATTTCATTTTTTGAAATAGCTTAGTAATATTCCTCTGTGTGTGTGTGTGTGTGTGTGTGTGTGTGTGTGTGTGACATCTTCTTTATTCATTCATCCATCAGTGAACACTAAGGTTGTTTCTATATCTTGGCTATTGTAATGTGGCAATGGACATGGGCTTGCATATATCTCTTTGAATTAGTGTTTTCATTTTCTTTGGATAAAAACCCAGAAGTGTAATTACTGGATCATGAAGGGCACCTGCACCCCAATGTTTATAGCAGCAATGTCCACAATAGCTAAACTATGGAAAAGGCCCAGATGTTCATCAACAGATGAATGGATAAATAAGATGTTGTATATATGCACAATGGACTACTCAGCCATCAAAAAAAAAGAAATCTTGCCATTTGAAACAACATGGATGGAACTAGAGGGTATTATGTGAAGTGAAATCAGTCTCATATGATCTCATTGATATGTAGAATTTAAGAAACAAAACAGAGGATCATAGGGGAAGAGAGGAAAAACTAAAACAAGAGAGGGAGACAAACCATAAGAGACTCTTAATCATAGGAAACAAACTGAGGGTTGCAGGAGGGAAGGTGGGTGGAGGGATGGGGTAATTGGGTGATGGACATTAAGGAGGGCACATGACGTAATGAGCACTGGGTGTTATATAAGACTGATGAATCACTGACCTCTACCTCTGAAACCAATAACACATTATATGTTAATTAATTTAATTTAAATACAATTAAAAAATGAATATTTTTGAGAGAAAAAAAGGAATTACTGGATCATATGATAGTTCTATTTTTAACTTTTTAAGGAATTTCCATTCCACACAGTTTTCCATAGTGACTGCACCTAATCTTTAAGTATATTTTCCCAAAATGTGCAAACATGAAAAAATATCTCAAATGAAATGTTCAAATGAAAATATTTTTCAGTGTTCCATAATAAACTGCTATTCATTGTTAGCTTTACTCATTTGCATCATATTTTTCTAGTTCTAAATATAATCATTCTGAAAGTATGATAAAACCTGAACAGATTATCTAAAGGAAAAAGATAGATGCACAGATGGAAATAACCTACTTGATATAAGTGGAAAATTATGCTTGATTATTATTATTAATTCTATTTTTGGTCCTTCTACAATTTAGAAGCTCATACATATCCATTACCTATTTGTTTCTTATAGCAGCCCTGTAAAGTAGGTAAGAAGGTAATTATCATTTCCACTTTACCACCAAAGCCCTAAGAAATAAATGACTTGCTCAAGGTTGTGTAGAGTAGTGTTGAATCAAGGGCTTAAACTCAAACCTTTTTACTCCAAGTCTACAGTATCACCCAAAATACCCAAGTAGTCTTGTCATAATATATGTGACAGTCTTTACAGACATTTTGAATCAGAATCCACCCTGTTTGCTAGCTGTTTCTGATGTACTTATAAACAGCCTTATAAGAGCCTTCCTGAGTGTATCAATCTGTTTCTCAACAAAATTAGGAAGTATTATTATTCATGACACTTTTGATGCAAGAGACTAGACCCCATCCCAAACTGGCTTAAACAGAAATGCTAGTGTTGGAGAAGAGGTAAGAATTATTGTCTTCCATAAATGAACACTCAGGCAATAGAAAATCTCCAGGTAAAGCGACATCCAGGATAGCAAATGATGTCATCAAGACTAGGTTCTTCTCATGGGGTGCCTGGGTGGCTTACTTGGGTAAGCATCCTACTTTTTGA
This sequence comes from Ursus maritimus, assembly GCF_017311325.1. Lineage (NCBI taxonomy): Eukaryota > Metazoa > Chordata > Mammalia > Carnivora > Ursidae > Ursus > Ursus maritimus. The sequence continues at coordinate 17,041,301 of NW_024423786.1, forward strand.
AGCGGCTCAGGTCATGATCTCAGGGTCCTGAGATCAAGCCTGCATTGGGCTCCACGATGAGCCTGGAGTCTGCTTAAGATTCTGTCTCTCCTTCTCTGCCCCTTCCCGCTCACATGCTCTCTCTCTCTTTAAAAAAAAAAAAAAAAAAAGGCTAGGTTCTTTTCCATTGCTTGATATATTCCTCTCAATGATGGGGTTTGGATGTCTTTTCATGATGGTGTCCAGGAGTGTTCAAATCCCCATACCATGTCTTCTCTCTTCCTTGTCTTCCAGCAAAGGCTCTGGATTTACCTTGGGTTGACTGAATCAGTGGCCCAGAGAGAAGGCTATGTTGTTCTGACAGCTTAGGAAGGGCAGCTCCTTCCCACGTTCGCCATCAGCGGGGAGGCTCCAGCCCACCACACACTAGGCGAAAGGAAGGGTGGGATATTGGAAAGCCAGTTCACCTTATGTTCATTACATTAAGAACAGCAAAGAACATTTAGTTTAATTTTCTTCTAACTCGGTGTTCCCTGAGAAATAAATGATACTAATTTGTTTCATTGTTTTGCAAATAATTTAGGAGTTTTGAAACTTGGCAGTATCAGTGGGCTTTTGATTGCTAGCATTCTATGTGGCACTGAGTGAGCCAAACATTTATGGATTAACTAACTGACTTTTCAATTAATTTACCTCTGTTTAAACAGGTGAAGGAGATGGAAGAGTTGGAACTTAGAAAGTTTCTGGAAATTCCAAAAGCTCTAATGCTTTGAACTTAGACTGTGAGGGTTGTTATAGTCAGTCATTGTAATAAATTTATTACACCATGGTGCTTGAACATGTCCACTGCCAGACAAAGTCCAGATTTATGGGCAATCATACATTATGTATCAGTTATAAAAAAAGTTTTATGCTATTGCACTAAATTTCAAGAAAATATAAATCCTGACAAAGAGGAAACTACTCTAAAAAAAAAAATCTGTGGCTGATGCTCAACTCCTTGCAGTCGCTTCAGCGATCAACTGTGAATTTGTGTTTAGAGCCTCACAAAGAATGTTCAGACATTAATAGTAGTTTTCAGAAGCAAAGTGGTGTCTAGAAGGAAAAAAGCTTTTAGTTCAAACAAAATTGAGTCAATTTTTCATTTTAAAGTCATGAAGTTTTTAGTGTTACTAAGCCCTAGAACCACCCTAACAGAAGAACATTAGTTCTAAGTAAAAGCACAACTTGATTTTTTTTTTTTTTTTAGTTGCATAGTAGGGAGGAAATACAAGAAACAGAACCTGATTTAAAAAAAAGTCACTATGATCACTAGAGAATGAAGACTGTCACATAATAGTGATCTAAACTTTTAAATGATTCTCATCCTCCACCAAGAGGAAAATGAAATTAAATACTATTTCTCACCACAAATTCCTTGCTGAGTGAGTCATTGCACTTGAAAAGTAAAAACAATTTAAGACTAGAGCAGAATGTATTGTCCTGGACCACCAAATAATGTACAGATGAAATTCAGCAAGTTCTCAAAGGGAATCTAACACTAGTATTTGCAAAAAGTGGGAAATACATATATTTTTTTTCTTTAGAGAGAGAAAGAGCACATGTGCACAAGGGGGGGAGGGGCAGAGAGACAGAGACTCTTAAGCAGGCTCTGCACCCAGAGCAGAGCCCGATGTAAGGCTTGATCTCACCAACCTGAGGTCATGACCTGAGCTGAAATCAAGAGTCAGAGAATTCCTTCTCCTAACTATCTCCCTGCTATTCCTTATGTTCCACAAATGAGTGAAACCATATGATAATTCTCTTTCTTTGCTTGACTTATGATGGGAAAAATGAAGGAGGGATAAAGAGTGGGGGAAATGAACCACGAGAAAGTATGGACTCCAGGAAACAAACTGAGGGTTTTAGAGGGGAGGGGTGTGGGGGGAAGGGCTAGCCCGGTGATGGGTAGTAAGTAGGGCATGTATTGTATGGAGCACTGGGTATTATACGCAAACAATGAATCATGGAACACTACATCAAAAACTAATGATGTACTGTATGGTGACTAACATATCATTAAAAAAAAAAAAAGAGCTAAATAAATTGAAAAAAAAAAAGAGTCAGAGGCTCAACCAATCGAGCCACGCAGGTGCCCCTGGGAAATATTTTTTTAAAAGAAATGGATCATCATCAGAATGCCTATTTTTAATATTCACACACTTTTTCAATGTGAAAATGTGTCCCACTAACACACACACACACACACACACATATCAGTATTCATTCTCTCCACCTGGTAGAGAAGGCTAATATTTAGGCAATAACCCCTTTTCTTCCATTCCTTCCATCCCTCATTTCCTCTTTCATTCCCTGTTTCTTCCTCCCTTTTACTTTATTTTAATACATTCTCTCTTCCTTCCTCCTTTCTTTCTTTATTTTAAAATTATTTTATTCATTTACTGAATATTTATACAACATTGGCTTAAAAATAAACCAATGAACTCATCTTCAAAAAGCGACACAATAAATTCTCTGCAAATATTTTGAAAAGATCTTTTTTCTACATATAGGAAAATATTGTAGCATATAGTTGAGATAAAGGTACCAGAATATTTGATTTAGAATATTTTTTAACTTAATTTTTTAAAATTTTTATTTTGAAATTATTTCACACTTAGAGAAGCATTACAATCCAATAAAAAAGATTTTCATTATTCTTTTCACCTTGATGCCCCAAATATCAACATATCAATCTTTTACCACATTTATTTATTCTTTTTTCTGATATGTTTGGGAGTTAAGTTATAGACATGATGATCCATTTTTCCTAAATTTTTCATGCATATTTCTTAGAAACTAGGCTATTTCTCATGTAACCATAGTCCAATTATTAAAAATAGGAAATTAACATTGAAACATTACTAGAATCTAATCTATAGGCATTATGCAAATGAAATTTAAAATTCAAACTTCTCAATTATCTCTGTATTGCTGATTATGGTTAAAGAAATATATATACTTTTTTCCTATGCAGGATTTCATCCAAGAGTTCACACTGCATTTTATTATCACGCCTCTTTAATTTTCTTTAATCTGGAACAGTTCTTTAGGATTTATTTGAGACCTTAGTGTTTTTGAAGACTATAGGACTTTATTATTTGTAGACTTTCTGTCAGGTTGAGTTCCTCAAATATGCCACATAGTTAGATTCCAGTTGTGTTTTTGTTGTTTCTTTTCTTTCTTTCTCTTTTCTTTTCTTTTTCTTCTACTCCCCTCCTCTCCTTTCCCTTCCCTTCTCTTCCTTCCTTCTTTCTTTTGCAGGAATACCTCAAAAAGATGCTTTGTGCTACTCAGTGCATTATATTAGGAGGCACACGACTGTTAATGGTGATTTTTAACTTTGATCACTTTGCTAAGGTAGTGTCTGCCATGTTTTTTCACTAAAAAGTTATTATTTTTTTCCTCTTTGAGTTTAATAGGTATCCTTTGGATAAAATATTCTGCATATCATCGAATTTTTATTCAGTAGTAGTTTTACCGACATTGATGATTCTGTCCCAAATGATTTATACTTTTTTTTTCCCGAATGATTTATACTCTTGTGTTTGCCAAATAGTGATTTTCTAATTCCATCATTGGATCTATATTTACTAGTTTATGTCTATTATAAGGAAGAATTCTATCTCATTCATTCATTCATTCATTCATTCACTTTTTAGAAAGATTTTTAAAATTTATTTGGCAGACAGAGAGAGAGAGTGTGTACAAGCAGGGGGAGTGGCAGGCAGAGGGAGAAGGAGACTCCCTGCTGAGCAAGGATCCCGAAGTGGGACTTGATCCCAGGACCCTGGGATCATAACCTGAGCCTAAGGCAGACGCTTAAGTAACTGAGCCACTCAAGTGTCCCTCTTTAATTCACTTTTATCATTATCGACTCACAGAATTATTTTATTCACCATTACCATCACTATCTTAATGTTCACATTTTCTGAGAGGTAATCATTTCACAAGAGATGCATGTATCAAATTACCACATTGTACACCTTAATCTTACACAATGTTATAGATCAATTATTATCTCCATAAAGCTGGAAAAAATTGAGTTGGCCAAATTTCAAGTGAAAAACATAATTACAGACTCAAGGGGATGCAGAGGGAGCCAACATAAGTGACACAGAATTTTGATTACACACCTTTACATTAAAGACAAAAAAAAAAAAAATTTAAGCAAGTCTTGAACTTTAACTTGCAGATTTTTTTTTACTCTGATATCAGTCATCAATTCTAAAACTATTTCATGTGATTCTAGTTTTAAACAAATTAATTCAGTTTATTATTTATAGTGGGCATTCAGTGTCCCACTGTTGGGAGGCGAGAAAAAAAAAACCAAACAAACCTTATGTAGGATTGGCACTGGAGGTATGGTGCATACCCAATAATACCTTGATGTACATAAAGATGTATGATATAGAAATATAGATACATGTGTGTATAGTTGTGTGTATACATGTATGTTGAATCTGAGTATGCCAATGGCCTGATATAACACACAACAGTTAAAATATTGTGTATTCTTTATGTATACTGTCCAATACTCATAGCAAGTAATAAAGGCATCAAATTAGGATCTTGTTTTCATTCTAATTGTAAAGTTAAGAGCACATAAGACATCACATTTGTTAAATACTATGACATCGTTCATTATTGATCACTGTTTCAATTTCTTTGGGGACCAAAATAAGGTGTTCTTAGGAAGCTGGAAATGAGGGAAGTTAATTGACTCTCAGAGTTAAACCATAATAAACTGTAGGGAAGATGGCGGTGGAGTAGGGGACCCCTTTTTCAGCCGGTCCCCTGAGTCGAGTTGGATAGTTACCAGATCAGCCTGAACATCCACGGAATCAGCAGGAGACGCAGGAAGATGCATCTGGATCTCTACAAATGAACATCTCCAGCGCTGAAGTATTGAGGTATGAAGCGGGGAGCCGTGAAACCGCGCACAGACATCGGAAGATAAACGGAAGGGGGAGGGAGCCGCCGCGTTCGGGCGCCGGGAAGCGGTAGCCACCTGCACAGGGGAGCGGGCGGACTCGCTGACGGCACCCGCAAGAAAACAGACTGTGACCGTGAGCGGGAACGCGCGTGCCACCAGACTTTTCACAGAGATCAGTGCGCTCAATGAAACCAGACTGAGACTGGGAGCTTCCGGAGCGCGCGGGGGCGGCTGGCATCTGGCGGTGTTAGAAACACAAAGGACAGACCCGCGCCGGCCCTGGAAGTGAGGGCTGGGACGCCGGGTGTGGGGTGCACATCCCAGACGCTGGAGGGTTGAGCAGCACCAACAGAAACAGAGTTAAAGTGGCCAGAACATCAGTGGAGAAAGGTCCGCGATCCCTCTGTTCTGTGACAATTCGGCCTCTGCTGCTCTGACTCTCAGAAGAGGCACAGCAAACCGCCAGGGAAAGCCGCCAGAGAACAAAAGCCTGGAAATACCGGCTCACAGTGTGCCCATCCCCATCCCCCCTCGCAGGGGACACGGAGACTCGACCCAAACAGTGTTGCCTGAGTATCG
>NW_024423786.1:17049233-17053385 GCF_017311325.1 Ursus maritimus
AGTTGGTTCTTTGAAAGAATTAATAAAATTGACAGACCACTGGCAAGACTTATCCAAAAGAATAGAGAAAGGACCCAAATTAATAAAATTATGAATGAAAAAGGAGAGGTCACAACCAATACCAATGAAATTGGAAGGATTATTAGAAACTTTTATCAACAGCTTTATGTCAATAAATTAAGCAATCTGGAAGAGATGGAGGACTTCCTGGAAACCTATAAACTACCAAGACTGAAACAGGAAGAGATTGATTTTTTAAACAGGCCAATTAATTATGAAGAGATTGAGTCAGTGATAAACAACCTTCCAAAAAACAAAACTCCAGGCCCGTACGGTTTTCCTGGGGAATTCTACCAAACATTCAGAGAAGAAATAATACCTATTCTCCTAAAGCTATTTCAAAAAATAGAAACAGAAGGAAAGCTACCAAACTCATTCTATGAGGCCAATATTACCTTGATCCCCAAAGCAGGGAAAGACCCCATCAAAAAGGAGAATTAGAGACCGATTTCGCTAATGAATATGGACGCCAAAATTCTCAACAAGATCCTGGCTAATAGAATCTGACAGTACATTAAAAGGATTATCCATCATGACCAAGTGGGATTCATCCCTGCGATGCAACGGTGATTCAACATTCGCAAATCAATCAGTGTCATAGATTTTACACAGAAAAAAAAATTGAGAAATCATATGATTCTCTCAATGGATGCAGAAAAAGCATTTGACAAAATACAGCATCCTTTCCTGATTAAAACCCTTCAGAGTGTAGGGATAGAGGGTACATTCCTCAATCTCATAAAAACCATCTATGAAAAGCCTACAGCAAATATCATTCTCAATGGGGAAAAGCTAGAAGCCTATCCCTTAAGATCAGGAACTCGACAAGGATGCCCACTCTCACCACTATTATTCAACATACTACTAGAAGTCCTTGCAACAGCAATCAGACAACAAAAAGGGATAAAAGGTATCCAAATTGGCAAAGAAGTCAAAATGTCTGTCTTCGCATATGACATGATACTCTATATGGAAAACCCAAAAGAATCCACACCCAAACTATTAGAAGTTATAGAGCAATTCAGTAATGTGGCGGGATACAAAATCAATGCTCAGAAATCAGTTGCATTTCTAAACACGAATAATAAGACTGAAGAAAGAGAAATTAGGGAATCCATCCTATTTACAATAGCACCAAAAACCATATGTTACCTTGGAATTAACTTAACCAGAGATGTAAAGGATCTATATTCTAGAAACTATAAATCACTCTTGAAAGACATTGAAGAAGACACAAAAAGATGGAAAAATATTCTATGCTCATGGATCGGAAGAATTAACATAGTTAAAATGTCCATACTACCAAGAGCAATCTACACTTTCAATGCTATCCCGATCAAAATACCAATGACATTTTTCAAAGAACTGGAACAAATCGTCCTTAAATTTGTATGGAACCAGAAAAGGCCCCGAATCGCCAAGGAACTGTTGAAAAGGAAAAACAAAGCTGGGGGCATCACAATGCCGGATTTCGAGCTGTACTACAAAGCTGTGATCACAAAGACAGCATGGTACTGGCACAAAAACAGACACATAGACCAATGGAACAGAATAGAGAACCCAGAAATGGACCCTCGGCTCTTTGGGCAACTAATCTTTAATAAAGCAGGAAAAAACATCCGGTGGGAAAAAGACAGTCTCTTCAATAAATGGTGCTGGGAAAATTGGACAGCTATATGCAAAAGAATGAAACTTGACCACTCTCTCACACCATACACAAAGATAAACTCCAAATGGATGAAAGATTTCGATGTGAGACAGGAATCCATCAAAATCCTAGAGGAAAACATCGGCAGCAACCTCTACGACATCGGCCAAAGCAACCTTTTTCATGACACATCTCCAAAGGCAAGAGAAACAAAAGATAAAATGAACTTGTGGGACTTCATCAAGATAAAAACTTCTGCACAGCCAAGGAAACAGTCAAAAAACTAAGAGGCATCCCACGGAATGTGAGAATATATTTGCAAATGATGCTACAGATAAAAGACTGGTATCCAAGATTTACAAAGAACTTCTCAAACTCAATACGCGAGAAACAAATAAACAAATCATAAAATGGGTGGAAGATATGAACAGACACTTTTCCAATGAAGACATACAAATGGCTAACAGACACATGAAAAAATGTTCAAAATCATTAGCCATCAGGGAAGTTCAAATCAAAACCACATTAAGATACCACCTTATGCCAGTTAGAATGGCAAAAATTGACAAGGCAAGAAACAACAATTGCTGGAAAGGATGTGAAGAACGGGGATCCCTCCTACATTGTTGGTGGGAATGCAGGTTGGTATAGCCACTCTGGAAAACAGTGTGGAGGTCCCTTAAAAAGTTAAAAATTGAGCTACCCTATGACCCAGCCATTGCACTACTGGGTATTTACCCCAAAGAGGCAGACGTAGTGAAGAGAAGGGCCATATGCACCCCAATGTTCATAGCAGCATTGTCCACAATAGCTAAATCGTGGAAGGAACCGAGATGCCCTTCAACAGATGACAGGATTAAGAAGTTGTGGTCCATATATACAATGGAATATTACTCAGCTATCAGAAAGAACGAGTTCTCAACATTTGCTGCAACATGGACAGCACTGGAGGAGATAATGCTAAGTGAAATAAGTCAAGCAGAGAAAGACAATTATCATATGATTTCTCTCATCTATGGAACATAAGAACTAGGAAGATCGGTAGGGGAAGAAAGGGATAAAGAAAGGGGGGGTAATCAGAAGGGGGAATGAAGCATGAGAGACTATGGACTCTGAGAAACAAACTGAGGGCTTCAGAGGGGAGGGGGATGGGGGAATGGGATAGGCTGGTGATGGGTAGTAAGGAGGGCACATATTGCATGGTGCACTGGGTGTTATACTCAACTAATGAATCATCGAACATTACATCAAAAACCAGGGATGTACTGTATGGTGACTAACATAATAAAAAAACATAAAAAAAGTAAAATAAAATACTGATCCGTAAAAAAAAAAAAAACATAATAAACTGTAAAATCAACCCTTCAAAGATCAAAGAAAAAATGTATAAATCTGTCTCATGCCAGCAGGACTTGATTGTAACTTGATGGGATGTGTTAATATATCTAAGAAGGGAAAATATCTAACAGAATGTAGAGCTGGCAGAGAAGAGGTAAGAAGCAATTACAAAAGCACCAATTGGCTGTCACCATTCTCAAGAACCGTCCAAGAGGGGAAAATGCCACTATATATCCAGGACACAAAATGTTTGTGTCACAAAAAGCTTGAGTCTCCGAGGATGGTATATCCCTATAGTCTGGAGACAGACACATTACAAACTTATGTAAGACTGAAATCTTATAACTCACATTGTTCAATTCCACGCTCACCAACTGACTTTTAGATCTCAATTTGTCATGGGAAATGGAGCCTGTGAGCCAGTAGACCATCCTGAGGCAGCATTAAGCAATCTCAACAGTTACAGCTCTCACTGTAAGCTACTATATTTGCAGGCTTACTCTACACATCAGTTTCATAGGTTTGGTTACTGTGAATCTGCCCCTTGAGTAGCTACACTACCATGTTCTGCTGGTAAATCAGGAGTCTAGCTACAAGCCTATCAACCAGGAAGCTCCGGGGGAGGAAACCAGCCAGCCTTGCTGAAATAAGCAAACACCTTTGGCTCTCCAAATTAGGCAAGTTGTGCTCTGAAGTGTCTAGAGCTGTGAATAACATTATTTCAATAACTTAATTTACTGAGTGCCTGCTCTTGGCCAAGCACTAATTTAGGGGCTTTACCAGGAGGATTAGATTCCTCTATCTTACATATCAAAATATGTAATATCCACACTCGCTTTTATATATTGTGACATATAATCAAAACAAAATTTATTTTTTAAGCGAGTAAATAGCCATATTTTTACAACAGGGGCATAAGTGGAATCTGACTAATGAACTTGCTCATTATAATTCCCTGCCAGTCCCAACAGCTTATCTTCTACCTAGGAAGCAAGTTTGATAATGATTTTAAGCCAAACTCTCTGGGATCTTGGGTAATTCTTAAATAATTATTTTTGATAACTATTTGGTTCATATTGTTGCTGCCAGAAAGAATAATTTTTTTT
>NW_024423786.1:17053395-17226888 GCF_017311325.1 Ursus maritimus
TTTTTTTTCTTTTATGAGCATCTTTAATGCCTTTTGAGCAATTAAAAACAGATAACCATTTAATGCAACACTCTTTCTGCTAAGAATTTACCTCACAAATAGATATATTTGCAATTTGTATGCTTAATATATGAATTGGGATGCTAGGTGCAGCATTATTTCTAACAGCAAAAATTAGCAGAAAAAAGGTTGAATGTTTACCATGAGTAAATTAGCAAAATACAATGTGGTATAGCCATATAACAAAACATAAAATGAGGTCGATCTATCATAGACTCATAAAGAGCATCTGAAACATAGTGCTAAATGAAAAAAAAAAAAGTAAGGAACATAAGAGTGTATAAATTAACAGCACCATGTAAAGAAAATCTCTATAATAAATATAAACATATATATAATAAATACATTATACGTATACACACACACATACACCACAGCATTTGTGTGTTTTGTCTATTTTTTGCAGAGATACACCAAAACTTAACATTTTTTGTCTTCCTGGAGGAGGGGAATTGGAAGTGGAAGGCTTCTGTTTGGTTGGTTTTTTTCCAGTTCTCTACCGAAAGCCAAGTCTTGTTGATTGCTGTCTCCAGCACTTAATACACCTAAAATAGAGTCTGGCATAGAGAAAAACACTTAATAATTCTTTGATGAATGAAGGAAAGTTGAAAGAGTGAACTTTATTCCTTTCAGAATAATTTGAGTTTTCCAATCATGTGCACGGATTATTTAAATTAAAAAATGCAGTGGGGATTATCTTAGTTGTGTTGCGTGCCACTTCACCTGTATCATTGATAATTAATTGTAGTTTAAAACTTTTCTGTGTTATTTAAGTTATTGCAAGGGTTTCAGCTATTCTGCCCTGCTCCAAACCGCCTCCCCATTTCCATGTCGTTAAGAGTGAGAATCTCATGGCTTCTGACTCAGACTAAGGTGCTTCATGGGTAGCATAGTAGTCAGAAGTGGTAACATCTCCTCTATTTTTGATAGAATCTCCATTGATGCCCAACCCTTCTTCTGCCTTTTGCTTCACTCACTCTTTTGGACACTGTTGACCACAATCAATTCCAACAGAGCATTCCAGAATGGTTCATCCAGAGTGATCTCTATCACTTTTCCCCGGTTAACCTTCCCTCTGTCCTTAGCCCATACACGCAATTATACTGATAACTGTAAATGTGCATTCCATCTCTTTCTTGGCTCTTTCTTCTCTTTTTGATATGAAAAGACGAAATATAAAAATCCAAGACTTGGTTCTCAACCATTTTATTTCTCTATCTATACTTCCTCTTTAAGGAAACTGATCACTGATCCAGGCTTTAAAAGTTAAGACACAATGATTCTAAAATTTGTGTCTCCAGCCTTAACTTCAATCTGGAGCTCCAGATTTGAGTATCTGAATGCTGTTTTCCACAATTCCGCTTGGATGTTCCATGGAAATCTCCAAATTAATTTCCACATCAAACCCATAAAAAAGCTTTTCTCCATTGCAAGTAATGTCAGTGCTAAGTATTTACGCATCCAAACCTAAAACCTGGCATTGTCTTAACATCCTTGTTTTCCTTCATACTCCACATACAATCCATCAGCAAGTTCTGGTAGTTTTACCTCCAAATCGGTCGAGCATCCTAGCACTTCCACCATCAACCTCGTCTAGCAATAATCACCTTTCCCCCCAACTACTGCCTTGCCTCCTTCTTCCTGTTTCCACCCCAGCCCTTCACTGTATTCATTATTCACACAACAGCAAGACTGCTTCTCAAAAATAGAAACAGAGTATATTGAGTTTCTCTTTAAAGTTCTCTAACAGTTTCCAATTATGACTAGAATAGAATTAAGGTTCTTCCAGTGACCCTTTATTGTCATTCCCTATCATACAACTCGAACTCCTACCCTCAACCTCCCTGCCTCCCATCAGACAAATTGGTCTTCTTGTTTTTCTTCAATTAAATAAACATGTTCCTTTTGCATGAAATACTTTTCCTCCAGATTCCTTTTCATCCTTCTGGTCTCTGTTAAAGTCCTGTTTCCCCAGAGGTTTTCCCTGACAAACCTAGCTAAATAGGAACCTTTGTGGCTATTTACCATTTCTTATTCATTTTATTGCATTTTTCACTGTATATAATTGCATTATAAATTTGTCACCTTCTTTATTCTCCCCTAGAATGCAGTTTCCCTGAGAGCAGTTACACTGTAGAAATGTCATAAGTATTCTTTGACTGTTGATTGTATTGTTCTTCTCTGAATCTCTCTACACATTCCATGCCTGTATCAGAGAAATAATACCTAAATGTTTGAATAGCTGAAGTACATAATCTACAAAATATTCCAGGATTATACTTCAATTTTCACCTGAGAATTTAAGAAGTAACTTTATTCTCATCTATGTTCATTTATGACTTCTCTGTCCTTTTAACTTCCAGCCCCATACACTTGCCATAATGTATTTCTTGAACAGACAAGGATAAAAAAAGCCACAATATTATCTCCAAATATTGAGGCCCATTAATTTTAGATTAGGCCAACTAAAAACCTTTGAAGTTTTAATATTGCATGGCTTTCTTAGACAAACTAAATTTCAGATCACAAATAAGTGTTTTTGTTTTTATTTGTTTGTATGTAGAGGACATCTCACCTTTAAACTTGACAGGGCATTTGTCTTGATTAATGCTAATCTCCTTGAAAAGAGATTGTGGGTCAATAGTCATTAACACCTGGCTTATGTGTAGCTGAAAATATTTACTTGCTTCAAAGTTCAAGAAACTAGAAATTCAGATTTTTCAAATTCTAATCTAAAGTAAGCCTCTTTAAAACTATATGTCCATATCAACTATGTATCATTTCCAAGGCAACTGAGAAACTACAAGTCATTTTGCATATTGTGAAACAGCCTGAGATCATTAGAAATGACTGTAGCATCTCAGCACGTATTCCATATTTTAGGTGAATATTGTTGATTTTTTTCCACCTAGCAAATGACAGCTCCACTTTTGGATAAAAATATAAATGAAAATAATGTATGTTACAGATACTTAAAATAAAAATTAAGGAAAGATGACAAGATGGCATAGATTCCCCTTTCCCTGTTCCTCTCCTATAAATACAACTGAATATCCTGGAAACATCTCAAAAGCCAATGACAAAAGGATTCTGGGAGCTATTAAGTAGAAGTCAGACAGGAAACTCAGAACTTCAGGAAAGACAGTCAGGTGAGTTTTTTGAGTTTCCTTTTATTGCTCTTATTTCCCAGACCACGCACCAGAGAGTTCTACAGTCCAGAATTGCCAACATACAGACAAGAAAACAAAGAATGCCTACTTTCTTCAGCCAAAGACAGGAAAAGAAGTCCAACAGAGACCTAGTGGGAAGTCCTAAGCCCCGTTCCACAACCAGAGCAGTAGCAGGCGGCTGATCTGTCTGCAGTAGCATCTTCAAAGCCCAGATGAGCTGACTCAATCCCCACTCCAATCTGGGGCCCTGATGGCTAGTGACACCTGCTCTCAGCAGTAGCAGCGGTGGTAAAGCTCAGGCAAACAATCTATACACACCATCCGTCTCTCCACTCTCAGCCCAGCGGCACAAGGAGATCCAGATGCAGCTGCTTCCGTCTCCCACTATAGAAGATGGCACAGAAATACCAGGGGGCCCAGGGAATGAACTTCCACCCCTGTAGCACAGTAGCTATAGAATAGAGAACCCAGAAACAGACCTAACCAAATATGCCAAATTATTGTTTTACAAAAGAGCAAAAGCAACTCCACAGAGGAAGGAGAGCCTTTTCAACAAATGGTGTAGAAGCAACTGACTATCCATAGGCACCCCTTGCACCACCCTCCCCCCCAAAAAGACAAAAAAAAACCCACCAAAAAACAAAACGAAGAAACAAAACCAAACAAAAACTTCAATATAAACCTCATACCTTATACAAAAAATTAACTTGATATATAAAAGGGAGTTAAATGTAAATGTAAAACTATAAAATGTCTACAGAATATTATTGGGATATAGAACTAGGAAAAGGCTTCTTAGCCTTGACACCCAAAGCATGATTCATAAAAGACAAAATTGGCAATTTGACCTCATGAAAATATTTTTTTTTTCCTTGTGAAAGTCCCTTTTAAGATGAAAATATAAGCTCCAGACTGGGAGATAATATGTGCAAATCACACTTTGACAAAGGACTAATATTCAGAATATATAAAGAACTCAAAATTAAAAATTAAAAAAAAAGTTTTTAAAATGGGTACAAGACATGAAGAGCCATTTCACTGAAGAAGCTATACAGAAGCTCTACAGGTATGTACACAAAAGGATGTTCAACATCTTTAGTTATTAGGAAAATGCTGTGTAAAACCACAGTGAGATTAGAATATCTAAAATAAATGATAATGATGATACCAAATGCTGACATGGGTGTGAAGAAACTGGATCATTCACTCATTGCTAGGTGAAATGTAAAATGGTATAGCCACTACGGAAAATAGTTTGACAGTTTCTTTTTCCATTTTTTTTTTTTAAGATTGATTTATTTGAAAGAGAGAGGGCTCACATGAATGGGGGGAGGGGCAGAGGGAGAGAATCTCAAGCAGATTCCCCGCTGAACAGGGAGCCCAAGGTAGGGCTAGATCCCAAGACCCTGAGATCATGACCTAAGAGGAAATCAAGAGTCATGCTTAATCAACTGAGCCATCCAGGCGCCTCCGGGCAGTTTTTAAAAAAACTGAACAGATTTACAAAGCGCCTGGGTGGAGAGTCTGTGGCGTGCCCGACTCTTGGTTTTGGCTTAGGTCATCATCTCACAGTCCTGAGATCCAGCACTGCCTCAGGCTTCCCACTCAGTGCCGAGTCTGCTTTAGATTCTCTCCTTCTCCCTCTCCAGCTCATTCTCTCTCTCTCTCTCAAATAAATAGATCTTTACAAACTGAAGAGACTTATCAAACAACCCAGCAACTGCACACTTGGCCATTTTCCACAGAGAAATGAAAACTTGTTTTCTCACAAAAACTTGTACATAAATGTTGACAGAAGCTTTATTTGTCAAAATCAAACGCTGGGAGCTGTCCTTATGTCTTTCAGTGGGTGAATATTAAAGGAACTATAGTATATCCATACGATGGAATACTAATTACAGATCAAAAGAGTAAAGTATTCACCTACATGAAAAACTTACGCTGAGTGAAAAAAGCCAGTCTAAAAAAGAAAATTATTGTATGACTCCATTTACATCCAACCGATGAAATTCCATAATTATAGAGATGAAGAACAGAGCGATGGTTTCCAGGAGTTAGAGTGAGGAGGATGTCAGTGTGGCTCTAACATGGGATGACAAAGGAGCCTTGTGAAACGGTGCTATGGTTAAGTATCTTGATTAAGGAAGATTAAATGAAGCATGCATGTGATAAAACTGCAAAAATGTATACGTGCACGCAGGCACACTCATACACACAAGTGCCTACACAATTTGTGAAATCTGATCAGCTCTGTGTGTTGTACCAATGTCAATTTCCCAGTTTTGATGTTGTACTATCATTATGCAAGATACTAACATTGAAGTTAATTGGCTGAATGAAGAGGCATAGGATCCTCCTTTGAGATTTCCTAAGAATCTATATTTACTTCAACATAAAAAGTTAAAAAAAATTAAAGAAAAATAAGAGTTAGGAAATACAGAAGCATTGCCATGGAGGAAGCTCTATCAGATAGAAAACGAGATCAGAGCCAAGAGCTTCACATCTACTACATCTCTTTAAGCTACTGTGTTTCAGCTACAGCATAAAATCTCACTGACCCTGGCAGAACACTTCATCACTACAAGAGAGTGTATTCCACCTTTACTGATATCAGCATAGTGAGTACCAACGGGGCACTCTACATTCAGGGACATGCTTTTACAATTCTTTCACGGCTGAAGCACTGAGCATGACAATGTTAGATAATGACTTTAAACAAGGAAAAAAAGAGTGATACAGAAAGGAGAAGAAAAGGAGAGCTTTCCATAAAGTTCCAATGTATCACTCCACAAATTAGTTTTTAATTACAGAGAAAAATGGACTTTGCAATAAAAAGACCTGAAGGTCCTGACCTTCATCAAGTTATCAAATTAGCAACACTAATTGTGGAATCATGGGATGTGATCTGCTTCCTGAGAGAATACAGTAATGCTTAGTATCATCTATGTATTAGGCTGAAGTCTTAGCTTAGCATGAATTTTGAGAAATGGACTAGAAAATTCAGAATGAGAAACATTCCACAAAAAATGACAACAATAACAATGAACAAACAAACAAAAAAAGCTTGGCCCCTTAAAAATGCAATGTCATGGAAAACTAACAAAAACTGCAAGGGGACCATTCTAGCTAGATTAAAAGAGAACAAAAACATAAAAAAAAAAAAATTCCATGCATGACACTTGACAGATATTGAACTGATATTAAAAAAGAAATAGGTATAAAAACCATTGGCAACAACTAGGAGAAATGTAAATAACCCTGAAGTCAGATAGTATTTTGTTACTGCTAATTTTCTTCCTTCTTCTTCTCCTCCTCCTCCTCTTCCCCTCTCCCCCTCCTCCTCCTTCTTCTTTACGTAGGCTCCATGCCCAATGTGGGGCTTGAACTCATGCCCCTGAGATCAAGTGTTGCATACTCCACTGACTAATCCAGTCAGGTGCTCCATAATGCTAATTTTCTTGGGTCTGATAATAGTATAAAGGTCAGAGAGAATGCCTTTTCCTTAAGATATGCACACCAAAATGCTTAGAGATAGCAGTTTTAATTCTTGCAAAATGTCTGTTTTTGTTTTCTTTTATGATTTAGCAGACCAAAAAAAAAAAAAAAAAGTGGATGAGTAGATAGACAAACATGGAGAAGGGTAGGTTAACAACTATAAATCTAGAGAATGTATGCAATGTTATACTATTTGAACATTTCTATGGGGTTGAAAATTTGGAGACAAGAAAGTTAGGAAAAAGGATTATTTTTTAAAAAATACAGTGTACGATATAAAGGATTATGTTCTCTGTAGTATTTTTCTTTATTATAAATTATTGTGTTCAAGAAATTTCTAATTAAAATAACAAAGCAGTCCAATGTAAAAAATATTATTATGTATCTTTTGCATGATGTAATTTCACAGTTGCTATTTTTGTCTGACATTTTGACTCACTGGGTCATAATTGTCTAGAAGTCTAAAGTTTGTTACCTTAGATCCTATGTTTCTTTATGCTTAAAATAGCCATTAAAATTTAAAATATTTATAGTTCCTGATTTAAAATAGTAAGAATATACATACTGCAAAAATACTTGGGTAAGTGACAAATGCATATAACTAGAATCTTATTAGGGAAACAAAAAACAATAGGTCAATCTTAAGGAAAATAATTAATTTCCATCAAGGCCCTAACTGATTGTAGAAGGTCCTTGACACTATTAAACCACATGTTGTGTGAACAACTCTCCTCTTAGACCAGGGAAAATCCTGGTGCGTGTTTAAAAGTCACAGGACCTGGGGAAAAAGGTGATATTCCACCATAAGTCAGACAGCTCGGTCTCCAGCAATTTCCACACCTGGCTGTGCAACAGAAATAACAAAGACGCTTACTAAATAGAGTGCTGGGCTCTACCCCATACCTATTTTCTCAGAATTACAGAATTCATCCCCAGTAATATTTACCATTAAAAAAAAAAAATCCTTTGTATGATTCCAAAGCACAGCTAGGTATAGGACCCATTAAGCAATTTACAATCACAAGGCTGAAGGTTTCCCTAGAAAGAGTTGATTTTTGTATGCTTAAAATATTTCATGAAAAATAAAAGTTATTAATATTTTTGACTAATAACACAATAAAGATAAATATAATGCATCAAAAAAATTAAAGAGCTATTTGTGAATCCCCCCCCCCACTTATAATTTGTGTAATGCTGGATAATTTTACTTCTTAGGGCCCCTCTGCTGAAAAGGGGAATAACCATGTCTATCTGGCAACAAACCAGCAATGAGTAATGTTACTATATGTTTGTGACACAGTCTTTTTAAAGATTTTATATTTGGGGAATCTACATGAAAAGGTATATGTCAGTAAGTATAGAAGCTTGCAGAATAAGCAAGCACAATGCTATAACATAAATGGAATCAAAATTTAAATCTGCTTGTAGGATCTGACAAAGATAAATGGAAACTATTTTCTTTGACCTCTTCTTTCTTACTGTTTTCACTTGAGGATAAAAAAAAAATACTCTGGACTCTCTGTATAAACCTCAAGTAAAATCACTTATTATAAGCACATTAAAATATGCTAATACCCACTTCTTTGTGATTTACTTACAGTAAATCCTTAATGAATATCATCACAAAAATGAGTCAGGGGCCCCTTGTCAAATCTGCCTGTTCAAGTTAACATCTGTGGAAGCTTGCATTAGGCCTTTTTTTTTTTTTTTCCTTTAAGAGAGACAGTGAGCAAGCAAGCAAGCGAGCCTGAGCAGGGGCTGGGAGGGGCGGAGGGAGAGTGGGAGAAAATCTTAAGCAAGGGTGGGGGAGGGGGAGAGGGAGAGAGGGAACCTTAAGCAGGCTCCTGATGGGGGGCTCGATCTCACAACCCTGAGATCATGATCTGAGCTGAAATCAAGAGTCAGACATTTAATCAATTGAACCACCCAGGCACCCCAAATTTAGCTTTATTCTATATAGTTTAAAGTCTCATCTGTTTAAAAGGTAGAATAGTAATAGTTTTGTTACATTTAAAGAGAGGTTATTAGGGAAAAAGGGAGTGTTTTGCTTTATAAGGGATGCTGTTAATTGTACCCTAAATATCACTGGTTTAAATATTAAAGCCATTTATACTTTTTAACAATTTTGTAAAGTTACTATGTTACTACCCCAAATTTCTACAGGATTTTAAGAGAATTCTCATGCAGTTAACTTCCAGGCATGCACAAATACTGAATAAAACAAATCAAATTCCTAGCATTCTCCATGTCTTTATTAAAGAACCATCAGAGTCCTGAGAATTCAAAGCTAACTTTGAAGGAAAGCTGGGTGCAAAAGGAGAATAATAAAGTTTATATGGATATAAAATTTGTTCTATTTTGTAAATATGCAAACACATTTTGAACAATGGAGCATAAATGAGGAAGTCTTAACACATTCACTTCTTAGAATAAATTGCTTAATAAATTAAAAAAATTAAATACGTGCTTAAAGACTAGGTAGTGAGGAAGGAGTTGTTTAATCTTTTAAATACTGTGTAAAACCATTTTGATACAAGCCAATAATTCTCAGCACAATTAAATGCAGAAGATGTGGAATTTCCTGCTTTGTGGAATGTTTTCTTTATAACCCGCTGCACTGCATCTACAGTAAGGCACACACATTCCCATCCTTGTGCCCTGTGGTTTATGTACCTCATCTTAGCAGATGCTTCACCAATCATAAATTAAAGGAAGACTTTATTGGCTCTCATTTCTCTGACATTATTAGGCTTGTCACAGCACTGGATGCAGCATTTTATGAGATCTACTAAATCCCTCTTGGTTTTGTTACATGTAACTTCATTTCTTTGCCATCAATAACTTCTTAAAATACACAATCATGTGTGCACATGTATGTGTGCATGTGCATCCTGATTAGAACAAATATTCCAGGACTTACACTTAGGAGAGCTAGTTTATGGGACTATATTGAAGTGTGATAAAAAAAAATCTGAATATCTTTGATCATGTTGAAAATTGCTCCTTGAATGCCAACTGTCTTTATGAAAATGCATAGCTCTATTCTTTCCCTTAAAGTTTAATGAATGTCAACATTTATAACTCTTAGAACGCGTTCACTTCCATTATTAGATTTATTGGAGTCAAAAAAGAACAAACAGAATGCATTTACTTTTGAAAACATTCATGTCAAAAAAAAAAGCAGATAAGATTGTCTATTTCAGTACTGTACCCAAATAATATGGTATAGGACATGATTTGTGTCAACCTTTAACTTGCTGTCTGCATGTTTTTAATTCTAGCATCAGAGTGTTCTTAAGAGGTTTGGGATATGAAATATTGGTATTGACCCAAGAGGGTCACAGGGTTTTGTTTTTTTTTTTTTTTTTAAGATTTTATTTATTTGTCAGAGAGGGAGAGGCAGACAGAGAGCACAAGCAGGGGGAAGGGCAGGCAGAGGGAGAAGCAGGCTCCCGGATAAGCAAGGAGCCTGATGCGACACTCGATCCCAGGACCCTGAAATCATGACCTGAGCTGAAGGCAGATGCTTAACCGACTGAGCCACCCAGGCATCCCCAGGGTCAGAGGGTTTAAAATAGAACTGATTCATGATTATTCTATTGTAAACACTCCAAGCTAGTTGTTTTCTCTCAAAACTTTATCCCAGCTTCTTCAATTATTTGTTATTTATGTTTTTTTTTATTAAGTGGTTGATGAAAACAGAAACCCATCCATGTCTTTATTCCACAATCTACTAATAACACACTTACACCATGATCTGTATATGGAAAACATATGGAGATGTGCCACAGTGCCTTACAGTGAGTTGTTCATTCATGTCTACACTGCTTTACCTGGCACATGTGTTTCATCTTTGTGTGGACATATGTTCTCATTTCTCTAAGGTAAACACCAGTGATTGGGTTGCCAGATCATAACGGTAAGTGTACAGCTTTAAAAAACTGCCAAGCTGTTTTCCAAAGTGGCTGTAAAATTTTACATTCCCAGCAACAATGTCTGAGACACCTAAGGGCTTCACATTCATCACAACACTTGGTATGGTCAGTCTTCTGAATATTAGTCATGAAAGTGGGTGTGTTATGGCAACTATATATGGTTATAATCTGCGTATATCAGGAGACTAATCACACTGAACCTTTCTTCCTGTGTTTGTTTGCCATTCATATGTCTTCTTTTATCTTTAGCTCAATATGGTTATCATGCTGTCCATTTTCTTGGTATAAAGTTGTAAGAATTCTTTACGTATCTTGGATATAAGTCTTTTATCAGAAATATACTTTGTGAATATTTTCTCCCAGTCTGTGGGTTGCTTTTTCATTTTAATGGTCTTTCAAAGAGCAAAATATTTTCATTTTGATGTATTCTCAAATTATCATTATTTTGTGGTTCATTCTTATTGTGCCATATCTAAAAATCTCTGCCTAACCTACAGAAATTTAGCAGTATGCTCTTACGTCTCCTGTCCATTTCTCATTAATTTTAACATGTGGTGTGTGATAAGGGTCTAGTTTCATTTTGTTGTTTATGCATATCCAATCATACCAGTAGCAGTTGTGAATAAATTACCCTTTTCTTACTGAATTGTCTTCACAACTTTATTGAAGACCAATTGGCCATATATATGTGGATCTCTTTTTAGATTCTCTATTCTGTTCCATTAATCCATCTGTGCTAATACCACACTGTCCTGACTAATGTAGACTTATTTTGCTATAGTTTTGCCTTTTCTAAAGTTTTACATAAATGGAATTATATAATATGTATCATCAAGTCTTTTTTCCCTGATTTCTTTCACCTGGCATTACAGTTTTGAGGGTAATACACACAGTTGCATAGGTTTGTAGCTTTTTTCTTTACATTTTTAGATCTACCACAGATTGTTTAGCAGTTGTAGAATTTTCAGTTCTCTCTCTCTCTTTTTTAAAGATTTTATTTATTTATTTAAGAGAGAAAGAGTGACCATGAGCTGGGGGAGGGGGGCAGGAGGTGGGGAGGAGGAGAGGGAGAAGCAGGGCTTATCCAGGAGCTTAACATGAGGCTCAATCCCAGGACCCTGAGATCATGACCTGAGCTGAAGGCAGATGCTTAACCAACTGAGCCAACCTTCAGTTTTCTCTTATCTTCAAACTTCCCCCATGGCAGTTGAAAGAATTAGAAGACAATGGGAAACGGCAAAGTAGGTTTCACAATTCCTAGAAATCGTCCTATAAGATATACACTTAGAAATCAAAGAACAACAACAAAGAGAAATCAAAGAACAATGAAAAAAAAGTATTGTTCAACAGTAGTGAAAACCTGGTTGATACTGAATTGCACAGACCTATAGTGAATTACATCTTTAAGGCACTGTGACTGCTTTCACTGAAAGTCTGGTTAAAGACTAAGGAAAAGTGTATGGGCTGGGTGTCAATCAAATTTCGACAGGGTATCATTTTCCTTCCACCTAAAAAGAATTCCTTTAACATTTCTAGTAGTGCAGATATACTGGTAATGGATCCTCCCAGCTTTTGTTTAAAAATGTCTTTATATCACTTTTAGTTTTGAAAGCCATATTAACCATAACATATGTAAACCTCTAGATTGGCAGGTGTTTTGTTCATTTGTTTTTTCAAATTTTCCAAAAATGCCTGTTCATTATTTCCTGGCTTGCATGGTTTCAGATGAGAAGTCTTCTGTCATTCTTATCCTTGTCTTTTTGCAATGTGTCTTTTTTCTCTGGCTGCTTTTAAGGTTTTTTTTTTTTTTTTTTTAAATCACTAGTTACAATCACTAGTGATTGTTAGATTGTTATGCATATTGGTGTGGTGTTCTTTATGGTCTTATGTGGTCTTCAGCTTGTTCCAATTTTTGGATCTGTGGTTTTAGTTTTCACCAGACTTGAAAATATTTTTACCATTACTTTTCCTTATATTTTATTTCTGCCTTCCTCCCTACTTCAGGGTCTCCAATGACACATTCAGCAGCAGAATGATTTTTCTCCATGTCTCACTGATACGAATGTCCCCAGAGCTGTGTGAACTCTGTGAATTGTTCAGTTTAATGTTTTTAGTGGTTTTCCCCTGGTCTTGGAAAACTTCATCCCACTCATGTGCTGATCAGTTCTCAGCCAAGGATTCAAAGGGACCCTATATGCAAATCTCTAGAACGGCCCCTCCCCGTACCCTGCTGTCTTTTATCCAAATGCTCTCTATTCTGTTCTTTCAATTCAACAAGACTGCCGGGTTCTGTTCTCTTCCCTGTACTCTGGTCTGAGAATTGTGTTTAGGCAATAAGCTGGGTCAATCACAGGAATCATATCTCATTAAATTATCTTGTCTCAGTTATCATAGTCAGGCACTAACTATTGTTTAATACCTGAAAAACATTGTTTAATTTATTTTTCCCACTTTTCGAGGTGTTTATCAGTCCATTGATAATTCTGTTGTCATTTGTTCTTCATAGAAAGATATGGAAATGGTGTTGCAAGTATTTTTAATGAAATAATTAAAACAGGAAAGGTAAAATAGAAGTTTTACATCTTGCTTCCTTTATTTCCTCTAGAAGGGACCTGGGACTGACCTGGTGAACATTCTGCTTAACTGAATGATGTCCTGATACCTGATTCCACTCCTTGATTTCCACCTTTATGGTAGATTCTAGAATTGGACAAGAAATTCTCTGGATGATTCATTAACACATCAGTGGTCATATGGGTCATTGATATCTCAGTATTTCCTACCCACAGTCATTCGAGGATGGACAGTGATAGCATTCCGTTTTGAAATCTTGGAAACATGTTGCATGGTGCACTGGGTGTTATACGCAACTAATGAAGCATCGAGCTTTACATCGAAAACCAGGGATGTACTGTATGGTGACTAACATAATATAATAAAAAAACATTAAAATAAAAAAAAATGAAATCTTGGAAACAGGTAAGAAGGCTCTGAGAAGGATGGCTGCTTATTCCTTTCTATTGCCCTGAGATTTCTCCCCATTCCAAAGCAATGGGTCCCAAAGAACTTGTAATTGGATCTGTCCACATGGATGAATTGGACAGGGAAATGAGCTATTTACACTGCTGAAAAAAAATGAGGCCTTTCCCTAAGCCCCTGAAATCTATGGAGAAACATTAAAGCTACATTGAATACACATTTGGCCATATACCAAAAAGCCAAAAAAAAAAAAAAAATCAATATTGAACAAAGGCTAAGGTCTAAAACAAATATCACAGCATTAAATGAAGTTCTATGATACAAAATTTAATCTAAATTTTATTTAAAAACATGATTATTAAGAAAATTTATTAGTAAGTATTTTGGCAGTCAAAATTTAGTCCTGCAACATTAGATGACAGAAATAAACATCCTTCAGTACTGGGATCACTATACTACTCATTTATAATATGAAATAGCAGGTCATTTACACTTGGAATTGTTGGAGGCAAATATATTTTTTGGCTAACTCTGCTGACATTAGATACTGCTGATGTTGCTGTTTTCAGCTAATTATTCAATTTTTCTTCATCTAAATAAAATAGACTTAATATAGTAGATTAAGGCCCACACTTTTCTCCCTTTCTCTTCTTCTATTCCTGCATTTGAAGACTTGGTCAGCAGTAAAATTGAAATCTCATTGAAGCAATCCCACACACTGAAGTATCTGTACTGCTTGAAGAAAAGAATTTTAGCATATTGTCAGCAGTTGACTCAAGTTGTTTCCTTCACTTAATTAATTTATTATTTTTTTTGTAATAACCTTTCAAGTACTTGCAGGTTTTCACAATCCCTGGAGTTAAATTTGTCCTTTACTTTTAACCTAGAAGTTTGGTGACTAGCAATGTGGGCTTTCTAGAAAACAAGATCATTTCCAAGTTTCTACATTGCTTACCAATCTCTGCACCTTCCTAGGAGTACTGCATGAGTATCTTCAGAGCAGATGTCATACAAAAGTACTATCCGTAGTATTTTTTGTCACTTCTTAGCAAGGGTCAGAAGACCATTGCCAATGTACAAGTTCATATATGATGGAAATGATGTCGGAAGCCTAGGCAAATAGGCTTCCAAAGGCTGACGCAAAAGCCCAAGATGAACAGTCACATTGTTGATACAAGGTAAATCCTGATCCATCCTTAAACGTATAGGAAAGCTGAGGTCAAGATGTCTCAACATTTCTGTAAAACACCTGATTGCAGCTAAGTTCTATGATTGCTAGACCCCCAAATTAATGCACTCTATTGTGTACGTGTTCTTGAACTTATCTTGAAGAGACAGTATTCAGAATTCTCAAATGTATTCACATGCCTTGTTCAAAATCTCTAGGCAGGTATCTTAGAAAGCTTTCCATTTATATCATAAACTTATATTCTTCACCATGTTTTCTTCTATTTCCCTTTTTGTAACTCAAAACTGTAGTTTTTATTCCTCACTACTCAATATTTTCCATTCCTTTCTAATTTAGATTTTCTTCTTACCACTCTGCTGAAAGAGCACCTCAAAAGTTTCTCACTTCCTTCGAGTCAGTTTTCCTTAATGTCAGTCTTGCAGGGGGGGTGGGGGTGGGAGCAGAGTAGTAGCTACTAAGTCATTCCATGGTTTTTCCTTAACTGAATATTAATGACAGTCTTACGCATGACACCACAGTGAGAGAATTCTTGTCCTTTCTTTCTTTCTTTTTTTAATAAGTTTGATTTCTTTTGAGTAATAGCCTGCTTTCAATTAGCACATAATACATACATTCATGAAATTACAAAAGCTGAAAAGAAAAGTTTACCTAAACTAAGAATTTACCCATTTTCTTATTTTTGGAAAAATCTCAATGAAAAATGTTACATTAAATTTAGAAAAAAAAGTCAGTATAAGATATCAAATATTAAATCTTAATGGAGCTGGAAAACAAATTTCTTGAAATAATAGAGGCATACAATATTCATTTAAATGTCTATTTTGACCCCCCTCTCTCTTCTGAGACACTGGAAAGTGTCTGGAAAGGGAATGTGACATCCACATGAAGATTCTGTAAGGGGCGATTCATGCTTACTGAAAGCTGTTAAGGAAGCATTACCCATCTGTAGTGGACTCCCCATAGAATTAGCAGCTGTTCAAAGCCTGTTCCACCTCGATACAAAGCATGGGAATTATGCTGTGAAGGGAAGATGTCAACACATGGAGTTAACATGCATTAGTTCTACAGGGGGAGTTCCAGCTAGAATTGCACAGGCAGGTGATGCATAGAAAAGAACAAAAAAGAGAGGGAGAAGTCACAGATTCCTGGTAGTTTGGAGGTACCAACTTGCTCCTCTCTGGGACACAAGAGAATATACTCAAGCGTGGTTTTACTGAGCCTATAAAAAAGGGTTATGTCCAGCTTGGTACCTTACTGGCTACTGGCATAGCCCACAGATATCTGGGCTCCTTTAGGTGATTGATGAGAAGTCATTCTCCTCAGGAAGTTGTGGTGGTCTGATGTGCTGGTTTCTTCAGGTAAGGTGACACTGCAGAGGTCAAATGCACACGACAGAAACCCACTTTGATACTAGATGCAGTGGCTTCTACAAATTTCCCTTGACCTCCATTCTTTCCAGATATTGTAGTGCTTCCCACTAAAATTGCTAATGAATATGTCTGATCTCCAACCAGAGCTTCCAATTTCTTACCCATTTATGTAAGCATTGTGCCAATTAGCTTTTGCTCTAAAACCATTCCAAAATGTACTAGATTGAAGCAACAACATTTTACCTAGCTTACAACTCTTTGGGGGGGGCAGTTTAGGGGTTTGTCTGGGCTGGTTTGGCTTATTGTTAGGTTTCCTTATGCATGCAGGGTCAGATCATGGATTGGCCGGTAGCTGGGTGATCTTGACTGGCCTCACTTACATGTTTAGCACTTACAGGTTTGTCTATTAAGGTGTCTAAGTTCTCTACCACATGGTGTGTCACCCTGCAGCAGAACAGGCTGGGCTTCTTTACAAGGCACTTACAGGATCCAACAGCAGTAGGAGAGAGAGGAAAAGTTCCTTTGTTCAATATATACCTGATATTGTACCAATGGCCAAAGTAAGTCACATGGCTAAACCCAATCTCACTATGGGAGAGTGTATCCAAGGGCATGGATAAAGAAGAGAAGAATTTGTAGCCATTTTTACAATTGGCTTAAGTCATGATTCCCACATTATATCCCTTGTTCTCATGTTATTCATAGTGATTATTTTCCTTCCTGAATCCAGAGTACTGAATAGTTGAATCAAGGCATATGAGTCGAGTTGGCACAAATCTTAATCATACTAGTGTACTGCCACCACAAAGATATGATGTCAGAGGGTTTACAGTCTAGAAGCATACACATTCTTTATCATCTAAGAGACAGAATAAAATTAAATATGATTAAATGTACTAGCCCATGTAGTGTAAACACAGAGAAAGCAAGAATAATTTTGATTGAGAGATGAATTGAAAGAAATATTGAACTATTTCCTGGGCTTCAAACTTGCCATGTTGTCAGAGTGCCTATTGGAAAGCTCCATGAGGATTGATCCATGATATTTTATCTACAAGTTCAAATACATTATCTTCTCACTCAAATCTTCTTCCCGTGACTTCCTTATTTTGATTCACTCCTTGATTGATTCATCAAGTATTTATTGAATGGCTACTAAGTGCTAGTTAATTTTCTAAGTGTAGTGATAAGATGACTAAAAAAGAGTTTTTTCCCCCTAAAAGAGCTTACATTTTAATGAGTGAACAGAAAATTTAAAAAGTAAGAAGACATATAAAAGAATATTGAGTTGAGATAAACACAAGGAGAAAAATATAAGGAAGCAGAATCTGCTAATAGGGAGTGAAAATTTAGCCATTTTGGAAAATAGTGTGGCATTACTTTTTAAATTGAACATTGATATAACCTATGACCCAGAAATTCTCTTCTGAAGTATGTGCACAGGAAAAATTCTTTCTGTATGTATCAGGACATATATACAAAGCCATTGAAAGCATCATTGTCCAGAGTAGCAAAAATCTAGGAAAAAAAACCCCATGTGTTAATATATAATAGAGTATGACAAGATAAATTCTAATAAGAAAAATAAAAGTTTGCTGACAAAGATTATTAATTTCAATAGCCACTTTAGAAAACAGTTTGGCATTATCTTTTAAATGGAAAACACACTTTTAAATGGAACACACACTTTTAAATGGAACACACACTTATCTTATAACTCAATAATTCTACTCCTAAATTTGCTACTCCTATCTTTTAAATGGAACACACACTTTTAAATGGAACACACACTTTTAAATGGAACACATACTTACCTTATAACTCAATAATTCTACTCCTAAATTTGCACCCTAAAGAGGTGATTATACTTACTATATCTATATCTATATCTATATCTATATAACATATATATATATAGAGAGAGAGAGATTCTTATATGCATATATAGACATATATATACTATATATATACATATATAGACGTTCTTACTATTTTTATGTATTCAGCAAAAAGTTTAAAAACATCTAAGAACAGAAGAACACATAAATCAAATATATTCACACAATGAAATATTATATGACAGTGAAAATGAACAGAACTTAATGAATCTTGGAGAAATAAAAAAAAGTTATATGACTTCTACATTAAGCTATGGTAAATTAGCTTATAATAATCTAGAAAAGTCAACTAAAATAAAGTAAAATAAA
Organism: Ursus maritimus; assembly: GCF_017311325.1. Classification (NCBI taxonomy): domain Eukaryota; kingdom Metazoa; phylum Chordata; class Mammalia; order Carnivora; family Ursidae; genus Ursus; species Ursus maritimus. The sequence continues at coordinate 17,071,801 of NW_024423786.1, forward strand.
ATATTTTTGAAGAATTGGTGAGCTACTGACATTGATTTGAGGGGCTGACATTCCAGATATAACAAAAGTTGACTGAGATGAGCATAATATTTTCCATGCTGTTTTCATTCATAGAATATTTGTCAATTTTTGGAGGAGGGCATGAGGTTAAAAACCTGGGCAGATCAAAGCTTCTGTGAGTTAGAAGAGCAAGCCAGGCATTCTGTATTCTTAATGTTCTGGGAGACAAATAGGGTTTCTCGTCTGCCAAGACAGTCAACATGAGGGGCTAAGATTCTGGAGGAAAATAAGGTGCATATAAATGTGACCACCATCACAATGGTTTTCCCCTTACATCATTTCTTGAATGTTAGCTAAATAGTATGAAAGATGAAGAGCTACACAGGAATTATCTGAAAAGTAAAATAGTTTTCAGAAGTTTCACTCTGCTAGGGAGACCAAAATTATAGTTTATGATTGGCCAAGAAGGAGGAATCATAGTAAACACACAAAGCTCTCAACTGGAATTCTGAAGACCTTTATTCTAGAAGTAGGAGTATATCAGTGGTTAAGAGAAATTTCAAAACACTGTATTTCAGCCTAAGATGAGTTCAGTCCTTGATGAGAACAGGACAATCTGCCTGTACTCTTACTGCATGTCAGAGGAGAGAATAAATACCTCTATGGATAGAAATCCTATTATTCCAAGTTTCTATAATCTTTCATATTCAATGTACGTCATTCAATAAAAATGTTTCACTCATATCAACAGTATCAGTCAGCAATATCCACAATCATGCTGCATAACAAGCAACCATAAAATCTCATCAGCATACAACAATGAGCATTTATTTCTTTCTTGCACAATCTACAAGTTGGCTAGGAATGGTTTTGCCTTAGGTTATAGGTCTGCAAGTCAGCTGGAGTAGCTCTGTTTGAAGCTGTATGTGTATACATCAGCAGGGGTAGCTCTACTCTGCCTGTTTCATTCTGTAGTCCAGGCTGGATGGTTAACAGTTACCCAGACTATGTTCTTAAATAATGACAGAAGAATAAGTGAGAAAAATCAACCATGCAAGCACATTTCGAACTTTCTTTCGTATCAACTATATGAAACACCCATTCAATAAAGCTACCTGGCAAAGTCCAAAGTACAGGAGTTGGCAAGTACTCTGTATCATCAATGACAGAATGGGAACTAAGTGCATAATTAATACTACTATGGGGAAGGAGGTAAAGAGAAGGGAGAAATAGTACGAGAATTCACTTAAAATAATTTACTCTCTTGGTCACCATTTCTTTGTTACTCCTACACACAAAATATACTATACCCATCTCAAGGCTCAGAAAAATCTCATCCAATTATGTCATCAGGTACATCTAGATATGTTTATTCCAGGAATCCAAGATTTTCTATCATTTAAAAAGATCAATAAATCTCAATTATCACATTAACAAAATAAAGGCAGGGGCGCCTGGATGGCGCAGTCATTAAGCGTCTGCCTTCGGCTCAGGGCATGATCCCAGCGTTCTGGGATCGAGCCCCACATCAGGCTCCTCCACTAGGAGCCTGCTTCTTCCTCTCCCACTCCCCCTGCTTGTGTTCCCTCTCTCGCTGGCTGTCTCTGTCAAATAAATAAATAAAATTTAAAAAAAAAAAAACAAAAAACCAAAATAAAGGCAAAAAAGCCTATGATCTTCTCAAAGGATGTGATAATTCATTTGATAAGATTTAATGGACATCTATGATAAAAATACTTAGTGAACTAGGAATAGAATGGAACATCCTTGATCTGATAAAAGATAGCTATAAAACTCTGCAGTAAACATCATATCAAATCATGAAAATGTTAAAGCTTTTCCCTGGAGATCATGACTAAAATGAAGATGCTCATTCTCACTACTTTTATTCATTATTGTCCTTACAATCTGAGCCCAGTGGGTTAAATCAAGGGGAAAATTATATAAGGGCAGAAAAGAAAGAACATAAAATTGTCATTAGTCACACATTACACAATCATGCATATAAAAAATCCAAAAGAATCTGCAATTAAACTATTAGATTTGAAGAGTGAACTTAGCAAGTTTGTTGAATATTCGATTAGTAAGAAATAATTATAGTCATTATATTTCTATAGAGCAGGTACATAAAAATAATCAAATGAAAACATACCCTGTAAATAACATAAAATACTTCAAATATCAAGAAACAAGCAAAAGATTTATAGAACCTCCACACAGAAATCATTGAGAGAAATTAAAGATATAACTAAATGAAGAAATACACTGAGTTTATAGTTTGGATGACTCAGTATTGGGAAGATGTCAATTCTCCTCTAGTCAATCTATAGATTCATTATAATTCTATTTAGATTATAAACAGTGTGTGAGTATAGGTTAATATGCTGATTCTAAAATTATATGAAAATGCAAAGACTCAAAAATAGTCAACTAAATCTTAAGAACTAAGCTGGAAGACATTATCATCAGTATGAAGAGTTTCACTGACATAGGACCCCACATACACTGCACTGGACAAAAGTCACCCACTTTATGGCAAAGGAGATATGGCAGTGTGTACCTGACCATTGTCTCTCCTTGTTTTAACACATTCTGTACCACTCAGAAGCTACCTGGGAGAGAATTCCCTGTGAGGATAGGATACTGTCCTCCATGATGTAGTATACACCCTAAATCAACTGAATATGGTTATATGTCCTGAGTAGATAAACTCTCTGGGTACCAGTTCCAAGAGTACAGGGGACCCCGTATACCATCATTTCAAGTAGCCCCCTCGGGGAATTTGTGTTTCTTCTTTCAGCAGCTCCAAGCACAGTAAATATCTCATTTAACTTACAGCCACAGTTGCTGTTTGGTCAGTTTGTACCCCTCGGGCCAAGAGATCTGGGCACAAGGAAAGGAATCAACCTATTGGTAGAGGTAATTGACCCCAATCATGAGAACGAGATAGGGCTGCTGTTACAGAAAGGGGTGGAGAAGAGTATGTCTGGCATTTGGTGATTGGAGGGAATACTCTAGGTCCTCCCTTCTAATTGTGATGGGTAAATGTTACAAGTGTTGCTGCTAAAGCCTGAGAAAGTCATGGTGACCAGGGGCTCAGCTGCAAGCTCAAGACCAAGTGTGGTGAGGAGAGTTGCAGTTCATTCTAGTACATTTTCCTCCTACATCTTACCAGCAAAGGAGTCCAACCACAACCCTCAAGAAGTGATTTGTAGATAGAATGAACTATAAGAAGAACGTACTATAGAAGTACTAAAGAATGTACTGTAAGAAGCAAGCGGATTTAAGCAACACAGGGTGAACTATATTGTATCTGACTATGTCACCCACCTCTGGCCTTTTGGACAAGCCACTCATGCCACCAGCTGCAGAGAATGTTGTTGATGGCTTCAAGTTGTGTCCTTCTCAGGCTTTTGTCTTCATGAAGGGAGCTACCTCATCTACCACCATTCAGACCCCTCTCCAGGGCATGTGCACTTACCTAAATGTGGGACAACTCTGAAGGTCATTCTTGTTCTAACCTGTAAGACTGGTGATGGCCTCAATTTCATTTTATCCAATCCTGCTTTCTTCATTTTCATATAGGATTTGTTTCCAATCATACTGTCCAATAAACTTCCTCATATAAACTCCCATTTGAGTCTGCTTCCAGGGAACCTGTCCCAGGACAGTTTTCCCATTTTCCCATCTATGGATAGACTGCCAGCACCTTGAAGGCAAGCAAGCTCTCATTTTTGCTGTATCTCTGGCTGCTAGCGCAGAGCTTTGCACACTGTTGGTGCTCAGTGAATAACTGATGACTAAATCAAGAACTGCCCTTCCCACTAGAGTGTCGACTTAAAAAAAAAAAAGATTTTATTTATTTATTTGAGAGAGCCAGAGAAAGAGAGAGAGAGAGAGAGAGAGAGAGAGAGTATGAATGAAGAGAGGGAGAAGCAGATTCCCTGCTGAGCAGAGAGCCTAATGCTGGGCTTGATCCCAGGACCCTGAGATCGTGACCTGAGCCGAAGGCAGATGCTTACTTGACTCAGCCACCCAGGTGCCCCTAGACTGTCAACTTCTTGAGAACAGGACTACATATAAGTTTTTTTGGTTTTATTCTTACATAGTCTATAACAACCATTCAATGGAGGCTTTAAGTAAATATACTTTGCTCTTTAAAACGAAGGACCAATTCATAACAAAAGCAAAGTTAACCTATTCATTTATATTGAAAGGTGCTTTTTTGTTTGCCCAGTAGCTTCTGCTTATTCAGAAAATTCAGATCAGCACCTTTGATCTACTAATAGGTGTGGACGGGTGAACAGTAACCTGATATGGTTTGCCATTTCATTATTTTAAATTATTTTGACATATGCACAAAGAAAGTGCCAGATTGTGTTAAAAGATACCAAATATTAAACTGGTAACTTTTTAGAAGAGATATTGATAGACAATGTGGAAATGAGCTCTTACTGGATCATCACTGGGTTTGAGCTTCCCAGCGTCAGAAGTTCCAAATTGGCTGAGCGATTCTGAAGCCATGCGAACAAGGACGGTATGAGGGAAACATCAGGGAGTCCTGATTCTATTAACTGCAATCACCATGGTGTTTCTGCTCGCCAGTACAACACATTTTCCATGTAGCAATAAACGCTGAAGCACATTTCATTAATTCGTGATTTCCCCTAAACAGCAATGCGCGTAGCTGCAGATCAGTGTGTGACATTACCAAAGAAATAGAAGGAAGATAAGTACAATGAAACAAACCACCTGACCATCTTCCAGAAAGGCTGCTCTTTGCTATGAGGGCTTTGGACTAAGTCTACTGTAATCAGCCCAGTCAAAAGCCTGCTCCTAAGAGGGTCATGGATTCCCAAGGAAACTCTTGCAAGGAACTGAGGGTAAACCAGAGCCTGCTGCATTTGGCCAAGGTTGCCAGCTGGCTGCGGCTTCTCTCTGGAGGCCTGTGCAGTCAATTTGTCTACGCTTAAGTCAGGAACTTGAAATTCTAATCACCGCCCTGATGGCAGTTTGCAGTATGTCCTGGTGAAGGCCACTTACCACTTCCAGTGCTCCAGCAGTTTCTCAGCTAGAGCTTGGGAGGAGGGGCGGAAACATCTGACTATGACCCTTCAGAGAATTAATATGGGCAGAACACTTGTACCTCTGTTGATGAACATTTAGGAAGCCTTGTAGACACACAACAGGGTAGAGTATTTTCATTTGGGGTTACATACAGAATAAACCCCGTTCTCCCCACAGTTATTATGTATAAAGGAACTAGTCTAATACCAAAAGATGATATGAACTTTGTTCGACATGGAATTGTGATTTTATTATTATTGGCTACTCACATTCCCATGTTATATGCTCATTCAGAAGTTAGAAGCATGTATTTGGACGTTTCTGTTCAGTGCCTACATGCATGAGGGGCTAACATCACACACAAGGAAATTTAAGGCAGTCTGTAGCTCTTGGGAGAATCCTTATTGCATCAAAACAACAGTGTTTTTGCCACATAATCCCTATTTACCCCTTGAGAGCCCCTACCCTTCTATACCTCTGTCCTGTGAGGCTGGCCTGTACAGATAACCACAAAGAATCCTTTTTCCTTTGGCTATCTTTTGGTTCAGGCAATGGGGAACCCCTAGTTGATCAGAGGGAGGGAGGAGAATGAGGTCAGGGTATTTATTTCCCAGGATCCCCCCTTCTCTGTAGAGTCTCCTTTGGACTCACTGTGAGCCTTGACAGGTGGAAAATGCTCTTAACAACATAGTCTCTTTATGTGGCTCTGTATTTCCTCCCAGGTTCTAATAACTACTCCTTCCCTCAGACCTCAGTATATACTGAAAAGCCCCTTATTGTATCTCCACACTCTTGCCCACACCTTGGTAAATAATCCTGTTAGCAAACATCTTTACGTTATCATGGTGCCATCAGCTTCCTGCTCCAAACTGAGTGACATACCTTCAACTCTTCCTCCTTCTTTTTCCATCAAGTTCTAGCTTTTTTGACTCTCCACGCAATCTGGTTACTATGCCATGATGCACCTGTGTCTCTGCCATGAGAGAATTCATGTGGGATCTCACAGGTTCCAGATCAGGGCTGTCCAACAGAAATATAACACAAGCCACACATGTAAAATTTGAATTTTCTAATAACCACATATAAAAGATTTTTAAAAGGTGAAATTAATTTTCATAAACTTTTAAATTCAAACAATATATCTGGGCGCTATGCTAAACACTTCACAAATATTATCTCTTTTTTTTTTTTTTTTTTTGAGAGGGAGCGATAGAGAGAGAGAGAGGGAAGGAGAGAGAATCTCATGAAATCATGACCTGGGCCAAAATCAAGAGTCGGAGGCTTAACTGACAGAGCCACCTCTCATGTAATTTTTATAATAACCTTAAGAGGGTTATCCTAAAATATTGTAGGGTTGGGAAAGGTTCATGCCTTGAATCATTTGCTCATCAAGAAAAATTCATTGAATTCTACTGTGTACCAGGCTCTGTAATAGGCTCTGCAATACTCAATGAGCAAAGCTATGCATTCAGGCACTCATATTCCAGTGGGAGCAGAAGAGAGCATAAACAAGCTAAACTAAACCATAGATCTCATATATTTTATATATATTATATATATATATATATATATATAATATATATATATTACACCAAGTACTATATATACACCAAGTACACCAAGTAAAATATATACCATATTAGTGAAAAATGCTTTAGCCAAAATAAAGCAAGAAAGAGGACAGGAAGAGTGTGGTAAGAACTGAAGTTCTAGGGGCACATGGGTGGCTCAGTTGGTTAAGCATCTGCCTTTGGCTCAGGTCACGCACGATTCCAGAGTCCTGGGACTGAGCCCTGCATTGGACTCCCTGCTCAGCAGGGATCCTCCTTCTCCCTCTCCGTCTGCTGCTCCCACTGCTTACGCATGCTCTCTCTCTGTCAAGTAAAATAAAATCTTTAAAAAAAAAAGAAGAACTGAAATTCTACACAGGTTGGTCAGACCACCCATTGTGACAAGACCTCTGAGTAATGCCCTGAAAATACCAGCCATGTACCTAACCAGAGAAAGAATAATGTAAGTAGACAAAGCAGCAAGTGCAAAGGCCCTGAACATGGATGTGCTTGAACTGTTCAAGGAAGAGCAAGAAATACAGTGTGACTAGAACAACTAGTGGCATTGAGTGTTGTAAGTGAGTGATGAATCACGAAATTAAAAAAAAAAAAAATACAGGTGGGTCTTAAGCAGACAACATAAAGATTTATTTAAGAACAAATTAGAATGTGACTACTTATTTTACAGAAAAAAAATAAACAAAATTAGCTTAGATCAGGGGTTGGTAAACTACCACCTGTAGACTAACTCCAGCCGACCACCTGTTTTTTAAATAAAGTTTTATTGGAACATAAAAAAAAAGGAATAAGTAGTGACAGCACAGGGGAGGATAGCAGAGGGCAAGTTCAGAGAAATATTCAGGGAGTGGCTCAAAAGTATGCATCATATATGACTTTTTAGGTCAGAGGGAGAACTTTAGGTACTGAGTGAAATGGGAAGTCCATTAGCAGATGTTGAGCAGAGGCACAGCATCATTTGACTTAAGTTTTTTATAAAATCACCCTCATAGCTGCAGAATTGATGGAAAGGAAGCAAAAGAAAAGGTGGGGGATGGGTAGGAGGTACTGCAATAATTTGGGCAAACTGTGGGGGTGGGGGTGGGGGTACTTTGGACAAGGGGGTGGCCCTGGAAGGATGAGAAAAGACTGGATATGAATTTATTTAAAGAATGTAGAAAAACAAAACAATGTGAAAATGACTCTAAGTTTAAGAAATTGTCTGGTTCACATTGTAAATAAACAACAGAGCTAGGATTTAATTTTAGATCTGCCTGACTCCAAAGCTCAAGCTCTTAATTGTGAGTAATAAGACCTTGGTTTTCTTCTCATCTGGAGATGTCTGGGTGCTCCCATACGATGGATCATACCTTTAGACTGAAGGGCAACATGTAAATAGTCTCCAAATGATGTCCCCTCTGCCTGAATTTTGAGGTCACTGATTCAGTCCAGCTATCTCTGGGAAAGTGCTCTCCACTCTCTCCCTTCTCTCTCCTTCCCACCCCTCACTTTGCCTCCTGCCTCTCCTTCTCATTCTCTTTCTCCTCTTGCTATATTCTCTCTCACACTCACAAATACATACGTATTCATGATCATCAAGTATTTCATTGTAATGTCTTACATTTTATAATTGTTTTGGAATCAAGGCCTTTTCTTTTAGATGGGGGGAGGGGCAGAGAAAGAGGGAGAGAGAAAAATCTTAAGTAGGCTCCACACTCAGTGCGGAGCCCAACATGGGACTCAATCTCACAACCTCAAGCCCATGATCTGAACGTAAATCAAGAGTCTAACCCTTTACTGACTGAGCTACCCAGGCACCCCAGAACCAAGGTCTTTTAAACCAGATTTTCATATATTCTACTAAATGCATGGTTACTATTTGATTATATTAACATCATCATCTTTTCCATTCCAAAAATGTTGTATGACTTTTTCAAAGTTACTTTAAGATAGTAAAGAGAATCAAGTTAGCTTGGTTGCCATCTTCTTGCCCAAACTAAATTCTCATACTCCTCCCATCAAGAATTTTCTCAAGGCTCTAGGTAATAGCCTCTGTTTATGTTCTGTACTTTCACATCTGTTTCATAACTTGTATGGCTCCCTGTGTTTGGTTTGCTCTTCTTGTCTATCCTTCTTCTTTCTACCAATCACCCCTTCCTTGGCTGATGGAGTTTTACCACAACAAATAGAATATATTCTCTCTCCCCATGCATGTCTCAGTGTTGGTCATCATATTGGCTATTTGTATCATTTTCCTTTGGAATCCATTTTGGTAATATCAGAAGATTACACATGAAGGTGGTAATTCAAAGGTGGCATTCTATTTATTTATTTTCAATTAGCCAATATATAGTACATCATTAGTTTTTGATGTAGTGTTCAACCATCAGTTGTGTATAACACCCAAAAACACAAATAATTCAGTCAAGAAATGGGCAGAAGACATGAACAGACACCTCTCCAAAGAAGATATATTTTTAAAAAAATTTTTAATTTAAATTCAATTTAATTAACATATACTATATTATTAGTTTCAGAGGTAGAATTTAGTGATTCATCAGTTGTCATACAACACCCAGTGCTCATCTCATCATGTGCCTTGCTTAATGCCCATCACCCAGTTACCCCATCCCCCAACCTCCTCCCCTCCAGCAACCCTGTTTGTTTCCTATAATTAAGAGTCTCTTATGATTTGTCTCCCTCTCTGTTTTCATCTTATTTTTCCTTCCCTTTCCCTATGTCCATCTGTTTTGTGTCTCAAATTCCACATTAGAGTGAAATCATATGGTATTTGATTTTCTCTGACTGACTTGTTTTGCTTAGCATAATACCCTGTAGTTCCATCCACGTCATTGCAAATGGCAAGATTTCATTCTTTCTGAAGGCTGAGTAATATTCCATTATATATATAATGGAATATATATATAATCACATCTTCTTTATCCACTCTTCTGTTGATTGTCTTTCCATATTTTGGCTGTTGTAGACATTGCTGCTATAAACATTGGGGTGCATGTGCCTCCTCAAATCACTATGTTTGTATCTTTTGGATAAATATCTAGTAGTGCAACTGCTGGGCCCTAGGGTAGCTCTATTTTTTAACTTTTTGAGGAACCTCCATACTGTTTTCCAGAGTGGCTACACAAGTTTGCATTCCCACCAACAGTGTAAGAGGGTTTCCCTTTCTCCACATCCTTGCCAACAACTATTGTTTCCTGAGTTGTTAATGTTAGCCATTCTGACTAGTCTGAGGTGGTATCTTATTGTGGTTTGGATTTGTATTTATTTCCCTGATGGCAAGTGATGTGGAGCATTTTTTCATGTGTCTATTGGCCATCTGGATGTTTTCTTTGGAGACATGTCTGTTCATGCCTTTTTTCCATTTCTTGACTGGGCTTTTTGTTTTTTTGGGTGTTCAGTTTGATAAATTCTTTATAGATTTTTGGATACTAATCCTCTATTTGATAAGACATTTACAAGTATCTTCTTCCATTCTGTAGTTTGCCTTTTAGTTTTGTTTACTGTTTCCTTTGCTGTGCAGAAGCTTTTTATTTTGATGAACTCCCAAAAGTTCATTTTAGCTTTTGTTTCTCTTGCCTTTGGAGACATGTCTAGCAAGAAGTTGCTATGGTTGCAAGGTCAAAGAAGTTACTGCCTGTGTTCTGCTCTAGGATTTTGATGGTTTCCTGCTCACATCTAGGTCTTTCATCCATTTTGAGTTTGTTTTTGTGTATGGTGTAAGAAAGTGGTCCAGTTTCATTCTTCTGCATTTGGCTATCCAATTTTTCCAACACCATTTGTTGAAGAGACTTTTTTCTATTGGATATTCTTTCCTGCTTTGTCAAAGATTAGTTGCCCACAGAGTTGAGGGTCCATTTCTGGGTTCTCTGTTCTTTTGCACTGACCTATGTGTTTGTGTTTGTGCCACTACTATACTGATGATTACAGCTTTGTAATAGACTTTGAAGTCCAGAGTTGTGATGCCTCCAGTTTGGTTTTCTTTTTCAACACTACTTTGGCTATTTGGGGTCTTTTTTGGTTCCATATGAATTTTAGGATTCTTTGTTCCAAAGCTGGCATATTTTCAATTCCTGTGTCATGATTAGTGCCTTAAAAATATTTGTAGTCATGGGGCACCTGGGTGGCTCAGTCGGTTAAGCATCTGACTCTTGGTTTTGGCTCAGGTCATGGGCTCAGAGACATGAGATCGAGCCCTGTGTAGGTCTCTGCACTCAACGGGGAGTCTGCTGGAGATTCTCTCTCCCTTTCTGTCGCTGTCTGCCTCTCCCCCCCACTTGCTCTCTCTCCCACAAATAAATAAATCTCTAAAAAATATATTTGTAGTCATAATAAAGTTATGTTGTTAAATACATGAGAAATGTTCTGCTACTTGCAGAATTAAATTCAAGACCTGAAAAACAAACTCCAATATGTTTGGAGGGCAATTATGAAGATCCTACAAATTATAGAACCTAAATTCTAAAAATAAAAGTTTCCATACTCTTGGCTTCCTTTCACAATAATATACGCATACCAAATCATCATGTTGTACATTTTAAATATCTTACAATGTATTTGTCAATTTTACCTCAATAAAGCTGAAAAAAAAGTACCTATCCAAGTATACCGGCAAGTTTCTGGTAAAAACGTAGAATCAGAAGTCATAAGATCTGCAATTTATTCCTAGGTATAGCCGCATGACTTCCTTAGTCAACCTACCTGATGCTTTCCTACTTAAACGTCCTCATTTCTATAGTATGGATAAATACTAATTTTCTTAAGTGTAAGATTTTTTCAAAGTTTTTTTTTTAATTGGGATGTGTTTTATGATATAAATGTCAAAGATTGGAGTAAACTATCATTTAACAAAAATAAATTTTATTAAATCAGTTTTATGTCTAATATGGATGGTCTGTCTCAAGGCATCTTATAATCTAATAAATACGGTGATTTTTCATCTTCTTCTCAGACTATCAGGAGGACCTGAAGATACAACAAAATGAAAAGAATACTAGATCAGTTGCAAATGCCTTTAGGGCAAGATAGAAAATGTAAGTGAAAGAAAAACTGAATGTTCTGGATTACTTGATCTCCCAAAGTGATTGATGGTGGTAGGGCGGGGGACAAAGAGCACTACTAAGCTCTGGATGATAGTTTCCTGGCAGGGTGAAGGTCACGTTTGCAGGACAGCCTGATCTTTCAAGAGAAGATAATACCTTCTTATATCAGTATGTGTATTACATATGAGTTTGTATGTGAAAGTGTGTGAAAGTCTCTAACTCTTCTATTTGGGCAATGATTTAATTCTAATTTTGGATATTATAGTGTACAAGTCAGGACGGTATGGTTGCCACCTTCTAACCTCAAATACAAGAAAATGAGGCTTTCAAGAAGTGACATTAAAGCCACTTAGCAATTCCATCCTAAACAGATAAATTTATAATTTGTATAATGCATTCTTGAATTATTGAAACGGACGGTGTCTGACATGGACATAATATGGTGATTCAAACTGGTATCATAGAGAAAAGTGGATATTTTACACATATAGATGAATTTTGACCACACGTATAGAGTGTTTTATCATATGCAAAATATCTTGTCTTATGCAATATTTGTCTTATGCATTAGACATTACTAATTTTAAAGATGTTTAGATTACTCCTCAGTGTAAAAGTGCAATTATTGTAGATAAATAGTGGCATGGCTATCATTAAATGAAACAATGATTTCAGAAACACATTAATGCATTAATATCATATCAAAAATTTTTAAGTGTTATTATAGAAACTTTTGTTCACTGAGGTGTTTCTAGTGATATAATGTGCAATTTACATTTAAATTATTATGAGAAGGTTTTAAAAAACACATAGACATGTCAGCAATTGGGCTTAGTCATGCATAGGCCAGTCGATTTTCTTTTAGTTCTGTGGGGTTGTAAATTCGTATAGAAATAAATCTGTAAAAAAATGCATATTACTTAAACGAAATCAACTTAGATCTGATTTCTCACATTGGATAGTCACTTTAACTGACTGACAGCTGAACTAGTCTCTCAAATCTAAAAAGCCTATTAATATTTGGCAGCAAGTAATGGAAGTATCTTGGGTTGGTGCGAGAGCAAAAGAGCACTTTCAAATTTTAATGAATGGGTGGTCTGTGAGCTGTCATCAATATGACAGTAATGGCCTGTAGAAAGGGAAAGTGGGTCTTCAGGGCACGGTGGGGAAGAACAAAAATAATCTACAGTATTGATAGAGAGTAGATCACTTATAAGACAGAGTCAGTACCAGAAACATCCAAGCAAAGGAATTATTTCACATAGACAATTTTACTTTTTCAAGAACATCTTTTCCCCAGCCACAGTGTAGTTGTAACTGAAGAATAATGTCCAATACTACACGATATCATTTTTGATAGTCTGTACTGTAGACCCAAACGGTGGATTAAAATGGAGGATGATAGCAATTTCATGAAAGTCTCACTGATGAAACTGAAATACTGACAGTTCTAAGTCCTTTATATTTTAGCTGGTAACAATTCCTCTAAAGCAGCAAATTAAAATTGTGTGATTATGTAGTATACATTTAATTTGTTAATACATTTATTTATTTTTAAAGTTAATTATCTATTTTAGAGAGAGAGAGAGCACAGGGAGAGAAGCAGAGGGAGAGGGAGAGAGAATCTGAAGCAGATTGTGCTAAGTGTGGAGCCCATTGCAGGGCTTGATCTCAGGACCTTGAGATCATGACCTGAGCCTAAACCAAGAGTCAGATGCTTAATCCATTGTGCCATTCAGGCACCCCTAATTTGCTAGTACATTTAAAACAGGAAGACAGGGGCCCCTGGGTGGCGCAATGGTTTGAGCCTCTGACTCTTGGTTTTCGGGTCAGGTTGTGATCTCAGGTTTGTGAGATCCAGCCCCATGTCAGGCTCCATGCTCAGCGTGGAGTCTGCTTAAGACTCTCTCCCTCTCTCTCCCTATCCCTCCCTACTGTGTGCTCTCTCTCTCAAATAAATAAATAAATCTAAAAAAAAAAAATAAGTAAAACAAGAAGACAAAGCAAATGTATCCAGAGGAAGTGGGAGCTGTTCTTTTTTTTTTCCCCCAAATATCTTTCTCTTTTGGAGTAAAATATTGATATTTATAAGGGACAGGCAAATTAAGAACACTGAGCTTCTGCTACACACCCACTTGTTGCATGGATCAAAACAAAAGGACTGACAGCACTGAGTATTGGAGCGAATGTGGAAAAATGAGAACCCTCACTGCTCATGGCTGGATAAACAGGAACAACTTTGGAAAATTGTTTGGCAGGATCGATTAAAGTGAACATGTGTACACAGTATGAACCCCACAAAAATGTGTGATATGTCCATCAAAAGACATGTACAAGAACGTTCACAGAAGCTTTATTTATAATAGTCCCCAATGCAAAAGGAAACAAATGTTCATCAATAGTAGAATGGACGCATGTTCATCAATAGTAGAATGTGGTGTTTTCATATGACAGAATACTACAGAGCAATGAAAAAACCATTCCCATGCATATTTACATGAATGACTCCCACAAACAGAATATTAACTGTAAGAAGCTAGACACGAAAGATCGGTTCTGTATGATTTCATGTCTATGAAGTACAACTACAGGCAAATGGGAGCTACGGTGACAGAGGACAGACAGTTGCTACCGCGTAGAGATTATACATTTGGAGACAGTGCAGGGATCCTCTGGTTGCCATATGTTTTCTATATCTTGGATCTGTTTACCAAGGGATGTACTTCTCTATCAATTCATCAACACGTGCATTTACTATCTGAACACTTTTCCTTTACAGACACCTCAATATACCTCAAGAAAAAAGAAAAAAAAAACACTGAAAAATAAAAACACCCTTTACTAAAAGGTTGTTCAGTAGCATTGTGCTGGAATGCCTTAGGTTTTGCCAATTCTGGTAAACCAGTCTCAATAACAATTTACAGTTTCAAGTCACGTCAGAGAATTCATCACAAATTTATAGAGTTGGAAGGAAAGTTGTAGACTATCAACTGTGTGTCCTGCAGACACAGAAGAGGGTCCAGAAGCATAGAAGGGAAGTCCTTGCAGGAGGCCACCCAGCTGCACAGTTGCTGAATTAGGACTCAAACTGATTCCTTTTAGTTAGAATTTCTTCCACCATCTGCTGTTTCCGTTTCAGTTTCTCCTCACACAGCCTCTGAAGTAGGTGTGGTAGATTCAACAACCATTCAGTGTGAGACCACTCAGCTATGAGGGCAGGCTCCAGCCCCGTAGGCTGTGCGGCTGGTCTCAGTCCTTCCACAGCGCTTACCCCTTCTCCTTTTCAGCTTGCCTCCAGGAATTCACTTTTTCCCTGCCATTTTTCAAAGTAGCTTCCACCTGTGCCAACACTTCATGTACCTCTTACCTGGGACCACCTCCAGAGGAGTTAATGGTCTGCTCAGTGCCTTCTATCCTTGGCCTTTTAAAACATGCATGGGTCCTTAATATATCAATGGCTTTATCACACTTATGGAGGAGGTAGGAAAAAATAGGGGAAAAATAAATAAGAGGAAACAAATCAGGTTCTAAACTCTCACTGAATATTTTCTGATGGAGCCTCAGCAGCTCTTCTCAGAATATGTGCAAACGCAGAAGATACAATCCATGGGAGTGAAAAGGAAATCAATTATATTGAAATAATTACCAATATATTAAGAGAAATAAATTTGTAAGATAATATATGAGCTTCTTTTTTAAGGCCAAGATCTAGTGGCAGGTCTAAAAACTATCATTACATAGAGTCCAAATAATATTTGATTTATCTGCCACTATTGTAATATGATATGAAAATATTTATGATTTCTGTTGGTGAAGACATCATAGATACTGCTAATATTATTATGCATGAGTTTTTGTTTGTCTTTTGTTTTCTTTTTTGTCTACCTTCTTAAAGGAAATGTTAACCTTCTGTAAAAATAGGGATTTTTTTTTTTTTTTGAATTCAAGTTCACTCACCTAAGAACCTTATTCTAATCATTGGCTCTAGAAGTTAATTCCTATATACAGACGTATAGGGATTTGTTTTTTTGTTTTGTTTTGTTTTGAAGTCAAGTTCACTTACCTAAGAACCTTATTCTAATCATTGGCTCTAAAAGTTAACTCCTATATATAGACAAAACTGCCTGAAATGGGAACACTGGAGAAAGGCCAAGGATGGGGGAATACTATCAACATCAGTAATAATAATAAAAGCCCATGTCTAAGGCAGGGGCTGGATGTTTTTCCCAGACCCTCAGTCATTCACTCTGCAATCCTTATATTGCCTTTTTAAGAAATCATTTGGAGAGGGGTTGCACATATGCAAGCATGGAAATTGTATAATATAGAGGTGGGGGAACAAAATGTTAGTAAGGAGGTATGAAAAAGGTAAGAGGATGACTTCTCTGTTTTCAAGGACCTTGCAGTTGGGAGAGAAAAAAGATTAACCATCAGAGGTGAGCACCAAGCCATTAAGTACTAAACGACAGAGTTTGTGCCACACTGTGAAATAATTTGAAATGTACACTTTAATAAACTGTTAGGAAAAAAGTACGTTAGATTTTGTAATATGTCTACAGATTTTAAAAATTTGCTAGGCTCTATTTTTTCTCTTAGTTTTTAAGCACTGCTTGTAAAGCTCCAAATTCTTTGAAGAAGGACATCTTTGCCCCCGGCACTCCCAGCCTCTTGTTGATTTGTTGCTTTTTCTCCAAGATACTTTCAGCTTTCTAAGGCAGGGCAAAGACTTATTTATTTGACCTAGCTTTTCATAATTACTCAGGCTACTAATTTTATTATGCCAAATAGTATCTTGGGAAACCTTGTGTGAAGGGCGTGATGGAAAGGAGCTTTGATTGATTGGTTGTTTCTCATTTTGCAAAATTTTCCATGATGCAATTCAATTAAACTTTAATTGAGGATAATAATAGATAAGAGTTTTATGTATGGATTATATTTTCATTAATTTAAAGTAGGATTTTAGTGAAAGCAAAAATAAGGTGGATAAAAATATCTGCTTGTCAATTTTTTACTGACATTTATATTTTGGTTCTGTGGTATTTAAAAAGGAAGAAAAATGCAGTTTGTTTTTAAGTATACACATTGAGATTACAACTTCAAATGTCTTTTTTTCTTTCAAGAGTGATCATTTTGGCTATGTTCTACACCCTATCTTAGAGATGTAGTTTATTTAAAAAAGAATGTATCATTGCAGAAATACAGAATGTGATTTTAAAAGCAACTTTTATCTTTCCTTTTCTGATCCATTATCAGATATGAACTGAAATGCCCACTAGAGGTCTCTCCATCCTGAATTATTTCTGATTCCTGAAATGAGATTGTACTTATTAAATTTTCAATCCCTTGCCTGTTTATGATAGCTGGTGAAAATGTGCTGCATTTGACATGATAGCTAGCTATGACCTTAACAGAGAGTGGCACAGACATCCAAACCACTATGCCTTCAGTCTATTTTATTTACATACAAGAATGTTAGTTTCACACCCCCTGTTCTACAGAGTTCATTTGACAAGTCTTCATGCTCCTGAGTGAGGATGGAAAACATGAAAGCCCTTTAAAGATAGTGACCACATGCTGGCATGTTCTCTGCAGCTTGCAGAAAACTCTGGTAGCCTATCAACTGGAAATAATTATTACGATAAGCAATTTTCAGCCCTTCTCTTATCAAATCACAGAAAATATATAAAGATTTTAATTCAAAGGAATAATTTTCATGTACAGACTCTAGAGACAACTTCCTGATCTTCTGATACATTAATTTTATTCATTATGTCAAATAAATTTCAGGAAGCTTGTCTTATGTGCAGTGTGCATATAGAGACTTGTTACAGTGTGTAATTTTAACATAATGAGGTGTGTGTGTGTGTGTGTGTGTGTTAAGATAAAACAATTCTAAGATTGCTTCCAGCAAACATTTATAAATTGTCCTTTACTATATGAGTCATAAAACATGAAATTAAAATGCCAGCAAGGGTTAGGAACCCCATAACCCTCTCTATAGACTGTAATCTCACACCCTTGTCCCAAGCCAATGGACAAGCTGTTTGATTAGAAAAGTCAGAATTTAGGATGAGCTGTGGTCACCCAATTTGTGAACTAATCCTTGGACGTTAGAATAATTCTCTGATGTGGCCCAAAGAACCCTGCAAGCCAAATGAAGGGGAAAAAAATGGATCATCTTCAAAGTGGAATGATCCACGAGACTGGACTCATATGTGACTAAGGGAAGAGAAACTATCAAGTAAACCCACTGCCTTTCACTCATAATTATTTTTCTTTTCAAAATCAAAGTCTACAGAATCCAGAGACATAAGCAGGACTGCATATAAGAATCCATTACAGTATTTATCCTAAGTAAATACAATAATAAGCAATGTAAAAGGATTGCTTTATTTCTGAATCAGCTTGCATTAATGATTAAGATATGAGGACAAAATACCTCAAAATATCAGCTCTCTGAGTTGGAGGAATCCTAAACCCCTAGTGTTTTGCTGCTAAATTTTTGCATCAATAAATATCAGTCCAGAGGAAACTTTCACGTGGATCCCAAGATGAGCCTGGAGTGGGAATAAATACTGAAACTTGGATGACCCGCTCTAAGGCAAAGGATCGCACCTCCTCACAAAGCAGAGAGTAATAATCAAAGACAAGATGCTTTTTTAGTAATACCACACTGCCTATAGACAACTTTCTAGCAGTCATAGCTTATGGAAATGATGTGTGCTCCATCGGTTCAACGAAATGCCTGGAAGCATATGCAGAGATGTCCATGGCAGTGTTGTGTATAATTGCACAAAATGAGAACAAATCTATTATCCAACAATAGGGGATTGGTTAGGGAAACATCCAGGTAGAATTTAATATGATTATGTGTGACAATATTTGTTAAAAAGGAAGAGTTTTGTAATCAATTAATAAGTGGAAAAGCTGGCTACAGCTATGGTTTTCAAGTATTTTAACCAAAAATAAGAAAATAATTTTACATTATGATCCCAGGTATGTTTACACACACGCCCACCCATCCAATCCCCCCCCCAACACAATACACACAATACTCACCCTGACTCTACACTATTTACTCTGTTTCTTTATATTCTATTTAAATTAATTATTTTTATGCTGGTTGTTACCCACTAAATAGATTTTCTGACCCACTAATTGGTCATAATTCAGTTTGAAAATCCTAGAGACTAAGAATAACACACTGTAGGGGCGCCTGGGTGGCACAGCGGTTAAGCGTCTGCCTTCGGCTCAGGGCGTGATCCCGGCGTTATGGGATCGAGCCCCACATCAGGCTCCTCCGCTATGAGCCTGCTTCTTCCTCTCCCACTCCCCCTGCTTGTGTTCCCTCTCTTGCTGGCTGTCTCTATCTCTGTCAAATAAATAAATAAAATCTTTAAAAAAAAAAAAAAAAGAATAACACACTGTATGAAACCAATTTTTAAATACATAAATTTTCATGGGAAAAACTCACGGGAATTTTTTTTTTCTTAAAGATCTATTTATTTGAGAGAGAGAGAGAGAGCATGCTGGGGGAGAGGCAGAGGGAGAGGGAGAAAGAGAATCTCAAGCAGATTCTCCCCTGAGCATGGAGCCCAATGTGGGGCTCAATCCCAGGACCCTGAGATTGACCTGAGCTGAAATCAAGAGTTGGCCACTTCACCAACGGAGCCACCCAGGTGCCCTGGGAAATTTTACATACATAAATGTTCACAAAGATCACACAGTAAAACAGTAATAGCAGTTCTCTCCGAGTGATGAGGTATCTGATTTTTTTCCCCCTTTTTACTTTTATTAGCTTATCGTCCTTCAGGAAATTATATTTCTTTAGTAATTGAAAAAATTGCATCTCATCCAAGGAATGTTTCAGACTCTTTCAAATTATCTCAATGTCCAAATGTGTCCTCCTGTATTGTTAGGTTTAGTCAGTGTTCACTTGCCAGCAGCCACAGTGACATCCCTCGTCTCTTATTTTCCAACTCAGAGTACCTCAGAAAAGAGAGAAAAGAAAAAAAGAAGGAAAGAAAGGATTGATCAAAGAAAGGAAATAAGAGAGGAAAGGACAGAGTGTTAATTTTCATATAGCTACCACAATTTTTATATAATTTACCTAAGGTATTTGTGTGTGTGTGTGTGTGTGTGTGTGTGTGTGTGTGTGTCTACAAATGCAGATGTGTAGATATTGGGCTCAGAGCTTTTTTGTAAGTTTGCCAAGGGGCTGAGACTGAAAAACAAAACCCTGCTTGAGGCATTCATTTCATTAGTCCTGTAGATTTGAGAAACTCACATCCTGCCTTTTCTGTGCCTTAGTTTCCCTGTTTGTAAAATGAAGTTGCTGTGCTAAGATTTCACTCCTATGTCTAAGAGATATTTTGGCTCAGGAGGAATCACCTGGTCAACTGACGCTTCACTTGCAGGTATATATATTTTTGGGTTATTGATAACTCAAAATCCATACTTCTTGCCCTATGCTGAATTCCCACACAGGGAGAACGCTGCAAACTTGCTGTGCTATGTGTTAGATTTAGCTCAGCTGCTAAAGCAGATCAGATCAAATACCCCTTTTGTGAGAAATATTTGTAACATTTCATCCACTATTTTCAATTGCTTGACTACTGGAAGTTATAATTCCACAGAATTAAAGGAAAACCTACTGACATGTGGATGACAATGCCACTGCTGCCAGGGGTATATATTTATTTAAACAGTCTGTATCTTCTATGGATATTGGCTTATCTGGTTTTCAGTATTAAAGATCATGAGTTATATTTAATAGAAGGTCATGTAAAGAGCTTTGATAAGCTTTTTCACAGTCTTTGAAATGTTAAAGATCCTTCCAGAGACCCGATTTCAATTTAAAGAAGTCACTACTGATAGTGGTATTAAGTCTTCTGGGAAGACTTAAAGATTCTTTCTGGGAATAGATTATAAGGACTTCCATCTGTATAAGAGTCATAGACATTTCTGAGTGCTAGGCCAATGGTTAAGAAAGGGCAGCATGTACTGGGGTACCCAGGTGGCTCAGTCAGTTAAGCATCCGACTCTTCATTTTTGGCTCAGGTCATGATCTCAGGGTGATGAGACTGAGTCCCGCACAGGGCTCAGCATAGAGTCAGCTTGAGATTCTCTCCTTCTCCCTCTGCCCCTCCCCATGCGTATACATGTGCTCTTGCACTCTCTCTCTCTCAAATAAATAAAATCTTAAAAAGAAAAGAAAAGAAAAGAAAGAAATGGCAGCATGTGGGTCACATCTACCTCCAAGGATGTTTTCTTTGGCCTATGAATGCTAAAATAATTTTTTCAAATTAGTTACAGATCCTAAAAATGAGAGATTCCACATCATAGGACAGATTTGTTTTTCAGTTTCTCTTTAAGAATCCTACTGTCTGTCTACCCTGGGCCCACATTCCTGCCAAGCACCCCAGTGGACTGACTAACAATTGCACTTTATTGTGGGTGTGGGCTTGGCAGTTCAACACAGCCTAAGCTGCACCCTATCGTTCATTCAGGATGCTTGCCTGGCCTTCCTAGGAATTTGAGCATAAGACCTCTTTACAAGCAAACATAATGTCATCACAAGTTTAAAAAAAAATGTGGTGTGATTAATCAGAAAATAAATAAAAGTAGAAATTAACTAAAAACAAACCACAGATAGTTCATTCAAGTACTTTCTCTAAACACACTTGTTTTCTATCTCATTTTTCAAGCCTCATTGGCTTCGGTTTTTTTTTACATTTACATGCATTCATCCTTCCCCTATGCTTCCTGCCTCTGGGAGCTATTTTTGTAAAATGCAGATAATAATGCCTGCTTGGCCTACCTTTCTGGATTATTGTGAAGATTCATGTGTAAAAGTGCTATATAAATGCAAAGTATTATTATATCCATTATTATCCACGCTCAGGCACTGGTGGGTTCTTATAGGCCCCACTGCTCTGGCTGGCTTGAAGTCTGATGTCTCAGCAGTCATAGCTAAAACTCGTTAGATGCCTTTAAATTCATTTACTGCTCTGTACTTGGCTCTTTCATACTGGTGTGGAGGCAGCAAGATCTTTTTCTCTGTCAGCTCAGCACTCACGCCAATGGAAAAAAGGAAAAATAAAAATGCCCCTCAGTTCCTGTTACAAGAACCAAGGATGAAAACCAACTTGCACTTTGTCTTATCTAACTTCAAGTTCAGCACGGGGCTCCACTCCTGCACGCAGAAAAGAGAGCAGCAGCCCCGGGAGGTTTGTGTCCATGTCGGTCTGTTTCTCCGTCTACTGTTTGAATGCCACACACCATGTTGTAAAATGTTCAGATTGTCTGATGTCAAAAAACAGATGCAAAGCAATCTGTCAACTGAGGACCTGTAACTATCCGTTTCAGCCAGGTTTCTCCTCGACAGGACCCAGACTCTACATCTCAGCGCCTTGGGACATCCCACAAGGGCAGGGTGTTTTATCTGTTGTTGCTTTACTGATATAATCCCCAGTGCCCAGGATGGTGTCTGGCATACAGCAGATCCTCAATAATTTTCTGTGCTGTGGTTGAATGAATGAATACTATCCAGTAAGTATCTACAACTTGACTTTTCCAGGAAAAACTGCCGATTCCCATCTCCCGACTCCAAACCTGCTCCTCTCCTTACTTTTTCAATCTTTGCAAAAGGCAACACCACCCGCCCAGCTACTCAGTTGTTCTGATCCCTCTCTTTCCTTTCCTGCCAACTTCCAGTCCATCATCAAGTCCTTTGGCTCTACCTGTGTAATGTGACCTGAGTCTGCCCCCTTCTCGCCACCATCACTGCAACCTCGGTATAAAGACCTTTCGTCTCTTCGTGGGCTACTCCAGCTGCAGCCTCTTCCAGCTTCCTGCCTCCACTCTTGCTTCCTATAGCCCATTTTCTTCACAATAGCCAAAGGGACCTTTTATGATTTAAATACAGTCGTATTATTTGCTGCTAAGAATTCTCCAGTGGCTTCTCGTGGTGCCTAGACAAAGATGCAAACTCCTTCCCTGGTCTACAAGACACTATCTGTGGTTGGCAAAACCTGGGAGCACCGTAGAATCTCCCAGAAAGATTTAAAAATATGCAGAGCTTGAGCCCGCACATTCGACTGAAGCAATCAGTATCTCTAGGGATGAGTCTGCACAGATGGGACTTTGAGCATTGCCCCATTTTTTGTCCTCCATGTATCACTCTCCCCTTCCTTCACAATGCGTTCGGCATACAGCATCTTTTCTCTCTGCAGAAATCATCAAGTTCTTGCCAGGCTCAGGACTTTTGCTTTGGTTGCACTTTCTGTCTGGAACGTCCCTCCTCTTTTCATGGCTGCCTCTTCTCCTCATTCAGGGGTCTTATCAAATATATCCTCCTTAGTGGACCTTCCTCAGACCTTCCTCACTAACATGCAACAACCTCTGTCCTTAGGTGTTTTCTGACCATGACTCTGCGCTATTTTCTTTCCAGCACTTGGCACCACCTAAAGTACTCTCACCTACTCATGAGTTTATAAATCTGTCCCGATAGGAAGTAAAATCCATGAATGCAGGGATGTTGCCTGTCTTCTTTCCTGGCGCATCTCCAGATATACTCCATAACTACATGTGGAATGCTAACAATAAATACTTCGGTCTTTGTGGACCATGCAGCCTCTGTCACAACTAGTCACCTCTGTTGCTGTAGTGTAAAAGGAGTCAAGGATGGGATGTGACAAATGGACATGGCTGTGTTCTAATACAATTTCATTTATGGAATAACTCTGAGGTTTACATAATTTTCACATGTCACAAAATATTATTTGTCTTCTGATTTTTTTTTAACAACTTAAAATTTCCAACACCATCATTAGCGCATGGGCATCCACACACACACACACAAAGATGTGGCGGGCTGGATTTAGTCCATGGGCTATAATTTGCCAACCCCCCAATTAAGAGCATTTGTGTTTATCTCTTGATTGAAAGGCCAGAATTTCTTTGAGAAGTACAAAGAGGCTTCCTAAAACACCGTTACCAGTGTTATCACACTATTTCTGCCTAGGGATGTCTGCAGGTCTCAAACCAATTCAGAAAACATTTCCCAAGTATATATTAGGTTAAACAGAACTGATTAAGTGGCAGGCCAGGGGGCAGCTACCCAAGGTACCAATCTACGACTGAAGCTAAAATATCACTCTAATAAATCTGAAATGGCACACCTCTGAACTTAGTCTTCTACAGTCTTTTTTACATAAATGGAAAAACATAAATTCCTGGAAGTGAAGAACACAGCCATGAATGAATAGTAATTTAAAATAACTCATGCCTATCCTATCCTTACTAAATACATATCAAGAAAACATTGAAATAATTTTAAAATGTAAATATTTAAATACTTTAGAGGTTGAAATTATTTTTTTCTGTTTCTGGATCCCATGTAATCAACTGACCCTAAACTGCAGACATTGTTTCAGGGAGCTTATTCTGGCTGTCCTTAACTTTCATCTAGTTAAATATTAATTGTACATTTTACTGCAGCCCAAAAGCCACTATTTCTGGGGATATTTCTTAAACTTGCAGACATATCAATTGGTTGCTTTTGGTTCCCAGAGTTTCCTCTTCTTTGTACATACTTACACATTTATTTTAAAATAACAAATATGTGTGTGTGTGTGTGTGTGTGTGTGTGTGTGTGTGTGTATATATAATGTAAATATCTACTTATGTACTTGAGTATTTAACTAATGCTTCTTTCTCTCATGAGAGTGCCAAGCCCTTAAGGTATGTTTTATGGACCACAATGAATGTTCTTTTTTTTTTAAAGATTTTTTATTTATTTATTCGACAGAGATAGAGACAGCCAGCGAGACAGGGAACACAAGCAGGGGGAGTGGGAGAGGAAGAAGCAGGCTCATAGTGGAAGAGCCTGATGTGGGGCTCGATCCTACAACGCCGGGATCACGCCCTGAGCTGAAGGCAGACGTTTAACCGCTGTGCCACCCAGGCGCCCCCACAATGAATGTTCTGCCTGCATGCAGTTGGTAGTCAATAAATAATTATTCAATCAAGGAATAAGGAACTGCCTAAAGATGGTGAGCCTTGAAGAAAAGCAAATTTTTGCCTTAACAGCTATGATGACATCCCCTTTCACTCTCTCCATAACTTTTTATAATTCATTGTGCACTCATTTATTATGAATATGATAATCATATTTCTGAGATTCAAACAGTCCACCTTTGGGTGAATGGAGAATTGAGAAGGGGAGGAGATGAAGGCACCCCTAGAGTGAAAATTCATTAGACACAGAGGGTAGGCTTTCTAACCACAGCATACATTTTAAAGCTCACATGCTGGTTACTGGAGAAGAAAAAAAAAATCAACCACATGTATTTAAAAGCATAAGGAAGCACAAAGCAAAGTCTTCTTTCAAAACCATAGGAAGCTTGTTTTCAATTCTGATTCTAAAAGATGACAGCCATCTCTTCCCTTCATTATAATCCTCATCGCTGCCCTTACAATTAGGTCCTAGAATGCATGCTGGCTCTCAGACATAAAATCAAAAGCTTACAGCACAAATATATTTCCAGACACCCTGCATACGTTTTCTGTTCCTCTAGCAAGGGACAGATTGAGTGGGATCTCTCACTCAGTTAATTGTTCTGGGTCAGGATGTCCTCCTGTCCACGTGACTGGTATCTTAGCAAGGGCAAGAAAGAAAAGCTTGTACATTAACAAGAATATTTAGACACTGAAAATCTGTGAATCAGATGAGAATATATTTCCTACCAAAAGATATACAATTGAAAAGTAGATTATAACCCATGCGATCCACAGAATCTAGGCTACAAATATTAGATTCCTTTGAGTTGTGAAACTGATGGTGGTGAAGAATACCATAAATATAATGTACTAATAAGAAGAGATATAGATTTTGGAGGAACCATTCAAAGAACATAAGTTCAGAGCATAGCAAGTGACAAATACTCTCCAGCAGAAGCATAATATAAAGTCAAGAGTTATAGTCCTTTCAGCATTATCTAAACTCACAATTGACCGAAATAAATTTTAAAAGAATCCAGTGGTCATATTTATTTGAGGATTCAATATGGTGATCCCCATAGTTATGAGACTGTAAAATGAACATTGCTATAAGACAAGATACTTACCACCTGGTTATATAAAATTAATCTTAATTAAAATATTCCTCCCACTTAACACTAGTTTATGTCTTCACTGAATCTTCTATCCAAACCAAATACAGTACAAAGCAATTTTAAGGTGCAACTGCAAACCTTGCAACAAATGCAGGATTTCGTGACATTAAGAAAGTGATACTGAATTATTTCTTTAAACCTCTAGTGATTTATAAATAAGATTTTAACACTGGTAGAGCAGTTAATGATTACACAGGTAATCATCATCAGGGATGATGACAATAGTTATCATTTCAAAACAAAATGATTTATACATAAAAGATCTAGAAAGGCCCTTGGGAAAACTCAAGGGAAAAACCTGAATATTTTTCAAAATATGACGTGCTATTTAATTTGCTGTGAAAATCAAAAGTGAAGAATGTTCTTTCACACCATTAGAAAATTTTCTCAAAAAAAATGTTCAAGGAAAAAATAATTATAGCTCTGATCTTGCCTGTTCTAGGTAATGGTTTTTAGTTGCCATTTTCACCAACATTTTATAAAATAAAATACATAAAATAGAAACATTTATATATAAAATAAAATAAAAAATATAAAAATAGAATACATATTTTAAAAATATAAAAGAAAATAGGAGCACCTAGGTGGTTCAGTCGGTTAAGCATTCGACTCTTGGTTTTAGCCTGGGTCATGATGTCAGGGTCATGGGATAGAGACCCACATCAGGATCTGTGCTCAGTGGGGGGTCTGCTTGAGATTTTCTTCCTCCCTCTCCCTCTGCTCCTTCCCCTGGTGGTGCTCTGTCTCTCTCTCTCTCTCTCTCTCTCTCTCAAATAAATAAATAAAATATTTAAAAGAAAATAAACATTTTTACAATATTGCCTTCAGCTTTCAAGGTAACATTCCAATAAGATTTCTTCAGAATTTCGATGACATGCTCATCACCATTTTAAATAGGCTCACTCTAAGGAAACCTTTCCTGGCACCAACTATCCTTGACTATGAAGAATCACTTATGTAGAGTTCCACTTTCCGCTTTTCTGAATTTTTTTTCCCCAATTTTTTCATGGTCTCTTCCTCCTACAACCCACCAGTTTTAAAGTGAGGCTTCTCCAGGTTTCATTCATTTGTAAAAAGATAATATATTTTATTTTCCCATAAGGATACTTTTGAAAGTGAAAGAAGACCAAAATAATTAACAGTCACTGAGTTGTAACTGCTGGACTTCCGATTTTTTGGACCCTAGTCTAACTACTTTGCATGCTCTTCTCATGCAAGCCAGCCCATTCCCAAACAGTGAATATGTGATCTCCCTACCCCAATGCCGACCTTCTGTATTCCCATTCTTTTTTTTTTTTTAGTATTACCATGCCATTTTTTATAATAATTTTTTATTATGTTAGTCACCATACAGTACATCCCTAGGTTTTGATGCAAAGTTCCATTATTCATTACTTGCGTATTCCCATTCTCACATATCCCATCTAGTGGCCCTAAGTGAAAATCTTGACAGCAACCAGACTCCTTCCTCCTTCACTCACTTCAACCCATTCAATCAGCACTTTCAAAGTGGTGTCATCTTTTTTTGTTGTGAGTCCATCTCCATATTTTCAATAGTGTTAGAAATAAAAGAAAATAGGATACCCTGATACTTTCGTTTGGACCTCCTGAGCCAAACTCCTAACAGATCTTCTGTGTCCTCTCTTTTCCTTTCCAAGTTCATCGCACATCTTACCACACAGAGACAAAAACAGATAAGACAAGTCTCTGTCTTATCAGTGGGCAACCACATCATTTTTCTTATCATCCTACAGGAGAGCTCAATCTCCTAAGCTGCACCTGGGCAAGGCTCTAGGACGCATGTGTCCTTCCAGTATCATCTCTCCCCATTTGGTACATCACACTTCATGGTAAAGCAGTAACTTGTAACCAGGGATATAGCAATTCATTGACAATAGAGGATATATGTGCACTGTGAACAATTTTTCTGGAGAGGTGATCAAAGAATGCCATGACTACAAAACAGTTAACCAGAACATGAGTACAGTAATGACCCTGGGAACAGTGAACATGTATTTTCAGTGGACACACTGTAAGTTTGTGTAGTCTCTACCACTCACGGTGGCAGATCATTGTGACCTTGGCCAAGTTAATTAACGTTCTAAGTATGTTTCTTCATATCTGAAATCAAAATAATATTTTTACCCTATATTGCTTATTATGAGAATGAAATGAGATCGTTTTTGTAAAATGCAGATGCAGTCTTTCAATCATCGGTATTTTAGCAATATTGCTAATGAAGGAGATGATGATAATATATCAAGCTGTTTCTTAATGCTATACTTAATGTTATTCCTTTTGCCTAAAAATCCTCGT
This sequence comes from Ursus maritimus, assembly GCF_017311325.1. Classification (NCBI taxonomy): domain Eukaryota; kingdom Metazoa; phylum Chordata; class Mammalia; order Carnivora; family Ursidae; genus Ursus; species Ursus maritimus. Next base: position 17,099,968 of record NW_024423786.1, read on the forward strand.
TTCCCCATTTCATTGGATAAAATTTTCATTATTCAAGGTACAACTCAGACTTCATCTGCTTCAAAAGCCTTTTCCTTCCATACCCCAGACTGAGCTGTGCTCCACATTTTTACCTCTGCATAACTCTCTACGAAAGAAAGCACCACATTACATTGAAATGATTCATAAATCTGTTTCCCCAGCCAGACTATAAGTTTTTTTTTATGATCGAGGACTATGTCTTATTACCTTTTTATTCTCAGTGCCTTGCACAGTACTTGGCACATAGCTGCAGTGGGTTCAAGGGATTTGAAGCTGATCAAGGAAAAAGACAGAACTATAAGAGGTAATAACACACAGCAAGCTCTATTGGGTGGCCCTTGAGCAGGGATGCATGAGAGAGGAAGTCCCCCTCACAGCATAAGACCTTTTAGAGGGAACATCTAGAAGGGGAAGAGTGCAAGAGGACTCCTGGGGGAACAGGGAGTTGAGGAGAGGGCTTACATGTGTAGGTGAGGATGCTCAGCAAGCAGCAGCAAGGAGTGTTTGGGTCAGAGAGCTCCAAAGGCTGGTAGCAGCCTGGAAGTCTCAGAACTACAGGGCTATGTCTTATCAATGGGTAACAGCTGTAGGGCAAAGTTTTCGTAAGATATGCAAAGCAGGCAGGTCCTAAGTGGCTCAAAAATTTGCTTGTTTGGGTTATTTTTAAAATAATTGGATGTGCAAAAATTTGAGTTGGTGCCAACGGGCTTTTGAGCTAATGGGTCTCAGCCTGCGGTAAAGAAATAAACAACCAAGAGGCTAATACACAGAGGCTATCTTTGGCTCATTTATATAACATTAGTAGGTTCTCAGTGATTGTTGAACTTGTATGAAGTTACTTAACTGCAATTTTGTTGTATACTCACAAGTTCCCAAGGGAACATCATATTGTAATTGAGGTCAAATTCAGAGACCAGAGGCAGAGGGCTTGGCTCATTTTTTCTTCTTAAATATGTCCATTAATCTATTCAGTTTTGGAATTCAAAACATTTGAAAGAGTTCTCTGGGAGATGGAAATATCATGACTTCCCTTTTTAGCTCTACAGCAAGCACCATACCTTGTGTATCATATGTACTCAATAAATATTTGTTATTTAGAATGAATTAATGATTCCAAATCTCTCAAAGCACACACATTTTTTTTTTTTAAAGATTTATTTATTTATTTATTTGGGGCTGGGGAGGAGCAGAAGGAGAGGGACAAGCCGACTCCAGACTGAGCGCAGATCCTGACACAGGGCTCTATCCCATGACCCAGAGTTGAAGCTTAACCGACTGAGCCACCCAGGTGACCCTACATTTTTAAAATAAGATCTTTATAACAGAAAGCCTTCTTTAGCCTTTAAAAAATATATATTCTTGAAGGGAAAAAGCTCAATTCTTACCCTTTTAGAAATATTTAATTGTATTTGCTAAATTAAGGTATATGGATTTTTTTTTAGTTGAAAATATTTCATGAAAAACTTTATATATATGAAACTCTACCTAATGTAAGCAACTTGAAGTTATCAGAAGAAATGTAATGCCTGAAGAATCTTCTTCTTCATAAAAATGCCTATTCTACCTCTTCAAGTCCACAAATGATGGTGATGAGAAGGAGGAAGAGGAGGGGAAGGAGGAAGAGGAGGAGGAAGAGGAAAAAGAGATGTATGGATGAATGGTTGGTTGTATGGATAATATTTACTTCACATTTGTTATGTGCCAGGTTTAACACTTGACACTTGACCCACATTACCTCATTTAATTCTCACAGCTTTCCAAGGAACAGGCCATTTTTATACCATTTTAAATCTGAGGCTTAGAGAGGTTAAGTTACTTACACAAAACAACAGAGCTAGTAAATTATATTTGAATGCAGGTTCTCTGACTCAGAGCACATTCGCTCAATCACTAAATGAGCACCCATACATGCTAAGAATGAAGAATTTCAGCTTGCACAGCTTCTGTTCCATAAAAAAGAATTGCGAACTTTTACATGTAATTGTAATTAAGTTCCAGATCAACATATACTAGAAGAAAACAAAAGAAAGCAGCTGGAAATCTCTTACTGAGTCCTATAGCACCCACTCACTGTTCGATGAGTCTAATTATGGTCAACATCCGTCTCTGTTGTAAGGATGAAGAATATGATTCTGCCACTTTTTTTGGAACTAGCTCTGTAGGATAGATATTAAATAGGTTTGGGCATAATATGGGTAATTGCCATCCAATCTGCAGTAGCACTATATAATTAAAATAATTCAAAATATAATATTTTTTGGAAAAATCTTTTCTGATACTTTATTTTTTGTGTTTATTTGTTTAGGTACTCCATGGTTGGTCCCATAGGGTATGATTTAATAATATTTCTATATCTTCATTCAACAACAAAAAAGGGCAAGAAACCCTTATAATTCTAGAATGAATCCAACAATTGAAAACTTGAACATGTACCACTTAAAGTAACAGGGATAATCAAGCTGACCATGAAAAAATCTTGAAAATGAAATGAAATGTCTAATTTAAGCTCCATACAAAGAATTTAAACTACTATATGTGTATGTGCACAGGCATGTGTGTATGTGTGTGTATCTCAAGTGCAGTCTGAAAACTCACCAATAAAAGTTGTAAAACCCAGGTACTTAACTATTAGATAGAACAAGTAATTAACTTCAGACATTTCAAGTACTAACAGTAGAGCAAACAGTCTAAATTTTCTGCAACTCATGCAAACATTTGTTGTTTACATATTTAGAGAGGCTAGGCTCATAAATTAAACTGAAGCATAAGCCAATGCTTTGTAATGAAACACTGGAAGTTATACACAGAACCAAGAAAATAAGAAACAGATTCAGGAAGAGTCTTCCTGATTGTGTGATTACAGTACTAAGGGAATCCCCCAAAGCAAGACAATGGAGCAAATTCCATTGAAAATGCTTGTCCAGTAGAGTGCCTATGAGAATAATAAATTAGGAGCTCCTGGACACTTTTATTTCCAGAACTATTTTCCTTGGTTTACACAATGTTTTGGTAATTTAAAAATTAGTTGCCAATATTTAAAAAAATAAAAATAAATGTATGCAATCTCAGTTTTTCTTGAAAACTCCAATGCATTAATTCTGGGCATGTAGTCCCTCAAGGCAACCATGCCTTGAACTTGAATGACTGTTGCTCCTTTAGAAGGATCATGGTTTTTTGTTTGTTTGTTTGTTTGTTTTTGTGGTCAGAGCCCCTGCTGCACTCTGTGATGTGGTATGAGGTCTTAATAAGTCATCAAGCTTATCTGCATGACCCTGGTAGAAACAGAAATGAGAGTTTGGAAGTTTTGGACTAAGGGATGAAGAGAATAAGGAAAACTTGACCACTGCACCCAAATCTGCCTTTAAATTCCTATAACAGAGATGGAGAATTGTGTTGATATTTTTGTTTCGTTAGAGTTCAGCATAGCAACTGCCATGTCAACTGAAGTTTGTTGAGCAGTGATTTGTCCAACGGTCATTAGTAAATGGTAGGCTGAGCTAGAAATACAATTTTATGGGATTCAAGCATTGTAATTGGATTTTGACTTTTATATATCCCCAAAAAAGTGTTTAACATCTTACCAAACTAACTGGTTCTTGACTAAATCAATCAAAGCAACGCCACTGTGTGGTATATTACATATAGCAGACTCCCTGCTGAGCAAAGGCCTTGACATGGGGCTCGACCCCAGGACCCCGAAATCATGCCCTGAGCCTAAGTCAGACACTTAACTGACTGAGCCACCCAAGTGCCTCTAAAAGGTAAAAATTTGAAAAATCCTAGGGAAAAAAATCTATCTCAATGTCTTATATTTAAACTTATAAATAAAGAACTGCTTCAGATAGGCAAAAAGATGAAGAAAAAACCCTAAATAGGTAGATATATAATGTTTTTTGTTTGTTTTTGAAGAAGCAAAATATGTGTGCAACGTCTGATTCATGCTTACCAGGAAAATTCATCAAAATATCTGTATAATTATAAAAATTACATTTTATTGCCCACAAAGTTCACTCACTAAACTTACTCCTTAAAACAAACAAACAAACACAGTAATTCTGATAAATATGCATTGCAGGGTATATTAACACACACTATTCCTCACCTCTACCAAGCTTTTTCTGATTCTGTCTACCTAATACTAAATATCAAACTCAAAAAGGAATTAAGATGAGATGCAAATTTCTTTTTTAACTGACACCAGTAAGACATTTGGAAATGTTTTACTGATTATTTTTATGATTTTGTTTCTCTTATTAGGTATCCTGTAAAAACATGAAAAGAGGGCATAAGTTGTCTATCACCAGAGAAGGTGAAGGGTTCTGAATGACCACTGCCTTCATTCATTCAACAAGTGTTTTTTTGAAGGTCTATTATTTTAGGTCTGGCCTAAAATGCTAGATGTGAGGAATGCAATTACAAACAGAATGGCATAGATATTCTAGAACTGATTAGGTCATTGAGCTACATAAATTCTAAAATCCTTTGAACTCTGAGATGAAATACTATGTGTGTTGCATATATATTAAAGAAATTACTTTTGGTAACTAAAATTATTTCCAACCTGATGTATTCCAAAAAAGACTATAGTAACTATTAATAATTTCACCTGTAATTAATTTTCTAAGTATTATAAGGGAAAGAAGAAAATTTAGAGACAATAAAAACTTCCCACAGTGACTATACGGGGATGGGTGTTATAAGATAACCTTACAGACAGAACACTTGATCCTGTCAGAACTTCAATACTAAATAATGTAGGAAGCATCAAAGAAGAATATTACTTTTCCCTTCCTCTGTATTTACAGTACGTCATGCCTCTCGTGAAGGCATCTCGTTTGAGAGTGTTCATGTAAAGCTCTTGCAATAGGACCTAGCACACATTAAGTGCTACGTAATTGTTCAATGCTGCTGTCGTTTTGTTATTACTATTGCCATAGGCTGTCTAAGACAAAAAACAGAAACAAAGAGAATGAATATACATATATTGATTATATATGAGAGATATGATATCAATTGTAAACCAAGGAAAAAATATATAATAAAATTTAAAGAAGAGTATTCTTGAACATTTGACTACCTTTATTTGAAAAAGGTAGCTACTATTTATAAGAAACTTTCAGATTAGCTAACATATTCTCCAATATTCATTTACTGCATCCACAAATAAGAACAAATACATATACAAGAAATGGGAAGAAATATATCTCTCTCCTTATAGTAATTTTGACCAATGTGAGTTTACTAAAGGACATTCCACCGTCTCAGGTTTCTTATCTAAACCAAATAAATTTGCAAAATTATTAAAATGGGGCCAAATCATAAAACAAACACTAAGCCTCATTTATCACTTTCAGGATACTCTCCCATGCTTTTTTGATTAATACTTTTATTAGAGGTGTTCAATATAGATAATGCAAAATTAAATGGATTTTGCCAGAATACATTACAGCCATTAAAATAAATCAGACTATTAAATAGAGGGAAAAAGTAAAATCTGAAAAAGAAATATAATTCCATATAACTTGTGACAGAGTCAATTAATCACATAACTACAATTTGAGACTTTTCCTATAGAAAGAAAGGAATGGAGGTCCATTTAATACTTCATAATTATTGTCACATTCTTTGAAGAAAAGACCATGAGCCAAGGACTGATCTATACTGGACAAGAAGACAAAATTATCTTTGTTTCTTGACTTCCCTAGACTCAACTACCCTCTGCAGCACTTGCCAGAGACAATATGAAAAAAGATATAGTTCAGTGAGTAAGAACCAACCCAAATTTCAATGCTTACTAAAGTGTTTGAAATAAGTCATTTGAGAAGAGCTCTTGTCTTTTGTCATTCTGTCTTCATTTCTACCTTCTGCTTCTGAAAACTTTTTCTCCAGTGTTCCATTTCACAAAATTGCCTTCAATTTCCAATTACCTTAATAACAAGACAGAACATTTACTTGACTTTAATTATTGAACTTCACAAGTTTTTTGGCCTTTAAGATTTCCCCTTAAATAATAAAAAAGATGACAAGATGAACACTTTTCTACAAGTACAATCGTGCATCCAATATGAATTCACAGAATCATGATTAAGTTCATTTTTACCAAATACCAAATGTCTGCTATAAAGCCTTTTTAATATTTTCTGTGTTTTATGCCATTTCTGAAATTAATTATTTATTGATTTAATAGATTTTTAGGTGTCAGTTTTAGTTTGGTGAATTTAAGGACTTTTTTCTTTGATATTGCTCGATGACAAGTAATGAATCAAAAAATTCTACTTCTGAGAGTATGAGTAGAGCCATTTAGCTTTTGAGTGGGACATAGAAAGTAAAAAACACATTCTTGCTCTCATGGAACTTATAGGATAGTTGGAAAGAGAAGAAGAGTAACATATACGAGATGTTAGGAAAATATGAAAATATTCTTAGACTTTTGGTGCAGTAGGAAGAAGAAGAAGAAAAAGGAGGAGGAGGATTGGATTTTGATGAAGAAGGAGAAGGAGGCTGTTAGGGCACCTTCAAGACTCCAAGAAGGTAAACCTTGATCCATAGAACAAATATGGAAGGCAGGAAGATTCCTTTGAGTAGGAAGCAGTATGTGCAATGAGGCAGAGGTAGGGCAGACTAAATGGAAACAATCAGATGGTTTTTTTTTTTGTTGTTGTTGTTGTTAAATAGATATAACCCTCCATTTACTATAAATTACATCATGCAAACATAGCCTTCTGGGAAGCAGCATATTATAATACCTAAACAAATGGGCATTATTTTTAGAAACCTTAATTTACCACATGACTCTGTCATGCTTACCGTAAAATTAAACTGGAAAAGTGACAAATCCTTTAATATTTAGCCCCCTTCAGTCCTTGAAGAATTTAAAGCTCTCCCCATGTCTCACCCTCCACTTCCTGTATAGCTTTCAGTGATTTTAAAACATTCATGAATGAAATTGTCAATGCATTAGTCTCTCTAAAGTCTTTCTTCCTTGGTGTCAATGGCTTCAATGACCCTGTACTCCACACTCCTGCCACCTACTCCCATGGTTATACCATTCATCTTAGCACTAACAATAAATGTATCCCTTCATTAATGTGTTTCAAATTTTTGTGCAAATAATTTCAAGCATTGTACTCTCCAAAACCCTCCTCCTATCTTTCCATTTCAGTCCCTCTACTTCCTGACTCCAAAAAGTCTTCCTTCTCACTGTAACTTCCAGTGTGTTGACCTTCTCACCTTTTCACTTTCAATTACCTCTGTTATGTCCTCAGTTGTGTTCTTATCCAGCTCAAATTGCATGGTCAATCACTGTAATCACTCCCTTGCAAATACTCTCAACTTGGTCTCTCTCTTTCCATCATCTTGCCCACAAAATACTAAATTTGGTTAAATCCAAGCTAGTGCCAACTCAGGGCCTATATCCAAGCAGCCGAATACTTCTGGAAAAAAAAAAATGCAGCCATGCTGACAGGTTTTGCTTTAAATTCTTGACAGAAATCTCAAGTGAGCTCTTAGTGCTTGCCTAGCAATCTTAGTACATTTCCCTAGTCAATTCACTTTCTCATTCTACATGGCTCTTATTAGAAACCTTTTACTGTCTCCTCAAACTCTCAATCTCTTCCACCCACTTGCTTCTCTCAGCTAAAGGTACTGCTTAAACTTTTCCATAAGAAAATATAAAAGGAGGGGCGCCTGGCTGGCTTGGTTGGTAGAGCATGCAACTCTTGCTCTCAAAATTGTAAGTTCAAGCCCCACGCTGGGTGTAGAAATTACTTAAAAATAAAAAAATCTTAAAAAAAAAAAAACAAAAACGTAAGATTGTAATAATACTTCCATGAACTTCCACTACCCAATCTACCAACTAATTTGGATCTGTATCCATATATTCAACCTTCTTCTCTTGTGTCATGTTAGGAGATAGGATATCTAAAGCCAACTTTCCACTTGCTCTGGATTCTTGTTCTTATTCCCCTGAAAGGGTCTGGCTCCTGAGATGCTCCCCTCTCTTTCCTACACCATGCAATTTTGTCTTCAACAGCAGAGGTCAGCAAACGATGGCCCAGGGGGCCAAATCTGCTAGACAAATGAATTACAAATGGTTCTAACATGTTTAAACAATTAGGGAAAAAAAAAAAAACACAAACCCAAAGGATAATATTCCATGACACATAAAATTATCTGAAATTCAAAGATTGGTGTTGATAAAGGAAGTTTTATGGAAACATAACCTTGCTTATTTATTTATGTGTAATCTATGAGCGTTTTCACGTTACAATAGCAAAGCTGAGTAGTTGCAATCGGCATGTACGGCTGGCAAATCTAAAAATATTTACTATCTACACCTTTACAGGAAAAGTTCTCTGACCCTGGTTTTATAAAATCATTGTCAATAATATTTAAACATGCTGCAGTCACTGCATGTTAAACATAAGACCATTCCTTGACTCCGTGTCTCCCTCCAGCTATAACACCACGTTGATGCTCTCCTTTTCCGCAAAAATTATCAAAATAATTATCAGTATCTACGGCTTTTGATACCACATCTCCGATCTGCTTTAATCTCACTCCAACAGGTTTCTGTGCCTGCTCTTATACCGACACTGCTCTTTCACAGTGAAGGTGGGAAGCCCCATGGCTCCTTTGCTCTACTCCTACACTACCTTTTAGCCACATTTAACTGGACCACTGTCCTCTCCACTTGCATTTGGGGCCCACCCTCTCTTGGTTAATTTCCTTCTTATCCGGCTGAACCTCCTTTGTTTCTCCTTTGCTGGGTATTCTCATTTTCCGAACATCTAAAAATTGGAGAGCTCTTGGGCTTAGCATTCTGACCTCTTGTCTGTTGTTCCTTTGCTTGCTAGGTGATCTCATCCAGCAGCATGGTTTTAAGTGACATTAATAAACTGATACTCTTAAATTTGTTAGTCCATCCCCGACCTTTCCCTTCAACTTCAGACTCACATACACAAAAGTCTACTTGATGTATTAAAGTTTATATGCCTAAAAACACACTCTTGATCCCCCCCAAACCTGCTTCTTCTTCTCTGTCTTCTGCACCTCAGTAAAAGGCAACCTCTGCTCCAAAAACCTCTGTTGTCATCTTTGATTTCATTCTACCTCTCCTATTCCAATCTTATTGGTTCTTTGATTTCTCTTTACCTCTAATACTCAAATACTACTAGTTCTATCTTTTTTTTTTAAGATTTTATTTATTTATTTGACACAGAGAGAGACAGCCAGAGAGAGAGGGAACACAAGCAGGGGGAGTGGGAGAGGAAGAAGCAGGCTTCCAGCAGAGGAGCCTGATGCGGGGCTTGATCCCAGGACTCCGGGACCATGCCCTGAGCCGAAGGCAGACACTTAACGACTAAGCCACCCAGGCGCCCCTACTAGTTCTACCTTTAAAATAAACCAAAAATTCAACCACTCTTCATCACCTTCATTCCTATAACTCTAGTCCCAACCATCATCTTAGGTCTTGACTACAGTCACAGCCTCTTGTTCGATGTCCCTACCTCTACCCTTCTTCCCTCAAATGATCCTTTTCAAATGAGTATCAAATCTTGCAACTTACCTTTAAATGGCTGCCGATTGCAGAAGGATTGAAATCAAAACATTTAAGTATGGCCTGTGCAGCCCCAGGTTATTTCCCCCCTATTCATTCTCCAACTTCATCTCATTCTACACCCACCTCTTTCACTAGACTTCATCACATTGGCCTGATTCTGCTGCTCACAACCACTAAAACTCAGTTCCTGCTGCTTTTCCCTCTGTAACTCCTTTCCTTCTCCCTGCTCTTCACATGCCCTTCGTTAGCCTTCAGATTCCAGATCAAATATCTCCTGCCCAGAAAGTCTTTCCCAGACACTTTAGCAGTATCCACCTTCTTTCTCATTTGCCTACCCTTATCTTTTCTGCACATTTCCTTCACAGCCCTTATCTTCATCAGATATTGCACTACTATGTGTTTTTACTACCCTACTAGAATATTAACTCCATAAGAGCAGGTCCCTTACTCTGTCTTAATTGCCATTGTATCCAACAGTCTGGAAGAGTTGCCACTCAAAACCATCTGTCAATTTACTATATGAATTAATAAATATGTCAGTGAAAAAAAATCTATGTAAAATGTTCATTGTCTGACAAAATAAGATGCTAAATAAATGGAGGCTGTTGATACAAATAATGAACATATATGTATGAAAATAAATACAAATTAAAGTAATAATAAAAATATAAAATAAACAATACTATTTTAATTTAAAGACAGCAAAGTAAAAGAGTGCTACGCAAAACATTATAAACAGCAACACTGTAGAATAATAAACCTATAAAAAGATTTAAAGCTCAGACATATTTCTAACGGGTTTGTAGGGCTGACAATACATTTTCTCAGGGAGTATTGTACCTTTATTCAGAATACTCAAACACACACACACACACACACACACACACACACACACTATGATGGGATATCCTACAGAAGTCAGCACTGGCAGCCATGGAGAAAAAGAACCGAACTTTCTTTTTCTTGAAGAAAGGAGATGAAGCTGCTGCTCTTCCATGCTTCTTTGAGCTTAAGTTTTGATTGTGTTAGTCTGGTCTCTTCCAAGTTCTGAATAGAACATTAAATTAAGTACTGCACAGGCAGTGTGACTAATACTCTTTTCTCATTCTTCTAGACCTTTGACTGTGCCTTGGGTAACAGCCTCTACATAGCTGACTTTGATCTCTTTTCCTTGGTTCAGGTGGTATATGGGATATTTTCAACAAGATTTAAGTGTGTGGTTGCAAGCAATGAATTTATATTCAAACGGCATGAGCTTCTTATTTGAAAAAAAAAGTTGAAAAAATAGTTATGTATGAACACTGAACATCTACTTTCCTTTGAAATGATAAAGTTTCTGCAATTTGATTGAGTTTATTTTGTTTGTTTCACTTCAGTGCAATTCATTAAACAGGGCTGAATGTCTGTAATAGTGAAAGCAATGTGTTGGCCACTTAGAGGATACCAAATGAGCCAGGTGTGGAAAATGGATTCTATCTCCTGGGCCACTCCAGTTGAATGATTATAGTTGCCTGAGGGGCTATCTTGAGAAGGACTGTGAAGCTGTGATTGGAATTATGGGAAACAGTGATATGATCCATGAATGATATCTAACTAAATTGGCATAAGGGGAATCACTGCACAAATATTGAGGGTTGCTGTGTTAGAACTTGGTAGTTATTGTTCTTAGATAGTTATAGTCCACTGAACAAGAAAAGATTAATCCACATGGTTATATGGCAGGGAGTCATTAATTGTTTAATGCAGAAATTAATTGTGAAATTGAAATTATTTGTTTTTTACTTGAACAGACTTAGCAGAAAACAACGAGCAGACTTTTTCTTTTTCCCTATTCATAAGAAATTTAACCAGGTTCCACTACCTTTGCAAATGCAGGTATCCTTAGTCCCTGGAGAAAAGTTACCATTTGTTTGTTTCTAAGCTATGGAGGGTTAGGCTGCTCTCAGCAACCTTCCTCTCAATGACAGACTCTTAGCTAGTTCATTCAAGCAGGGTTATCCAAGAAGAATACAGGAATGGAGACTGATAATTGAGAGGAAAAACAGACTGATTAATGTTTGTATTTCTCCTCCTGAGGACATGGAGGAGTAAGAAATTTTGCAAAGGCCAGGATCTTCCATCTGTCCTTAAAAATTCCTCTGGTGGTACACAGAATACCAGAGCAGGTGTGGATGAGGAGGGTGTAGAACCATGGAAAATGACTCACTTGGCATGTTGTACCGTAAGTGGTCAATGGTGCCTGAGAACTAAGCAAAATCTCATATTTTGCACTTTAAATATAATATAGTAGAATAATATCATCAAAATAGAGACACAAAATTAAGTATGAAGGGGATTCAAGAAAAGTAGAAATATTTTAGTCTAATTTCATAGAGAATTTTGTGTTGAAGCATAGCTAGAGCAGGTTACGTTGCAATGACTCATTTTGTATAAAGATATTTTCACAGCCTTGTGAAATGACGCACTTAAGGAATCCTAACACCCCTTAAGAACTTGATAAAGAACTTGGAAAATCAACTTCTATTTAAGTCTTGGAGTCCTAGTTATTCCAGGTATAGACTAACAGTGATAAAGCTCTGACCCTATAGTGCCATCCTTGACCCTGATATGAAGTCACAATAAGATCAATATAAAATTCCCTAGATCGGAACACCCAACTATGCTGCATTAGGACTTTTTTTTTTTTTTTTTTTTTTTTTTTTTTTTTTTACCATGATAGTATTTGGCATAAAGCCATAGTTGGTTCAAATCTGGAAACAACTCTGTAATTTTTCAGCTCTGTCTAGGGAGCCTCCAAACTACCATCTCTGTGTTGTGGGTTTCATTCTGCAGACATTTTCTATTTCTCATATTTAGGAATTCATCATGCTTTAATTTTTGTTTCTTTTTTAAAAATTTTAAAAGATTTTTATTTATTTATTTGATGGGGGGAGGAGAGAGAAAGGAGGGGGAGGGGCAGAGGGAGAAGCAGGCTCCCCAGTGAGCAGGGAGTCTGGTACTTGATCCCAGGACCGTGGGATCATGACCCGACCCAAAGGCAGATGCTTAACCAACTGAGCCATCCAGGTGCCCTTAATTTCTGTTTCTAACCTACTTCACCCTGTGAGGATTTTCTACCTTAGTTCATTTTCTTGACTATTTCTTTGGACCCTACCTAACCCAGCATTCTCCCTTCACACAACCTAGATCAACTAAGTTGGTTCTGATGTTGACTCAAAGGATTTGATTCTATATCAGATGCTTCTTCACTGGTCCATCAAGTGATGTATTTGTTTAGGTTTTAGGAAATGCAAGTTTCTATTTTGGATGTGTTACCTCAGATTGTTCAAAAACCAGAGGCTGGTATTAATTCCTGAGATGCAAGGACTTGTATACCTCTATATGAGAAGGTATATTTCAACTGCAGAAGAGAAAATATGTGTATTTTTCATCTTAATATGGAACACTTTGTTCACAGAGTACTAAATTTAGAGCATCAGGTGATACTGGTATAAAAAATGGAGACAACAGATCTGGGAATAATATTTAAAACAGAATAAATGAAATTGACTTTATCTACTCAGTAAATGATGTTAAATGGAGAACAAAAGGCACTTGACTTCCTCAGGTCATTTTGTTGTAGATGTGTGTGTGTTTGGGGTAGAGTAGTAAACTTGATGTCATCTGTGGCAGAGAGTTTTAGAATATTGTCTTTGGATTCAGTTGGGCAAAAATGGATTCAAATCTCAGTGGAAGAGTTACTGACTGTGTGATCTCGTGTATTAGTCAACCACTCGAAGGCACAGATCCTTTACCTGCCTAATGGAGATGTTAATGTCTACCTCCTTAAATCACGGTCAGGAATTAAATAAAATACTGCTTGTAAAGTGACTATGAGAATGGTCAGAGGGGAGGGGGGTGGGGGGATAGGTTAGCATGGTGATGGGTATTAAGGAGGGCATGTATTGCAATGAGCACTGGGTGTTATATGCAAACAATGAAGCATGGAACACTACATAAAAAACTAATGAAGTACTGTATGGTAACTAACATAACATAATAAAAAGAAACTATACAATAAATGATAGCTCCTGCTTCAATATCATCAATATAGTATTAGGAATAGTAATAGTTCCAGAAGCAGTGGTTGTATTATTAAGTAATAGTAGTGATAGTAGGTAAGAATAAGCCTTACTATCAGTTTCCAAATGCTAAGAAAAATATTGGCTGTGTGGCTTTTTTTTTTTTTTTTTTTTAAGATTAAACTCCTTCCCAGATGAAATGGTCATTTTATTAACACATTGCTTATGGGAGCATTCACTGATGCAATCTTACTGGAAAGTAATCTGGAAAAATCTATTAAAGTTAAAAACAGAGATTCTCTAACCTATCAGTCTTATTTTGAGGAATCTCTCTTTTAAAAATAAAAGTAATAGAATATATATGTTTATAATTATATAATATGTACATATATATATATATATACATATATAAAACTATATTTTTTGGTGCTAATAGTGGTGATGTTGGGGGGCAAACCAGGAGTAAAGCTGGGAGATGTTGATCATTGACTTAACTGTGTTTTTTTTTTAATAGGTTTATACACAAACTTTTACTACATTTGTGATTTACTGCAGTTCTAAGAAATATCACAGATTTCAGGAGTCACTCTGTTTATATGCAGAAAGCACAAGTACTTTGTACAGGCCACATATCTTCTATAGACTTCAGTTTGTTTAGGGAACATCTAACAGAGTGGAGGGGGGAAGCCTTGAAAGAAGAAATAGTGTAAAATGGGGCAAATCCTTGGCTCTAGAACATACAAAAGATCTAAGTATATACTCTAGTTTCAAATATATATATGATTGAGTAGGGCAGGAGCAGGGTGAATTATGTTAAAAAGCCCAGAGACATGGAATGAAGAGGGAACAAAAAGTATCTGAACCAGAAAAACACAAGACCTGTGCATTTCCTACTTGAACCCAATAAAACATTATTCCAAAGGCATTGCTCAAGTGTCTAATGTGGCAAGTCAGTTCACAAAGCCATGAAATCATTCCTTCAAGAAAATTCCATTTTATTTTATTTTATTTTATGTATGTATGTATGTATGTATGTATTTTTGAAAATTCCATTTTAGTTTGGAATTGTCTTTCCTCTCACAGCTTCTTAACTCAGTGAATCCCATTTTTAAAAAAGATTGTATTTATTTATTTGAGAGAAAGAGCACGAGCAGGGGGAAGGGTCAGAGGAAGAAGCAGACTCCCTGCTGAGCAGGGAGCCAGTCACAGGGCTCAATCCCAGGACCCCTGGGATCATGACCTGAGCCCAGGGGAGACACTTAACCAACTGAGCCACCCAGGCGCACCAGTGAATCCCGATTTTTGTTCTGGGAGTTGCTGTACTGTGGTCAATGCGAAGGTTTTCTACTTTTGTTTGTTTTTGAATTCTATGATTCCGGTTTGTTTTGTTTTGTTTTCTTGAGAGGGGCAGAGGGAGAGGGAGAGAGAGAGACTCTTAAATAGGCTCCATGGCCAGTGTGGAGCCCGACACAAGACTCAATCTCACACCCTGAGATCATAACCTGAGCCAAAATCAAGAGCTGGACACTTAACTGACTGAGCCACCCAGGTGCCCCTATGATTCCATTTTTTCAAAATTATCTATAAATAAATAAATTTTTTATTTTTAGTTGAAGTATGATTGCCATTCAATGTTATATTACTTTCAGGTATACAACATACTGATTTGACAAATCCATAAATCATGCCATGCTTACCATTATAATTGTAGTTATCGTCTGTCAAGGTTATTATAGTATTATTAATTATATTCCCTTTGTTATATTTTTCATCCCTGTGACTTATTTATTTTGTAACTGGAAGTTTGTCCCTTTTAATCCCCTTCACCTTAAATATAAGATCTGAAACCTTAAAACTCCAAAAAGGAAATATAGGCAGTAACCTCTTAGACATCGGCCTTGGCAACTTTTATCTGAATGTGTCTCCTCAGGCAAGGAAAACAAAAACAAAAGTAAACTATTGGGACTACAGCCAACTAAAGAGCTTTCCGCACAGCAAAATAAACCATCAACAAAATGAAAAAGCAACCTATTAAATGGGAGAAGATATTTGCAAATGATATACTGGATAAGGGGTTCATATTCAAACCATATAAAAAGCTCATATAACTCAACTCCAAAAAACCAAATAATCCAATTAAAAATGGCAGACGACCTGAATAGACATTTTTCCAAAGAAGACATACAGAGAGCCAACGGACACAAAAAAATGTTCACCATCACTAATCATTAGGGAAATGCACATCAAAACAAAAATGAGATATCACGTCGTACTAGTCAGAACTGCTAGTTCAAAAAAAGAAGAAATAACAAATGTTGGCGAGTATGTGTAGAAAACGGAACCCTTGTGTATTATCGGTGGGAATGTAAATTGGTGCAGCCACTATGGAAAACAGTATGGCGGTTCCTCAAAACATTAGAAATAGAAATACCACACAATCCAGTAATCCCACTGCTGGGTGTTTACCCGAAGAAAATGAAAACAGTAATTCACAAAGATATACGCACCCTATGCTTACTTCAGCATTATTAATAATAGCCAGGATATGGAAGCAACCTAAGCGCCCCTCAATAGATAAATGGATAAAGAGGATGTCAAACACACACACACACACACACACACACACACACACACACACAATGGAACATTACTCATCCATAAAAAATAAAGTCTTGACAAGGTTTTAAACAGTCACCAGTAATTTGAATAAAATGAGTTGTTACTATTTTAGAAAGTTTCATATGAGAGGTTCAAAATGTTGTATTTTATCCTAATTATGTTCATTTTACCTTGGTGGTTATCCACCACCAGGATAGTTACTAACAGCTTTTTTCAATTGTTGCTTCAATTTGTTTACTTTATAAACTAAACGTGGAATCCTACGATTTTTCCTAAATTTGGGGGAGATACTTTGCTGACCTGTAAACCCAAAATAATGGGGTTTTTTTTTAGTTTTAAAAAGTCAGAAAGTATAAGTTCTCTAAATTTGTTCTTAATTTTCAAAATTATTTTGGCTAGTCTAATTCCTTTGCATTTTTTAAATAGGTATTTTTGGGACAGGCTTAGGTTTACAGCAAAATTGAGCAAAAGCTATAGGACATACCTTAATGGGAATATTCCTTAGGCTGTTTTGGCTAGATGGCTAGAGAATTAGGATGAATTACTGGTAGTTACACATATTGACATCTTTACCCATGTTTATAATCAAAATCAAATCAAATCATGGGAAGTCCTTTTAAAGTAAATTATAACTCTTTGAGGTTTTTATTTTATTTCTTTTTTAAGTACACCCAACATGAGGCTTGAACTAACAACCCTGAGGTCTACACCTACATGAGGCTTGAACTAACAACCCTGAGGTCAAGAGCCACATACTCTACCCAGTAAGCCAGCCAGGCACCCTAACTTTTCAAGCTTTAATAGAGATTTTGAGAAGCCAATTTTAGTCACAGAACATGAAAATGGAGGTTTTAGATTTGGTATATATTTTATATAGACACTAAACATTAAGTTACAATTTATTATAACATTTATTTTGGTTTAAAAAAACCCTGATAGCAAATATCCGACTGGTAATTACAGAAATTATAGAAAACAACGAAAAGCCTGATAAAACAAAATATTTTGGTTTATATTTAATGCTGCAATGTAAGTCAGAGAAACAACATGTCTTAAGTACAGTCTCACATCATGAAAGGAAAGAAAGGTCTGTTTATTGCTACACCTCAGGGTTCTGCTGAGCCCACTTTTCTACTTACCTTTGGTTTCTATAACCAGCCTCTTGCTGATGATTTCTAAAATGACATTCAACCAGATAGTCATCTGAGCTTTGGGTTCATGTCTAGCTCTCTTCTGGGCATTTCTAGTTCAACAGTACCTAAACTTAACATAACCTGCCTCCTAACCGTGCCACTTGTACTTATGTGCTGACACTCCAATAGCTGCTATTTGATGGAAATACCACCAGCAACCAACGTATCTCTCAAGGCATATACTGAAGAGAAAACATCTTCTTCCATGCCAACTTTCAATACAGTGATTAACCGTACTGACTGAGGGGTTTCCTGAGACGTGAGAGTCTCCGTGAAAGCTGGGAGCCTCCTGGCACTAACCTGAGGAGCTGGTCATCCTACATTAAAAAATGGTTCCAGGTGTGGGACTCCCTTCTCACCATCCTAAATCCTTCCCTTAGTCTAGATCTCTAGAACAGCACCATCGTGAGTTTTCAAATCATTCTCCACTTTGCCCTCAGGGTGGTGTTTCTAAAATGCAAATATCCTTTGAACTACCCTTTCCTTTGTGTCTCAACTCTTTTTCACTACACTCTCATATCCAACTAATAGTATACTGCATTAAATTTTTAGAAGTCTGTAAGTCTCTCAAGTGTCAGAACTATGCATTATTTGTCTGTATATATCCATCACCTACCAGAGTGACTTGCGTAAAGCACATGCTTAATAACTACTTTTTGGATGAATAAGCAAATGAAAAATAACTGTCACTCTCTGTTTAAAATCCTTCAGGGACTTACTGTAATCCTCAATAAAGAGTCCAAAGGCATGCAAAGCCCTCCCACTCCAGACTACATGTCTCTCCTCACCTCTTGTCACTCTTACTTCACATTCTCTCATTTATTGCCTGAACTTTGTGAACAATGTTTTCAATTGTTGTCTTTCTACTTCCGTCTCTTCACATAGATGACTCCCACTCATTCTTCCCAATTCATCTACAGTATCACCTCTTCCAAGAAGCCATCCCTGACACCCCGATTTACACATGTCTCTCTTCTCTTGTCCTATATTACACTTCATTTACTATTGTTAGAGTATTTTATCAGATGCATTTGTGGTCTTCTCTTTATTTATTTTTCCATATTCTCCATAAAATTATCCATCCAGGATAAGGACTCTATATTTTTCAGTCTTGGACTCCACTGCCTAATGCAGTCAGTAAATGAAGGTTAGACATTAAATAAACTTGCTGAATGAGAATAGACAGCAAAAACAGAAATCACAGAAACTAAAACTTCAGTAGTAATCTGAGGGAATACAAATAATAATATTACTTAAATTGTCATTTAATATCCAATTGATCTATGAATGTCTTTTTCACTTATAGCCCTTACATATAAAATCAACAAAACCTTCAAAAATTTGGATTATTTCTGCTTTTGAGAGGTATAGTTTTTTGATATATTGCATTAATTTTTTTCTTTCATTCATTAATTCCTCCCTCCACCCATCCAACCATTCATCCAATTCCTATATGTTGGGGTGCCTGGTTGGCTCAGTCAGGTAAGTGTCTGCCTTCGGCTAGTCATAATCCCAGAGTCCTGGGACTGAGTCCCACATCGGACTCCCTGGTCAGCAGGGAGTCTGCTTCTCCCTCTCCCTCTGCTGCTGCGCTCTGTCAAATAAATAAATAAATAAAATCTTAAAAAAAAAGAAAAATACATGTTGAATGAATTCTATGTGTCAGGCATTCTTCTAGGTGTTCAGAATAGAGCTAGACCAGCCAAAGGCCCTATTCTCAAAGAGCTTATTTTCTAGAGGGGAGGACAGACTATAAAAAGCACCTGAAACAGGATAATTCCAGATAGTAATGAGTGCTCTTAAGAAAATAACTTAGAGTGACTGTAAACGTAAAAGGTTCTACTCACATATTGAAAGTAAAAAGAAAGATCAAGTTGGTATTTTTTTTAAGATTTTATTTTTAAGTAATCTCTACACCCAATGTGGGACTCAAACTCACAACCCTGAGATCAAGAGTTGCATGCTCTACCAACTGAGCCAGCCAGGTGCCCCTCAAGTTGGTATTTCTATGTTACAAGAATGCTAACATCAAACAAGATTTTTTTTATGGGCATATACAAGAAATTATGGATTTTTTTTTCTCTCAAACACTTTTTTTGTGATAAAGTGATTTTTTTTACCATAGCTCAAAAAAATTCTGACTTTTTAAAAAACAGTTTGGTACATTACCAAAATTAAGCCCCAAACTTGCCTGATTTGAAAATTAATTTCTAAGGTGAATGAACATGTAAAAAATGGAACAGAAATTCCATCTGACCTACCAGGCATCAACTCTGATGTTGGCTGTCTGTCCTGTACTGCTTTCTAAACATAGACAGCTGGTGCATTCTAAAAGACTAGAAATGATAAATGGGGTAGACACTGCTTAAGGTCTTTGTAAAGTTTAATGAAAGATTTATCTCTTGAGGGTAATGTTCCTCTTTCTTTTACTGAAATGAGAGTTTGATAACCTCTCATTGTGCTTTTGATAAATTACACCTCACAGTCATAACTAAAATGACTAAGTGGAAAAATTTTTAAAAATAGCTAAGCAAGATCTAGTTAACACCGAATGGTTTAATACTTAGTATCTACAAAACTAAATTTGGCATTTGAAATATTTTTAATTATCAAGCTGAGAAATCCATGATTCAGTAATTTAATAACAATTACTGGAAGACCCTTTAATGGCCCAGAGAAACTATGCCAATTACAGCCACAGGGATGGGAGATTATGACTTAGAATTTATAGGGAAGTACAGCATACTAATCTACAATCACAAAGGATGTTTCCTTGTCAGAATATGCCATTACTGTTGTTCAAGCCATTAATATTTAAGTTCGAATTTAACAGGTTTGAATGGGTTTGTATCTGTATATACCCACATGCCCCAAAATTGATAAGACAATTACCTAGCCCTAAAAGTCAAAGAAAAACAAACCACTTCAGATAGATAGATAATTTAACTTGAAGAAAAATGAATGTTTTCCCAATATACTGAACATTTTCCCCACACATTAGGAATTGCAATTTTAGTTTTAAAACTCAATATATCCAAGAACATTTAAGATGAATGGTTAGAAAAAGGAGATAATCCTCAAGATGTTTATAGAGGTTAAAAAATAGGTCATAAGTATTTAACACGTTCAAAGGATGGGTTAGAAATGGCGTTGTCTGCTAGGGGTGAAGAGCATTTCTCTGGGGTTTATATGACGGTGTGCAAATGCTCCTTCTCATTTTCCCCAGCTGATGTTCCAGAGCTGGTTAGATTCAGGTGGAACTTCCTTTCGCCCTAGAAATTCTGTTAAGAACAGCACATGCACAGCTACCATAGTTCATATTTTAAAACCCTTTATTTTTTATTACCAAACAAATCCATATTTGAGGCAAAAAATCAAAGAACACATAAACATATAAAGTAAAAAAGGAAATGCCTCCAACTCTCCCCACTATATGCATCCCAACTTGTCTCCCCAAAGCCCAGCCCCTACATACTCACACTAACATACCTCCACTCTCATTTGCGAGTAACAACTGTAACATACACTACAAGCATACAGAATGTGTATAAGATAGTAAAATGTAATTATAAATATTTATAATTACACATATGCTCATTCTTATCTTAATATTATCAAATACATTTAAATATATAATTATATAATTAAACAAATATATCTGTATATACATCATGTACAAATATAAATAAAATTATGTAATTATATACCTTGTGTAAGTATATAATTTATGTGTATTTTTATGTAATTTGTAAACATATAATTATATAACTTACTAAATACATCATTACTACAGTATAGCATGCCATGTATACTCTATATACTACATACTTTTGTAGGATACATATAAAAACAGGATCCCATCATATCCTCAACATCATCTTGTTGTTATGTGTTTATTACCTTCATTTTCCTTAACAATTCATCCTGGAACTCCATCCCTGTCGCCTCTCCTTACTCCTCCTCCTCGTGTCTCCTCACCTGGCTGCACCATAGCATATATTCAACTTTGCATTGTTGAACATGTACAACTATTCACTATTTCTTCTCACTTCCATCCCAGCTGTTGTGCAGGTCTGTGCACGTATGCCAGTGAAGATATTCTATAGACCTTTTGGATGCTAGTGAGTGATTTTTCTGCTTTCAATATTTAGAAGCTTCGATTTGAGGTAAAAATATTAAGAGCAGGTTGAAAGCAATTTTTACCTTAACTGGGTTTCTTCAACACATTTTTAGGCTTGCTAAAGAGAAAAGCAGTCTGATTACACAAACCTGGACAAATAGCATGCTTAACAAACAGATGAATTTCTACGAAATGATCTGCAAATTCTGTCCAAGTGTTCATTCTGCTCACATGGAATCACACCTTCTGTCACTCAAACCTGACTCAATATAAATCTTAGACGCTTTAGTGCAAGTAAGTTTCAAGTGTCTTATTGAAAGTAAGTTTTCCATTTACTTCTTTGAGTCAGGAGTGGTCCACAAATGGAGTGCCACTCTAAGATGCTATCTGGTTATTCCTTATGAAGCATTTTAAGAACGAGTTTAAAAGATAAATGCAATCATTTGTGGCAGAATCAGTGACTCCTTTCAAAGCCTGATGAAGCCAGACAATTTTGCAATTAGCGAAGGCTCTCTGGGTTCATGAGAAGCGGAGGTGTTCTGTGCTTAGAGAGGGAAGGAAAGGGAAGCCCCTACTCTCTATAGCTGTTAAAACAACACAGCTGAACGTACACGGCTAAAGCAGACTATTCATTTCCTCTGATTCTCTGTAAGAATTAAAGAGGACAGCTGGCTTCACTTATGATAAAAGAGCCAACTTCAAAAAGAACTATATGTTTTCTGCCACACAGTAGCTACTTGTTTTGCTTCTGGAGAAATAAGTGACAGTTGGGCTCATTTTCCATTATCCTTTCTCTGCAATAATGTGGACAAAGGAATATACAAAACGATCCTTTTCTCGGTTACAATATTGCTGATGGGCTCTTTTTAAAAGGCAAAATGCTGTATCCATAGTGAAGAGCACTGGCTTTGTTTAAGGCCTTTCCCGAGCCTCGCGTGAGACGGATTTGTGAGTTGTACTGAAAGATTTAAGTATTGAAGAATTCTTGGAGGTTATGTCAGCAGACTAAAACCACGAAGGCGGAAGGGTTTAATCCCTCACATGTAAACAATACCCACTCACACATGTTACAACTGGACTGAAATAATGATAATAAGAAGTCATTCCTCCAGAGAATCCAAACTAGGCAACATGCCTGCACGAGCTCTTTAGCAAAGCATTCCAATATGGCCCAGGTTGCCAAGAGGGAATATAAATAAACACTTGATGTAAAAGAGCCCTTTCTTTCTGTGCTTCTGGGAAACAACTAGACATATTGGAACACTGCCTAGAAGGCAGAGGATGGAACAGAATAGAAAGCAGGACAGTTTGGGAAAGAACTTTTAGTCCATACTTACCCTTTAACCAATATTCAACAATTTCATTGATTGCATAGTTTTTTTTTTGTTTTTGTTTGTTTGTTTGTTTAAAGATTTTATTTATTTATTTGACAGAGAGAGAGACAGCCAGCGAGAGAGGGAACACAAGCAGGGGGAGTGGGAGAGGAAGAAGCAGGCTCACAGCGGAGGAGCCTGATGTGGGGCTCGATCCCATAACGCCGGGATCACGCCCTGAGCCGAAGGCAGACGCTTAACCGCTGTGCCACCCAGGCGCCCCCATTGATTGCATAGTTTATCTTTAAAAGTATCTACTGTGTTCTGACTGTAAGAACCAGAGTTATCTCAGACACAGCACTGCCACTCCCACCCTCCCCCACCTCAATAATTTCGGCTCAAGATCAACTAGATCCACACTTTTAAATAACGTGTGCCTTCTTAACGGTAAAAACAGTAATGATTATGTCACACAATAGTCAGGAGTCGAAATTAGGGTAACTGGAACACAAATCAAAAGGGGGTGAACTAAAGCCCACGGGCTAAACACAGGCACCACTTGTTCTGAATGGCTTGAAAGCTCAGAATGATTTTCACATTTCTAAATAGTTGGAAAGAAATCAAAAGAATCAAATATTGTGACAAGTAAAGATTATATGAAATTCAAATTTCAGTGTCCATAGATTAAGTTTTCTTGGTACGGGGCTGCACTCATCATTTATGTATTATCTATGGTTGTTTTTGCTGAATTGACAAGTTGTGACAGCACCCATATGGCGCACAAAGTCGAAATTATTTAAGATCTCTTCTATTTTAGATAAAACCTGCCCTCTTACATAGATGATGCTCAGTAAATGATAGCTACTATGAGAATATCCAAGTTGCTGATTGAAGACTGAAACGTCATCTTCAACATGGGTAGAATGAAACAGAGAGAACACCTGGAAACAACTGGAT
Organism: Ursus maritimus; assembly: GCF_017311325.1. Lineage (NCBI taxonomy): Eukaryota > Metazoa > Chordata > Mammalia > Carnivora > Ursidae > Ursus > Ursus maritimus. Next base: position 17,123,814 of record NW_024423786.1, read on the forward strand.
GTTTTCTATCTGTTTGCTTGACAGACATCTCTGAGGCTCATCTGGGGAAGGTAAATGAGTAGAGTGAATCAGGTCAGAGAGAGAACGGGGAGTCCTGGGTTCTGGTGACCTAACTCAGTACCCACATGTGGCAGCTGATAATCCTGGCAGCTACTCAATGGAAATACAGGTCTAGGATTGCCTGAGAAGTTGAGCTGGAAGTTATGTTTTTATATAAAATGTGTTGGCGACCAACTAAAAATTTTTTTTAAACGCTATTCAACAATGTGTGGAAGAAACAAACTATGTCAATGTGCCAAATGCAAGCCTATAGTAAAAAAAAAATAAATAAATAAATAATGCAAGGTATGGTATGAAAAATAAGCAATAGCCCCCAAATTGACAAGATTATAATTTTTCTTTGAAATACTTCCTGAGGTCAACATAGCTTTGGTCACATGATAAGATTTAAAGCATCTCTCCTGTCCCCCATTTTTCCCTTTTTCCTAGAGAGGCATCTTTGCCTTAGAAATATACAAATACAGGAGCTCTTTGGTGGCTCAGTTAAGCGTCAGGCTCTTAATTTTGGCTGAGGTCATAATCTCAGAGTCCTGGGATCGAGCCCCTGCATTGGTCTTTGCACTGGGTATGGAGTCTGCTTAAGATTCTCTCTCTCCCTTTCCCTCTGCCCCTCCTCACCCTCGAAGGAAGGAAGGAAGGAAGGAAGGAAGGAAGGAAGGAAGGAAGGAAGGAAGGAAGGAAGGAAGGAAGGAAGGAAGGAAAGAGAAAGAAAGAAAGAAAGAAAGAAAGAGAGAGAGAGAGAGAAAGAGAGAGAAAGAAAGAAAGAAAGAAAGAAAGAAAGAAAGAAAGAAAGAAAGAAAGAAACACAGACATGGTCATAATATATATTCTTCCTTTTCACTTTTTTGAAATTCCTGATATCTTTCTTTCATTTCTTTCCATAAAGCTGCAAGTTCTCTGATCATAGGTACAGATTTTGCCGAATTTCCAACACCCAGATAGTGCTCGGCACATGAGGTGATTATAGATGTCTACTGAGCAAAATTTAAATAAATAATAATAACTAATGACCTGTTCCATTTATCAAACTCTCTAATATAAATATGTCAACCCAAAGTGTCACGGCTGATATACAAAAACAATGGTCATTATACTGAACAGTTCTGATGCAAATACGTAATTTTTGGATTACTACAGCAAGACATAGTATTACTATGTCACTTCTCTTTATAAACAGAATAGAGAATATATGTGCAATACCTACCGGGTATATTTTTCCCCAGTGTCTAGCCTTGTAGAATATCTATGTACTATAGATATATAAATGTCAAACACTCACTGAGAAACAGCATGGTTCATGGAAGCATTAGTAAGAGATATGTTTTTGTACTTCAAGTTTTTATTGTAATTCACTATACAACACAGCTCTTCAAATTGCCAGGGAAAAAGTTATATTTTTCTCTTGAAATAGAGGTTGGAAATGATACATTTGTAATCATCTGTGTACATAAAGCTACTTATTCACCATAGGCATAAAATATGTGTGTACTCTTGCTTATTAAGCTTTCAAAGCCCATAGAAATCATTCAGAATGCTGTCGGCATATAGGGAAGCAACATGGTCTAGGGTAGGGATATGGAATCGTTACCCTCACCACTGCTTTCTTTCCTTTCCTTTCCCAAAAAGTCTTTGATCTTAGGTAAGGTTTTTCTATCCCTGGTGAGATTTCTCTCAAGTCCTTCAAGAAATAAATATTTACTAGGCTATTCTAATATTTTATTAAATGAGACTATAGCATTTGCTTTTAAATGTGTAAAGCATTTTGACTTTTACCAATATGTATTTATAGTCCCTACATAATTTATAGATCAATGCAAATAAAAATTATTTAAAGGTATATGGAAATGAATTTACTCCAGAAGTAGGAATTTGCCATGTTCTAAATTTTTCAAATACTACTGTGGAATGAATCACTGTTAAATAAAAGGTGAGTATGTGGCTTTTTCTGAAAAAATTACATGTCTAAAAAGTTTTAATGGTATCCACTGTCAAAAACAAATGTTGAAAGACATTTTTGTCAATGTCTCAATTTATACCCTAATTATATGCCTTTAAAATGTGCTTAATATATGTTGAAATGCTTTATAAATACTAACACTTACAGGGCAGCTTTCAATGGGTATTAGAAAAAGACTCTGTAGTGTAATTTCTCAGAGCTCAGAGAGACGCTAAAAATTGTGTCTTCATAATGATATTCTGCATCTGCTTAGGATCCTTTGCTTAAGGATATCAGAGAGCTTTACTTAATATTAAGTGATTAAATCATACAGTACCCTTGAGTGACAAGTTTAATTATACCCATTTCCAGAAAGACAGTACGCTGAAAAACTATTAATCTACAAACCAAGGTTATCCAGATAATCAAGACCAGAAGGTCATTTTGCTGGGATATCCATACCTCCTCCAGTGGCTAGTTCCCATATGGAAGTGAATTGTCAGACTTGGGGTTTTGCCAATTTCTTCAGCATATATACAAGGCTGAATGTCATCACTAGTATTTGTAGCAAGTATTTCATCTTGGCAGTCTTATTAACACCTATTAGCAACTATGATTCAACAACTATTGCAGTTTCTCAGAGAAAAAAATAATAAAAGTATCAAGCTAATGTTCTTTGTTAAAAAACACTAAAAATCGGGGCGCCCGGGTGGCACAGCAGTTAGGCGTCTGCCTTCAGCTCAGGGCGTGATCCTGGCGTTGTGGGATCGGGCCCCACATCAGGCTCCTCTGCTACGAGCCTGCTTCTTCCTCTCCCACTTCCCCTGCTTGTGTTCCCTCTCTCGCTGGCTGTCTCTATCTCTGTCAAATAAATAAATAAAATCTTTAAAAAAAAAAAAAACCACTAAAAATCATGCCAACCATGTAGTAATTTGAGAAAGGAAATTCTAACTATATTTCTATGTGCACACTTATAACAAAATGCCCTCCCCCACACACATATTCACAAACATAAATTCACAAACATTTTGTTCCTTCAACTAGTGCTGCTGGTTATACCCCTAAGAGCTAAGACTCCTACATAAATTTCTGCCCCTACCTTTTCCTTTCTGCTTCACTCCCTGGCATGAAAATATGTTGTTTCCAGGTGTGAGAACCACCTTGTAGTCATAAGTAGAAAGGTATGAGAAACAATGGTCAACACACACAAAAATGGTAAAGCTGAAAGTTAGCAATAGCCTGAATCCTTTTTTTTTCATTAGTTTCAGAGGTAGAATTTAGTGATTCATCAGTTGCATATAACACCCAGTGCTCATTCCATCAAGTGCTGTCCTTAATGCCCAACACCCAGTTATCTCTCCCCATCCACCTCCCCTCCAGCATCCCTTAGTTTGTTTCCTAGAGTTCAGAGTCTCTTAAGGTTTGCCTCCCTCTCTATTTTCATCTTACTTTATTTTTCCTTCCCTTCCCCTATGTTTATCTGTTTTGTTTCTTAAATTCCACATATCAATGAGATCATATGATAATTGTCTTTCTCTGATTTGTCGCTTCACATAATACCCTCTAGTCTCATCCATGTTGTTGCAAATAGCAAGATTTCATTTTTCTGATGGCTGAGTAATATTCCATTGTATATATATGCCACATCTTCTTTATTCATCTGTTGATGGACATCTGGGCTCTTTCCATATTTTGGTTATTGTGGACATTGCTGCTATAAATACTGGGGTGCATGTGCCCCTTCGAATTACTATGTTTGTATCTTTTTGATAAATTCCTAGTAGTGCAATTGCTGGGTCATATGGTAGCTCTATCTTTAACTTTTTGAGGAACCTCCATACTGTCTTCCAGAGTGGCTGCACCAGTTTGCATTCCCACCAACAGTGTAAGAGGGTTCCCCTTTCTCCACATCGTCGCCAACATCTGTTGTTTCCTGAGTTTTAATTTTAGCCATTCTGACTGGTGTGATGTGGTATCTCATTGTGGTTTTGATTTGTATTTCCCTGATAGCAATAGCCTAAATCTTAATGTCATTGCTGAGCTGCCAGGTCATCCCTGAGACCAATTACTTCCTAACGTTTTGTAAACTATAAACATGCTTATGGCTTAATTGCTTTTTTTGGGTAACCTGCAGCCAAATTTTACATTCCCAAACAATACACATTTTATCCTAGTGTCCTTGTTCATTATCTTTGTAACATTTCTCCCGATAAGAGAGTATCTTATTTTATTTATAAAGCTACTCCCTGGTTTTATTTTCTTTCTCTCCCTGCACCGAAACAGAAGCTGCACAGAAGGAATTCTTACTGTCTGTTAATGGCTGTATCCACATAATATATATTCTTTGGCACCTTGAAGGCTATGATACATAGTTCTGAAAAATGAATACGTATGTGAGTGAACAAACATGTTAAATATCTTACATATATGTCTCATTACTGAAACATTGCAAACTTCCTTCAGTTTGCATAAGTGGCTACTGGGTTTCTACAAATTTGTTTTTCTTTTTTAAATATTCTGTAAAGAAAAGATATTTATATAATTTCTCCACGAAAAAAAAAAAATTGGTATGGTGTGTCCTCACTGCCTCTGCCTTATTTCACTTTTCATTATGATGAGCCTGGTTCTGAGAGTGTTGGCAAAAGCTAGAGGCTAGGGCTTGCTGAGATGATATCAGCAGAAGAACAACGCAGGAAGTAATAAAGCCCCTTTCACCTCCACCTGTCTTTCAGTCTTCCCTTCCTCTACTGCCAAATGTAACAGGGAACTCGCTCAAAAAGCAGAAGTATAACATTCAGTGCCCCATTTCCAGCATCACAAAGGAGAGTATAAAGTATAGGTTAGGAGCTGAGAGAAAATCAGTTAGCATGTAGCAAAAAACCCATTAACTGTGTCTTGTGGAACTGTATCATGTACCTTTATCATTCATTAAAGGGTGACGCAGGTCCATCTTCTGCTTAATATCTTTCAGGAGCTTTCTATTTCCTTCGAATAGCTTTCAAGCTACTTAGTACTACAGACATGAGCCTTTATGATTGGCTCCTGGCTTCCCGTCTACGCCCATCTCCAATCAACCTCCTAGGTTCTGACCTTAGGAAAAGTTTCCCTCAGTTCTCATAGTAGCAGGTTTTCCTCACACCTTTGTGCCTTTGAATAGTTTATTCAAAAATCTGTTATGCCACTCTTCTGTCTACACTGGGCTAATTCTTACTCATGTTTGGGCAGGACTTCGAACTTCCCTAAATCTTGCTTTCTACCTTTGCCAAATGGGAATGCCACTATATTCTATTACATAAGATTGTTAGTAAATCAAATAATACATGTAAACCATTAGCGCCCACCAACACATAGCTCACACCAAATGGTACCTGTTTTTATTGTTATCCTTGCTTTTCATAAGTCTACCTAAACATCCCTTTCTCTCACAAACCGTCTCTAATACCCATGTGTGCAATTCCTCAGTGATCCCATAACAAGGAAACTTATTGTGCTGCATTAGAATCCCTGGTTTATTCATCTGTCTTTCCCAATACACTATAAAATTATTGAAGGCGATGGCAATATCTTTCATATCTTTAACTCTGTGCTTAACACAGTGCATAGCAGAAAGTAAGTTTTCAAGGACTATTAATTCAATGAAAAAAATGTTCTTTTACACAAATTTGATTTAATATCGGTTTTGCTGACTACTTTGCATAAAGACAATGTTAACACACATACACACACACATGCACACACACACACACAGGGGGCAGATTAATTGCTATTTAGACAACTGCTACAGCAACTTATTTCACCACAAAGATTCAAACCATCTCTTACAGTTGCTAACCATAAATTATCTATTACATTTGTCAAAGCAAAGTCCTCATATTTAAAATATTTAGAAGGTGAAGATTATTCACATGAGCTCTGTCTTAGCCAAAGTTCCACGGCCACCTCCCTTAAAGCAGAACCAGAGACACCAGCTTGGGTAAAGGGGGCTAGTTTGGGGAAGTGACCCCAAGGAACAGGAATGGGGACATGGAGAAAATGAAACTGGGAAAGTGTGAAAGCCAATATAGGGTGGTGGACTTGAGCTATTGTAGGCAACTGGGGCTCATTCCCCCTGGGGACACCCGGAGGGGTCCTGTAAAAATGCATCCCAGAGAACTCTACCTAAAGGGCAAAATAACATATTATTTATCCAAGGCTCTCACCCTCATTGATCAAGGGTAGACCCAGGAGGTGCTAATGACATCACACTGCCTGATTTTGAATACTTCAGAATGGCTGAGTGATTTCCTACAGACATCCCGGTAAGAAGCAACAGAAAACTGCTGGGGCGGAAAGCAAGAGAGATACTAAGCACAACTGGGAGTGGAGGCATTGGGTTACACCTGCCTGCAGCTGGTTGCCATAGCAACCGGGAGAGTAAGAAAAAGTCTGAGAGAATACCACTTGTGTCTTAATCAAGCTGAAATATATATCTTTTTAAATGTGTCACGTTCACCTTAATATTATGAACTGCTTAAAACATACCATTTAAAGAACTTGTAAATAACTGCTTTTCATGCAGCAATGTGGAAACGTTTGATTATTTACTCTTTTTCTCATTGCTAATTGGATAGTATCTTAACAATGTAAGAAGTACAAAAACATTTTAGGGAATTTTTGATAGATGGAAAGCCTTCATGTGGAAATTTGAATCATTAAGCTAACTGATACTGTGTTTTAACTGAGAATTGACATTTCTCCAACTTCTTTTAAAAACAAGTGACTCCCTGTGCCAGGCTCAGCTGAAAAGTCTATATGTGCCATTATTCTGAAATTAAAAAAATAAGGGGAGGCGAAGAGCTGGGATCAGGACAGGACATAAACCCAGTTTCATATATGTTAGATAACAATCTGGTTCTTCAGTTGTAGGATGGGTTTAGAGGTATTAATTTTTTGCTTTATAACCTAATTATGTTATATATAGCATGAATTTGAATAAAATATTGTGTAGTAAATTTAAAAATAGTCATATTTGATTTGAAGAAAACATTCCAATCATATACTTTGCAAGGCATAAATCTTAAATAAAAGTATACAGAAAGGTTGAGAGATGAAAATATATAACATGCAAACACTCATCAAAAGAAAGCAAGAGAGAGGGGGGTGAATGACAGAGAAAGAGAGATAAAGAAACAATGGTTCAAAAACAAAAGTGTAATATAACCAGTCTCACCATGCTGAGAAGACAATCATTGGACTTCAGAGCCCACCAGGGAGGAGGGGTCTCAGGGTTTTCACTGAGACACAACAACCTTGATCAACTAAATCCTTGATTAGATCTAGGGCATCTTCCTGGACTAAATTGCCATGAATTAGAAACTAAAATAAATAGTGGTCTGGAACTCTGAAGAGTGCTATAGGTATGATTCCACACACCAGACATGTGTAATGAAAACACATAAAATGAATTCTTGCTGAAGACAAGCTCATAGACAAAAATCACAAACTACCTTAAATCTATGTACCTGGCTATTTCAAAGAGATAAAAGAAGTGTAAGTTTTACAATGAAAGCAGGATATTGTATATCTATAAAAAAAGGTACAGGTCTTTTAATAAAGACACTATTAAAAAATTAAAAACATAGCTAATGAAAGAAAAATTTCATTGGATGGGATAAATGAGAGTTTAGTTAAGACAAGAAGACAGGTATGGCGAACAAGTTTTTCTGAACACAGAACAGAAAGGTAATGACAGGGATAGTGGAGATAGCTCTGCCCTGTATTCTCCATAGACCCAGTGTGTGAGAGGGAAGGGCACTGTGGCCCAAAGCAGGAGAGGTTTAGTTGAAAGGCATCTGTTCTTCAGGCTGCCTTTTTCCTCTTCATTTGACATGGGAGAACAGCTTTTACTTGGGATTTTTTTGTCTGCATCTACAAGTGATTGATTCTGGGTTGTGGGCTCTGCGAGTTCCCAAGCTATGATTATCAAGGAAACAACAAAAATTCCAGAGAACAAGCCACTTGGTCATTCCTCAAGTCCCAAGGCTAGTCTGCCATCTTCTCTTTACCTTTTGGAAGGTTTATAAGCAAACCTTCTCAGGTTTGCCTTGTGTATTGTGCTCAGGATTCTCAGCTATAATTAGCAGGAAGGATAAGGCGTAATGTATTTACTCCATCTCTTCTGGGACTAAAAGTTCTAGCAGCATTTCTTAAAAGCTGACATAATGAGTCACTGTATATGGTATTTCAACCAGTAGAATATAAAATGGCTGGATGCCTCAATGCATTAACACATTTTTATTTATTTATTTTTTATTTTCTAAAGATTTATTGGCTCCGAGAGAACAAACCAGTTAAATGAAAGTGAAGAAAGTCACTTTAACTATTTTAACTTCAAGATCTCAAATAATAGATAATTAAGATTTTTCCATGTTAATTTATTTTATATTTTATCCACTAGATATTTTAAGAATCTAATTAATGTAATTTTTTTCAATATTCTAAGTTCATGAATCTATCAAGTACCTTCCTTAAGTTCCAACTTTTAAAAACTTATACAATTACTGATAATATTTTTTACATAATTTTGATTGGATTTATTCTCTTTCCTTTTATTTAATGACTTAACTAATAAGAAAATCTTTAAAACCTTTCCTCAAGACTTCTTATTTACTTTTCTCTATAGAATGCATATAATTTGAACTGGCTGAAATCCACTAGATAAGAAAACATAGCTGGCATATTTAATTAAAAAGCAATTATAATTGCCCTTGAGAGAAAAAAAAAGTGTTATTTAAATGTATAAGAAAAAAATCAAAGGAAACATGTAACAAAATTAAAAAGCTTTTTAAAGGCTACTAGTTGTGCTACTATGTGAACCGTAGAGGATAAACTTCCACGTCTTCCAGTAATTTTAATCTTTACCATTTTATAGAATATTTCCCACAAGCTTACCCAACCTAATGTATATTAACTAGTTCCACATCCACGGTTATTCTTAAACTTCTCAGTTTATCTATCCAATGAGCACATGCCACAAAGAGAGCAGAGGGAAACATTAACACTAAGCAATGAGCCTAACAATCTATTTTGTAGAGAAACATCTCCTTGCCATTTTAAAATTTCCATTAAATAAAGAATCATGCATTTTGGAACCGTTAATAGAACATTATCCACATCATCTTCTTATAATAATGCCTAAGACACCCGTTCTCGTATTCTTATTCCCAGTACACCAGTTTGCTTTCCGATCATTACTGCCAATGGTTCTATTACATGGAGAGGCTGCCTTTCCCTCCTGGCAAGAAAAGTTCATTGAAGAAATTCCACTTGAGAGACAGTTTAAGTATTTATCAGTCTTATCAGTTTGCTCTGGATTTCCATCCAGAACTTCAGGTCCTTTGGGATATTCTGTGCCCACCTCAACCCCTAGAAAAACTCTTCCTGGAAAATGCTCACTTCTGCCAATAAGTAGCAGTACTAAAATCCACTGACACTCAAAGGGAAAGTTTTAATCTGCTTTCAATTCTCAGTGAATACTAACCTAAGCTAGTAACAAACTCTACTATAGTCCTTTGTAAAATAGAACAGTTCCACACTCTATCAAATAATCAGAGAAAAATTACCTGCCATTTATTTACTTTTTTTTAATACCAACTATACAAAGACTTAAATTATTTCATTTATACTTCAGAACATGGCCCTAGGCATAAGCTATTTTTATCCCTATTTTAGAGGAAACTCAAGTAGGGGGAATTTAAGTAACTTTTTCAGGATAACTTCTAGAACATAGCAAAGACAAAATATAAGCCCAGGCTGCCTAACTCTTAGTTTACTGTTATTTCAACTGGAAGGCAGTTACCTGAAGAAAGGAATAATAATCTTAAAACTAGGAGACCTGTGTTAGCCAACTTTTATAAGTTATGCAACATTTCTGAATTTTAATTTCCTCATCTATAAAAAAAATAATGCTTACCTATTTTATAGTTAAGGAATAATTTCATATGAAATCTTATTTTTGCAAAGTGTTATCCCTACCCTGACCCCTAAAAAAAATTTCCCCCCCAAGAATAAATTGCAGAGGATACCTGCTGAATTGACTTCCCAGTGACAACTTTGCCACTTTTCCAGTCACTGACATTTCTGTTCTTCTCACTTATTCAAATGGTTGAAGAGGGCCCAATCTTGCTAAATCGGACCTTATTCTGATGCTTGAGTTCACTGCCCCAAGACCTACCACACGGATTGAGCTAATTAAAAACGTCTTCTCTACATTTTTGAATTTTGGATCAGGGACATGTATGTCAGTTTGTCAGCATCCATGTTCCCAACACGCAGCCAACCTCAGGAAAATTGCTAACCTGAGGGTCAGAAGACTAGAGAAAGTCTACACAGAGAGAGAGAGACAGAGACAGAGACAGAATGAGAGACAGAGAAAAAGAGAGAGAAAAAGAATGATACAGAGAGACAAAGAGAGAATAAGGAGGAGAGAGAGAGAGAGGGAGAAGTTATTAAAAAGATATATGGATGTGTATGAAGGAACAAGGAGAAAAGATGAAGGGCTCTAATATTGTTCACCTCTGAATTTAGTTATTCCCAGCTCTATCCCAGGGACTTAGCTACTTATGGCTTCCCAGCTCCTTATAATCAATCTCCTTTTTTTCATTAAGCAAACTCTAACTGGATTTCTATCACCCATAATCAGTATAATCTTTAAAAAAAAATAGCACAGTAGAATGTGTTATGTTGAAAAATGGCTCCCAAAGATATTCAGGTCCTAATCCATGAAGCTGTGAAAGTCAGCTTACAAGACAAAGAGACATTGTAGATGTGATTAAATTAAGGATTTTGAGATGGGGAGATAATCGTGGATTAGCCAGTGGTCCTAAATTTATAAGAAGAAGGCAGAAGGAGTTTTGACTCAAGAAGGCAATGTTACAGCTTAAGCAAGGTACCACATTGCTTCCTCCTGAAGCAGTGGGAGATGGTAGAAGGAACTATGGGCCAAGGAATGCAGGGAATGGAGTTTTAGAAGCTGGAAAAGGCAGTACAGATTCTTCCCTAAACCCAGTGTATTGCTCAGTGTTCCCCAGAGAAACACTACCAACAGGATGCATAGATATAGGTAGTGACAGAGATAAAGATATAAATAGTGAGATATATATATATATATCCTTTGAACAACACAGGTTTGAACCATGTGAAACCATTTACAAGCAGATTTTTTTCAATAAATACAGCACAGTACTATAAATGTATTTTCTGTTCCTTAAGATTTTTTCAAAAACATTTTCTTTCCTCTAGCTTACCTTATTATAAGAAAATAATCTCTAATAAATATAACATATAAAATATGTATTAATCGATTGTTTGTGTTATTAGTAAGGCTTCTGGTCAAAAGTAGGCTATTAGGGGCGCCTGGGTGGCTCAGTCGGTTAAGTGGCTGCCTTCATGCTGAGGTCATGATCCCAGGGTCCTGGGATTGAGCCCCACATCGGGCTGCCTTCAGCTCAGGTCATGATCCCAGGGTCCTGGGATTGAGCCCCACATCGGGCTCTCTGCTCAGCAGGGAGCCTGCTTCTCCCTCTCCAGCTCCCCCATGTTTGTGTTCTCTCTCTCTCTCTGTCGAATAAATAAATAAATAGATCCTAAAAAAAAAAAAGTAGGCTATTAGTAGTTAAGTTTCTGCAGAGTCAAGTTATATGTAGATTTTCAGCTGCATTGGGGTTGGCACCCTTAACCCTTGTGTTGTTCATGGGTCAACTCTACACGTGTATTTCATATATGATATATATTTCATATATATTATTTCATATATGATATCATATATGTGACCTATTATAAGGAATTAGTTCATGCAGTTACAGGAGTCCCAAGATGGGCAGGGTGGGTTGGCAAGTTGGAGACTCACGAAGTGATGGTTTAGTTTCAGTCTGAGTCCAAAGGCCTAAGAACAAGGAAATCTTATATAGTTTCAGTCCGAAGGTCAGTAGGCTCAAGATCCAGGAAGAGTTGATGTTTCCATTTAAGTCCAAAGGTAGGGGAATAGCCAATATCCCAGTTTAAATAAGGCCACTGGGCAGAAAAAAAAAAAAATTCTCCCTTACTCAGGAAAGGGTCAGTACATTTTGTTCTATTCAGGTCTTTAACTGTTTGGATGAGGTCCACTCACATTATGGAGGGCAATCCGATTCACTAAATCTTCTGATAAATGTTACGGTTGTCCTAACACCCTCACAGAAACACTGAGAATGCTGGTTGACCAAATATCTGGGCACCCCATGGCCAGTCAAGATGACACACACATATAACCATCATACCTAGAGAAAGTGATTTTGAATTTCTCACCTCCTATACTGTCAGAGAATAAATGTTTATTGTTTTAAGTCACCAAGATAAAGGTGATTTGTTACAGCAACCATAGAAAACTGATACATAGAACATGAAGAAAACTTAAGAAATGATACCAGAAGGGATACATGCAGATACTGAGTGGTTAAATTAGAAGCAGAAAATGATACCGGAGGACCTTCTCCTACCTTGTATGTGGCTAAGAACTCAAGTCTAATAACTCCAGTATCCCCTTCCTAATTCAAGGGAGATTTACAAACTTGGTTTAACTTCCTTGGCACGTCCCATCACACCTTCCACTTAGCTCCAAACACCAGATAATTTCTCAGTGTAAAACTTGGGATGGATGAAATCATGCTACAAGAAAAGGAGAGCTAAAGAAACAAACAAAAAGATATATTGTGGACAAATTAATTGCATAACATCAGGATACTAGAAATCTCGAGTTTGATTATTGCTGACTTAGAGCACCGATTTGTGACATTGTCACATTCCCACATTTGTGATCTTGGCGACTTCTCTAACAGAAATTGGGCATTGCTTTGATACTCACTTTGGGCTTTCAAACATGAACTACAAGCACACACAATTCAGGCAATGTGCTTGATTCAGACTACATGGCTTAGCATTTGCACTGGCGCTAATTACCCACGCTTTCTACTTGTAGATATGGTAGAGGGAGGTTTGAGGATATTAGAAGCAATGCTAGACGACCAGTGTAAGAAGTGTTTGATCCCAGGAATGTGCAGAATGAAAAGATGTAAGGAGAAGCAACAGAAACAACATGGTAGAAGGCCCTGAAGATAAGGATACATTTGAACTGAGTGTACAAATCAATTCCCTTTCAATGGCCACATTCCAGCACACAGCCTCTGTGATAGATGCAGAGTTCTCACAGTGTTCAAGGAGGGCAGAGTTAATAGATGATTTTTCTTTTTTTTTAGTGTCTAGAGAAGCTGCATTTTTTTCTTCCGCTAAGGTTGATTAAACTATTTTTTTTTTTTTTATTCAATGCTTGATATGTCAGCCAAAGGCAGTATTCAATTCCTTGGCGACCTGGTCTGCTAGCTCAGGCATCAGGCCAATTTCCTCAGATACAACAAACCTCTTTTTTGCCCAAACGTTTGCTCAAGAGGTAACTGCACCAGTTTTTACATGAGTGAAAGGTTTGTTGCATTTTATTTATATTTAGTTGCAAGTTGCCTTTTCAAAAGGTGTTTTATTTAATATTTGATCTTCAGAACATGACTGAAGCACAACATTTTTTGTGCCCTGCTGACCAGAAATAAGAATTTAAGTACTCAAACATCTATGCAGTTTATTTTAAGAGGAGCAATATACCTGGTTTACTGATGTGCTTTGTAGAAAATTTGGACTCACTGCTATAGTTTTTTTTTTCACAAACCCAGAACAGGATTTTTATAACCGAATACAAAAATACATCATGAAATTTCATGCATTTAGCAACAATTCTATCTTCTAAAGGATATTATTAATTGGATATTCAGAGGTTCTGGAATTAAACCAAATGCCATGATCTATTTTCAGGATTTTCTTTTTCTTTTTCTTTTTTTTTTTTAAAGATTTTATTTTATTTATTCGACAGAGATAGAGACAGCCAGTGAGAGAGGGAACACAGGCAGGGGGAGTGGGAGAGGAAGAAGCAGGCTCATAGCAGAGGAGCCTGATGTGGGGCTCGATCCCATAACGCCAGGATCACGCCCTGAGCCAAAGGCAGACGCTTAACCGCTGTGCCACCCAGGCGTCCCTATTTTCAGGTTTTTCTTAGGATTAGGATTTAAATTTGGAGAAATGAGATACTATACATCACAACTGAATTTAACCAAAATCCAGAGTAGACAAGACTCTTAACTATGAGAGAAGAGGTAGGCAAAAGGATGTAAAGGATCAATTAGCCATCAATTAGTAATGCAACGATCGAATCATAAAATTAAATCACTTCTATGAAAGGAACAATCCTTTGGGATTGAGAACATGTTGGCAACTCAGTGGTAAACTCAATTTTCTGCTTCCAAGGGTCATGGGAATGTTGGTAGAAGCATTCAGGAAACTACGGCAGCCACACAGCCATCACTGTATTCCAGATTTCACTGACAGGAGGAGAGGTGGTACTTTACATGATGTTTCGTGTTCTGATTAGGAGGACACTACACTGAAAGACACTGGTTCACAAAATTAAAGGGCAATCTTTCAAAAAGACCAACGTATATTACAAAATGATTTGGGTTACTTTTAAAAAGCACCGTGAAACATGCACCTAGAGCTCAAACATGGATGAAGGTAAGAATTAATTTTTCATGCAAAGGCAGTTTGTGAAGAGTTTGAACCTGATGTGTAAACTCATGATGGTAACTCAGAAAAAAAATGCTTTTTTAAAAACTTTGGTCAAATTTGTGCGTAATATGTTGAAAGTAATTCACATGTATGTAAAAATAAATTGAAAGTATTGGCAAAAACATTTATAAAATTTTAATTAGGGGTATAAATTATTTAAATGCATTTACCTAAAAACTTTTAAATGAAAGTTTAAAAATAATAAGAAAAAGTGTCTGCTGCCCTTAAACCCTGATGCTAATAAAGCCTTCTGATTGATATATAAATTTGAAAGAAGAGGGATTCGGATTAAAATCAAACATCTTTCATCCAAGAACATTATCACCGGCAAAGTAAATAACCATGAGCAATAATGGTTGTAGAAAGAATGAACTGTAAATCACAAAGTAATAAAGTGCTTCAAATTTCAATCGATCAGTGCTTCCAAAACTAATCCAAGCAGCATTTTCATTAGCTTAAATGATCTGCAGAAAAATAGTTTTAATTTCCATTTAATATTTTTTACCATGTCTGTGACCTTCAAGCATGTAAATGGCAAAAGATGAAACATGAAATATGATATGAGAGAAAATTGTATCCTATTACCCAATGACATAATTTCAATTGTTAAAAGATGCATATAACAATAATATATCAAACTATTTTTTAAAAAATCCTTCCTCACCCTGTCATTTCCTTATGCCTAGTGAGATTCTCACTGTCTCTCTCCTCCTTCCCCTACTTCTACTCCTATTCCCATCACACACATTCTGAGATCCATCTGGGACAAACAGATTTTATTTCCGAAAGGGAAAGAAACAATGTGTTTCCTGTGAAAATGGGAAATTGACAGAAAAAATAGAGATGTATAGGCAACAAGTATTGTTCAACATAAAAGTACTATTATTCAGTAATGCTGAGGCAAGCAGTATTTACAATATTTTGGTGGATTTGTTCCTTTTCCATTCTATTACAGCTAATAAGTGTTTGAAGAATTTTTAAAAATGTCCAAACACTGTTATTATTTCTCAGGTGTGTTAATGACATTGTTGTTTTTAAGGAAAATGTCTATGCATTTCTAGATACGGAAAGTTTGTCAGGATATTAGTGAGAAGGAAAAGTGGGTCTGTGAATTCAGTAACAGGAAAATCCAATACTGGTTGAAAGAACACACCAAAAGATTTTCAATTAATCAAATGTTACATATGTGGAATCTACTTCAGGCTAGATCTTGATAATACAAAGAGTGAACCTTAATATAAACTATGTACTTCAGTTGATAACAATGTATTAATATTCATTCTTTCATTGTAAAAAAATGTACCACTCACATACAAAATGTTTAAAGAAAAGTGTGCGAAGAGGGAGAACATAAAGGAAGTTTCTGTACTGTCTGCTTAATTTTTCTGTGAACTAAAACTTTTCTAAAAAAAAAAAAAAATGATAGTCTGGAGCTAACTCTGTTCCTTTGCTTGCAAGTAATGCAGAAATGGACAGGTCCATAAGTAATTTGTCTTCCAATAAGGAGACTCCACAGTCTCTTATTTTTACCATTTTTATTATTGATGTTTCTGTACATGCCTTTTATTTCTGATACTGCTTCTTTCTTTCTTTCTTTCTTCCTTCCTTCCTCTTTGATACATCTGGTAAGTTTGTCAATTGTATTAAACATTTCAAAGGACATTTAGCTTTGCTTTTCTTCTCTATATCGCTATTTTTCATTAACTTATGATCTTTAAGATAACACTGCAATTGTTCTTTTACTCTTTATTTCTATTAAGATGGATATCTACTTTGTTCATTTTTGTTTTTCTTTGTTAATATTAGCATTAAAACAGTAAATTTTCATGTAAATATTGCTTTAGTTCTATCACAAGTTTTGATATATATTAATCATCCATCAGCTCTGGTTAGTTTCCAAAATAATTGGTGCAATCTTCAATACTGAAATCCAGGAAACTGACAGTAACGTCATTGTTCTACGTCGGTTTGTTTATATTAATTGGACAACCCCCCCCTTTTTTTTTAGTTTTCATTCCTCCGTGCATCTCAACTCTTCCCTGTAGTTTATTCCCTTCTTACTGAAATGTATTCTTTAAATGTTCCTTGGGTGAGGCTCCATTTGTAACAAACGTTTATTATTACTATTTCTCTGAAAATGTTTTTATTTTGCACTGGCTCCTAATGGCGTCCTTCACTGGATATGCAATTATAGTTTGACACTAATTTTCTCACAGAACCTTGGCAGTATTACACTGTCATCTCACTTTCACATTTGCTTTTAAAAAGTGCATTTTCAGTTCATTTTAGTTCTTTTTAAGTCATCATTTGTCTCTTTTATCAGAATTCTTTAAATAGTTTTTTAGATTTTTTTACTTTAGTATACTACAATTTCACTCTTAGTTGTCTCAGTATGGATTTATTTTTATTTATCCTGTGCAATAATATGGAATTTGTGGAATTTAAGAATTGATGTGTCTGCACCCAAGTGTTTATAGCAGCTATGTCCACAATAGTCAAAATACTGAAGGAGCCCAGATGTCCACAACAGATGGATGGATACAGAAGATATGGTGTGTGTGTGTGTGTGTGTGTGTGTGTGTGTGTGTGTGTGTGTAATGGAATATTACTCAATCATCAAAGAGAATGAAATCTTGCCATTTGCAATGCTAAGCAAAATAGTCAGAGGAAGACAAATACCATAGGATTTCACTCACATGTGCAATTTAAGAAACAAAACAGACGAACGTAGGAGAAGAGAAGGAAAAATAAAATAAAATAAAAACATAGAGGGAGGCAAACCATAAGAGACTCTTAACTACAGGAAACAAACTGAGGGTTGCCGGAAGGGGAGGTAGGTGGGGGATAGGGTAAATGGGTGTTGGGCATTAAGGAGGGCACTTGAAGTAATGAACACTGGGTGTTGTATGCAACTGATGAATCACTAAATTCTACCTCTGTGGGATGCCTGGGTGGCTCAGTCCTTAAGCGTCTGTCTTCGGCTCAGGTCATGACCCCAGGGTCCTGGGATCAAGTCCCACATCAGGCTCCTTGCTCAGCAAGGAGTCTGCTTCTCCCACTGCCTGCCCGTCCCCCTGCTTGTGTGTGCTCTCTCTGGCAAATAAATAAAATCTTTAAAAAAATAAATTCTACCTCTGAAACCAATAATACAGTATATGTTAATGAAATTGAATTTAAATTTTTTTTTTTTAAAAAGGAATTGATGTGTCTCATTAAAATCTTGACAATTTATTTTTGAATATGGTGCTATCTCCATTACCTTCTTCTGGAACTCCAACTGACCTATTTTGGAACTTGCATTTCTGCCATCTCTATATCTATTCTCCTTTCATATTTATCTTTTTATCTTTAAATCTACCCTGGCTAAATCAGATATTTCTTCTGGTTTATAAATTCTTCCTCCAACTGTGTTTAATCTTATGTTTAACACATCCCTTTTGTTTTAGTTATTATAGTTTTTAAGCCATACTAAGAACAATAAAAGAAGTCATTTATTTTCTGATCTAACATTTCTGGTCATTTTTCATAATGTAAGATTTACTCCTTCTTACATACCACTTTCACATCTTGAAAAAGATTAAACACATTTAGCGTATATTTTGTACTGAAAAGTCAACTAGCTACACTTTCTGTGAGACTGATCCATTGTATTGGCTAACTTTCAGAGTGTTCCTTGTCATTTGTTTACCTATTTATTTGTGAATTCATATTTGTTGGAAGATTGGTCGTAAAAATTTTTTGAAGAATTTTCGGTCATTGGTGTATTTTCAAAGAAACAATTTGTTTCTGTCAATGTTCATGATTTTCAATCAGTAAGTACTTAAAACTATTTTTTTTTTGCTTGCATTTACACAAATAATAAGCATTTCCTGAAATTAAGTGTTTCCTGACTTTTCTCTAGGAATTATCAGGGAAGATATTGCCAAGATATACATACCTCTCCACAGCCTACTGCTGAGGGACATAATTTTTTCTAGCATTACTCTGTAAGTACATCACCTTCTTGGGGACTTGGCTTTCTTCCGGAGTCTGTGACACAGGCTTTCTTTTCTTCAGGCACAAGGCTCTGACTTTATGCCTTCTATGAATGTGACTCATTAAAATTCAGGCTTGAAGTCACCCAGAAACAGGAAATTTCTGGCCTCTGAGTAATCTACTTTATTTTGTTATCAGCTTATCGATGTGTGAAAAAGATACCTCTATAGCGTCTTATCAAGCATGTTTGATGTGCTGTACCAAAAGGAGTTTATAAGAATCCCTACCATAAGAATGTTTATATTATAAGAATAACCTACCATATTAGTATAAATGAAACAAATTCCCTACATTTTCATGGTCAGTAAATACTGTTATGTGAAACAGGGATTAGAATTTTTTCTTGTTATCTCATAGAGTCAACAAAAGTAAGTTATAAGAAAGAACACTAAAAATTGAATGTAATATAATGTCATTTATATTAAACAATAACCAATGCATGCAGACATAAATATATACAAAAATACACACAAATATACACAACCATATATGTATACAATTAAATTGGGATGACATACATTAAGTTGTTGGTATGACTTCCCTGGTAGAGCATGGTAGATAAAGGGACAGAGGGAGGATAGGGGAATTAGAGGATAAACTGAAAAAAAAAAAAAAAAAGAGAGACAGAACACCCTAAAATGTGATGCAATAGTTATGCCTTTATGCAAAATACTGTATGTTTAAAGCAAAATATATATTTTACTCATCCCCTACATACTAAAGTTACAGACTACATGTATGTAGCCTGCTCATTTGCTAATTCATTTACTCATGGTCCCAACATTGATGCCGTTGAGGGTGGGAACAGAGTTTTCAAGTAGAGCACAACTACCTGATGAAGCTGTTTAAGGGGAATCCAGAAGTAGAGGGGAGGACTGGTAAAGCTGAGATACTTTTCAAGACAGATTCCTTGAGTGCATTACAGTTCGGACATGCAGCATTTCTAGAGTAGAAAATGGTCTCTTCAATAACACCATACACAAAAAACTTGGTTATGTTATTTGAATCTCAAAGCAGTCTTAAAATTTACCATGCCAACTGTGTTTTTCTACCTCAAGAAAGGATACACTGCACGTCACAGAGGATTGCACAGTGTCATGTTAATTCAATCCCAGTAACTGAGCATCTGAAAATCACTTCACTCTTTAGAAGGCTGTTTTGCGAGCAACTGGTACAACACAACTTAGTTTTGCTTTGAACAAGTCCCAATGTCACCTTTACTCTTTACCAAGAGCTCCATCTGATTTGTCTGAGCAGCCATGGAAGCACTGTATTGATGGGCTTGTAGTACACTACATCTTCGTGACTTTTCACTACAGAGAATAGCAGGTTAACCTCAGTGATTCTGGTATTATGCCCTAATTTCACAGTACAGCTTTTGCATTATTAGTATAAATGTGTTTTTCCACATCAGAGTGTGTTCCACGTGGGTTATTTCCTCATTGATGATGGTATTAATTTAACAGGACTTGAAACTGGATTATCTTTTGTAGGGAGACTGATTTAGGCCAAGAATGGTTAAAGAGGTGAACACGATGAGAAAAAGCCTTAGTGGAGAAAGTGATTAATAGCTAAGAAGTATCCATTTCTTCAAATAATTTATGGATCAAGAATGTTGCTAAGGAAGTGCCTATTTATTCAAATAATTAATGAATCAATGATGACTATTTTACTTATCATCTACCGCTGATATATAAAGTTCTAATATCTAGTATCCTAATCTTGGCTTAAAATCAAACAGTTCTTACTACACTGAATGGGATGCTCAATTTAAACTATGTGCACTGTTGAGACCAACTTTTAGAAGATTAAAGTCGAAGAAGCAGTCATAGGCCCCCTTTCAGCTTTTTGAATGTGCCTTTCTCTCTCTTCCTCTATGAAGACTTTATATATAATGTTTTCTCTGCTTAAAATATCTCCTCCTTACCTCTCCTGTCCTGCCACTATACTATTCTCCCACATCTAGGCAAGCGCTACCTGACCTTCAGATTTCATCTCATAGCCACAGGGAAGAATTTCTTGACTAGATGTTTAGGACAAACAGCTATCCTCTCACAAAACCATTTATTTCTCTTTTTTACACTATAATTGTAATTTCACATTTGTTTGAGTGATAGCTTGATTAAACTGTGTCTCTCTCATTAGACCCACAGTGCCCTGAAAGACATGGACGTATCTGTTCTGGATTAGCTATTGTATTCCCAAAGTCAAGCCCAGTGCCTGATGCAGAGTGCGCTCTCAGTACATAAGGGTTGAGTTGATAAACACATCGATTATTATATAAACCAGCTAGAGTCTCAGTACAAAAATGATTCCCATACCTCAATTCTTACAAGTTTGTTCTTACAAGCAAAATCAACCATCTTCAACCAATGTTGTTATTGGTTTCTCTGTGCTCTTCAATAGGATGATGGAAATGTTCACACGTCTAATACCATCCTATGACGTCCACTACAGTAGTCGCTAGCCTACGAAGTACCCGCGGCTAGTGTAACTGGAGAAATGAATTTTATATTTTATCAACCTTAATTAATTTTAATTTTAATAACCACATGTGACTAATGGCTCTCGTAATGGAAAGCACAGGATAGTCATTAGGGTATAAAATTACCCCTCCTCTTGAGGAAAAAGTCAGCACAAGATTCTATGCATGCTGGTGGGAGTTAAATTTCATGTTTGTTAAGCCAAGTAAAAAGAATAAATAAAACCACTCTCAACTTCTATAGATAAAACCAAAATGCCAATAGCAGCAAAAACTACCAGGGAAAAGTAATAATATAGCTTTGTTTTAAAATTCTCCTTGTCTTCCCTCACCACAAACTTAAGTCAAACACAGGTAATGAGAACTACCCTTTCACAGCTTTTTTCATTTTGTACCCATCTTTCAAAATCCTGTCCCAAACCCACATCTTCAAGTGAACCTCCCCTGGTAGTATCAAAGCACAGTGAACTCTCACTTCCTTAATTTGCCTTGCATTTCTGTACTGTTCCAAAAGGCCCCTTTCTTTCATCAATATATGCTTTATGTAATGCAGCTGGGAAAGAACTCTTAAAGCAGATTAACCTTTTAGGTTAATAGGCTTCTTTTGGTCCATGACTAACACAATGAAGAAAGAGTTAGCTCAGTGACTTGAAAGGATTATTGCACTTCTGAGAAAGCCTGACCAGTACACTGGTTGTTATTTACCCTCTAGGAGAAATTGCCCACAAGATGTGACTTCAAATGTACAAGGACACATTTAATTGTATCTTCACCCTTGACCTGTCTGAAATACGTTCACGCTATTGAACACATCTCCCTTGCTTAAAATCCACTCCTCTCTTGGCTACCTTGACAACAGCCTGACCTTATTTTCCAAATTCTCTTCTCCAAAATTCTCTATCTCCTTTGCTTGCTTTCCATCTCCTCTTTCCTGTCAACAAATTTGAGGCACTGACCAGATGCATTGCTCTGTACTCATCCTCTAGCTCCTTTCTCTACATGTTCCTCCCAGATAACACAAATCATCACATCGCATCTAAACTAATCCAGTAATCTCCAGACTGTGAGGATCCCCTTATTATGTCAGTCCCTGTCTAATTTATCCCATTAGTGGTCCAGCATGGTCTTCTACAAATGCCATGCTCATCAAATCACTTCACTGAGTCATTTCTTAATGGCTGGAATTTTAGGTTCCATCTCTGCTTTGTGATCTTTGAGACCATCTAACCTTGATCCATATTCCCTAAGAAGTCAACTATAGTGGCTGCTACTGTGTATTATGAATCACCTATCCGTGCTAGATGAGTCTTTCTACAAACAAGCATGGCACTCGAGTTGCTTCACTGCCAAGGCTTTCACATGTTCAATCTCCTGCTTTACTATGTCTGTATTCTTCTGCATAACTGGAGCCTTCTGCATAGCCTGCCTGCCTCATTCATCAAGGTCATGCTCAGCTTACATTCTGCACATAAAATCTTTCCAATTACCTGGAATCCCAGGATCTTTTCCTACCTCAGCAGCTGTAAAATTGAATGTCTGTAGGGACAAGGTACCTAAGAGTGAAAAGGACAACATAAGTTAGATAAAACCATGTTTTTTTTTTATATGAAGCATGTAGGATTATTCTTTCATTTCTCCCTAGAAACTGGCTCTTATTTTAATCTAAAACACAATGATCTCTCAGATTCTTAAATTCCTTCTCACTTTTAGTGGAAGCACAAGTAGAGGAAACAGTCTGCTTCATATGAGAGAAACAGAGGCAGTCCTGATGACCAAGAGTCACAGATGCTCAGCCTCGGTGTCAGAAAGACAGCCAGGAGTGGGGCAGACTGGGGCAATCTGAGGAGCACGTGCTTGGTCTAAAGGATACATCAATTACAACCAGCTAATTACCATGAGAGAATATGGATCTAGTGTTGAGAGGCAATATTTTCAGGAAAACCTAGGAACCCCACCACCATTATGTGAACGTGCCTTCTCTCTTGACATTCAGTAGTCAGGATGCACTTACATACTATTTAATACTACTTGACATTATCATCTAGTTACTCTATCTGTTAAGCCTCCCTGACCAAACCTATCCTAAGTTCTTCGAGATCATCGAGGCATTGTATATACATGTACTTAATCCCCTTCAATGTGTGCCACAGTGTTAAGCCCATGAAAATCAAAATGACACTGCTCTTCATCAGCTGTTTCGTATCTTTGCTCCAAAACATCATGCTGGATAAAATCATAATCTTTCTACATCTGTTTCATATCAATTATAAGAAAAATATATATGAATGGCACATTACACATGCTCAGTAAACATTACTAAATAAATGAATGATACTCACCACACGAAACAGATTTATGAGTTATTACGAGACAAGAGTGTTATAGAGTTTTTTAAACTTCAAAATCTATTGTCATAACGTTATTAGTAGGATTCCAAAATCACTGCCTAATTTTTGGGGCTAGCCAAAAGATTAGAATCTGGTACTTAGAATCAGAACTATATCATATTGGTTATAGCTAAAACAAGTCAGATGTATAGCTCTCAAGTAATTATAATCACAGCAAAAAAATATGTATATTTCAAGTGAAAGATGAAGAGAAAATGAGTCCAAAGCATTTAACATGCTAAAAAGACAAAGCATATATGGTAGCCTATATATAGCCTCTATTTTATATACTTTCTATAACACTCATAGCTATTCTTCTTAAAACTATTCTGAATGACCAGAAAATTATTAATATAAAAGGAAGCTTCAGCAAATCTTTTGCTCTTTTCAAGGTTTTCCCTGTCAAGTCTATAAGAATTATTTTTGTAGTATCTGGAATGAGTCCTTAATTATTATAGGCTTAGGTATCATGGGAAAAAAACTGTGTACCTTAATCATTGCCATTTTATACTTTAGAACATATTTACAATTATAAAAATGGGCTGTTACTTACTAAATAACAAAACTAGTACAGTTCTGTTTGGGCTCAACTTGATCCTTAACATTGCCAAAAACGTATCCATCATAGAAATACCTAATTATCATAGGCAGTGTTCCATAGGTTAATGTATGCTGGCTGTTTCATTATGCCCACCCCTTCCTGGGACTCACAGTATGTGTTCATGTTTGATGTATTTCAAAATGATGACTCGTTTTATTTCCATTACCTACAAGAAAATTTTTGGAGATGCCTGATTTCCCACAAGACTTATGTTCAACTAAAATTGAATATATTGCACACACTCTAGTTGAAGCTTTCTTATTGTTGTAGCATTTTTTTAAAAGTCAAAAACTCCAATATGGGATATGAATATCACAGATGTGGATTTATTAATTTAAATGCATATTGCACATAACTATTTATAAAAAGAACTGTTCATTGCCTTGTGATTCTATTGGAATAACTGTGTATTAGTACTCCTGACCAAAACGTACTTCCAAGTTTGCAAAATAAATATATGTCTGGGTCAGGTTGGTAGAAAATGTGAGAGCACTTTCAATTTTTATAATGTCAACTTATTTTGCTTTAAAATATGACCAGAAGGAAAGGGAGAGAGGAAGTCCAATTGTGCCCCTCCTCACAACCACTGTAAGTGGTGAATTTTACTTCCTTGATATTTCTAGAAATCCTATCTCTTCCCATTATTAGTAAACCTGCTTCAATCCAGTAGTCACTTATCAGAACATAATAATAATCCCTTAGGTGTGGTTTCCTACCTCAATCACGTCATTGTTCCTTCTACTATGACTGAATCCATCACAATCAATCTATCATCCATCCATCCATCCATCCATCCATCCATCCATCCATCCATCCGCCCATCCATCTACATACCCATCTATTTACTTATCATCTCTCTCTCTCTAATACATTGCAAGAATTTGGCCTCAGTCTATCTTTATTATTTCTTTCATTCTCTGACTTCCTTTCTTGACTTCTACAATTTCTAAACTCATAGTAGTTACCCCACAGGCACCATGTTGTTTCACACATCCATGATTTGTTTATTGCAGTTTCTCTGCCTGAAATTCCATTCCATGTCTTCTTCACCCAGGTAACTATTTCTTAACACCCAAAATTTATTATTGGTCAACATCTACCCCAGGTAGCCTGCCCTGTGCTTCCCCTTATACTCCACCTTCAGACTGAAGATTTATCTTTGTGATCCTATTACACCCTGAGTTTACCCCTCTCATGTTATCTACACCACATATCATAAATTCTATGAAGGCAGCAACTACACCTGCATCATTCTAGGCTATAATCTTGTTTGTGGGGTTATACTTGCCATCTTCCAGGAATTCACAAATGTTTACTGAGTGAAAGAATGAACATGTATCATGATATATGTCACTCACGTGAATGAGATGAATAAGATCCATAAAATATTGATTTTGCCACACTCCCTGTGGACAATACCTCGTTCTACTCCTTTTTTTGAATCCATCTCCAGGACATAACATAGAAACTGGTATTCAGTAGGTGCTTAGTAAATGTGTGTTGAAATGATTTATCCTTTTATTTTTCTCTTTTCATTTTTTCAAGCTGAGTTCTGGTCTCTGCTCCAACCGTGTACCACCTCCATCTCTTTATTTCTCTCTATGTCTTGTGGCACCAATTGGAAATAAAATGAGAGAAGACTATTAATTTAGACCCTGACACTCCTGCCCTCACAAAAAGGGAAGTGGGTATAGAAGGCAGGAAGCTAGGCCCATTTATCTGAGAATACAACTAAAGGAAAAGTGACCTGGGCATTCCACTCCAGGACAAATGGGCAGTATGAACCTATCTGTTCCATACCAGCTATGTAGAAATTCTAGAGTTTCCCTGAAGACTTGTCCACCTCATCACTTTGTCATGGTGCTAGGCCAAGAATGCCAATGTCAGAAAATATTTTCTTTGGACCATTATTTCTCTAGCCCACCATCTCTCTGTCTGCTGCTGCACTATCAGGAAGGAGGAAAATGGACTAGTCTAGGAAAGAAACATACCAAAACAAAGGGAATAGACACAGTCACAGAAACTCCTCCTAATAAGACATTTTGTTTCTTCTTACAAACCTCTGCTCTCTATCTAGTCGTGATAATCACGAAAATCCATAAAATGAAAGAATTATGTATTCCTAGTGTTGTTGTGAGGATGAAATGATATAATTGCTGAAATAACATAATAGCAAACACCTAACCATGAACATATCATTGTCGTTCTTGTTTATGTAACACGAAAGGCTCTACTACTCAAGAACCATCTAGCTCCTCAGACAGACTCCACTTAAACATTTTCAGGGTCAAAGTCTAGGCCCTGGACCAGGGTTTCTCAAAAGCAGAACTATCAACATTGGGCTTTCCTGTGCATTGGACGATGTTTAGCAGCGTCCATTGGCCTCTACCCACTAGATATTTGTAACCGCATCTCCCATGGAATACTGACAATCAAAATGTCTCCAGACACGGCCAAATGTCTGCTAGAGGCAAAAATGTCTCCCAGTTGAGAACACTGGTCCAGGGTACCTTTTTTCCACTATTAGAGTCTTCTATTATTTAAAACACTCTTTTTTTTTTTTCCTTAAAACATTATTTTTCCTACTGACCTAAAATATGCTTCCTTGTAATCTTGGCCCACCGATACATAGCACATTCATGTCTCCCACAAGTCAGATATAAGAATGATGCTTTACACACCATGTAGATTAGTACCCTGCGAAATAGGGATGGCCTGTAGATGGCTTCCTTTCCCAAATATGCATATAAATGTGCAATAATCATTCACTTTCATATCCAGATCCTTCTGGAGTGCGTGTAGCAGCAGTGATAAATTAAAAAGTAATCTAAAAAAATACTGGAAAAATATTATAAATATGTGTTAATCTAATCCTCAACTTCCTGTGACAATTTTAAAGTTATTTTGTAGTTAAAAATGGAAGAATGAACACTATATTGTTTATAGAGTTGAAGATGAAGCAAATAATATTAAGCTCCAATTATACTATGTTTTCTTGGTTCAGTGAACAGATAAAGTTTTAGCTCTGATTTAGGATATGATGATACTAAAAATGGTACATGTATATCAATTAAGAAAATAATTTTTCTTTTTGGGGGAAATACATTTTGAAATCTACTGTTGTGTAGATAGTGAACTCACTACAGAGAAAAAGTATCTACAGAGGATTAGCTGAAGAAAATGCCATGCATCCATTATTCTTGCCTATGCCAAGACCTTATCTAAAACCAAAGTAATCAGAAGTTTGGCACTGGGCTTAGGCATCTGTGTTTTTGTTTTTAAATTTTAATTCAATTTAGTAAACATACAGTGTAATATTAATTTCAGGAGTAGAATTTAGTGATTCATCAGTTGCATATAACACCCAGTGCTCAGTTAGGATGGCTCATCTCTGTTGCTCATGGTCTCCCATTCTTTAGCAGGCTAGCCCAGGCTTATTCTCGTGGCTAGGTGGCAGGGTACTGAAAGAAGGAGAGGATGCATGCAAGACCAGAGTGTCACATCTTTGCTTCTACCACATTCTATTGGCCAAAGCCAATCACAAAGGCCAGCCAGGTTCAACAGATGGAGAACTAGACTCCGCCTGTGATGGAAGAAGCTGGGAAAAATCACCTTGTGAAAAGCACTGGTATAGAGAGGCAGTCTGGTTCAAGGTTTTAACATTCTTAACAATATGCTAGACTATAATGATTATTTCCTCTAATTCAGGGATGTAGTTCAATGGCACTCCCCTGAATTCTTATCTTTAAAAACTTATGATCTATTCTGTGGTTTTTTTAACAGTGCATTTTCATTTAATTCTTTTATAAGACCTACAGAGCAAGATCAAAGACAAATAAAACAAGCAAGTGGTACACTGCACCTAATTATTTCTCTTCAAAACAGTTGCAAAAATAGCACATCTAGTAATTATCCATATGGTGATGTTATTTCAACATTTCAAAACTCTCAATTGGAGCTCAAATATGATAAAAAGTAAGTCAATATCACGTCAAGCAGTGATACTAAATGGGAACTGTTAACAAGATATTGAATTGGTACTTTTAAATTTCCTGGTGGTTCTTAGAAGGAAATGTTGCTAGGCGGAGTTCCTCTTCATTTTGAAAAATCAATTCTTCATAAAATCCTACTTCCTATGTCTCTTGGAAGGAGAGAGAGCAGAAGGCACAAAGCCTCGTACACAGTAATTGCTCGATAAACATTCAGTCTGATTGGAGTAGTCTTCTTTCAAATAAGAATGGTAATCAGGACACATTTAGAAATTTAAGGTAAAAGAGAAAAAGGGATGTTTAAACCATAAAACTACATCCCAGTCCCAAGGCAGCTTTGAAAGTAAATGATTTTGAACACTCATGGAAGTATTATAGATTAGCCATCTTTCACATAATTTCTAGTTTCCCTCCAAATTATGTAGATAATAAGAAATCTCCTCAATCCCTTGCCCCCATTTAGTCCATTTAACTCAATGAGAGGATTTTCCTTTTATCATTCCCTTTACTCTGGATAGAATACACCTGCTCAAAGGACCAATTATCTACTAGTTTTCAGTACCTGACCTTTTCAAGGCAGGATCATTTGAAAGACTTACTCCAAGGATGTAAGGCAACAAATAGAGGACAAGGCAATTATGAGAGGTCTATGGAAGTCAGACAGAAATATAGGGAAGCCACTCCCAAAACAATGAAAACAATATCAGTGGCAGTAACAAACCTAAGAAACACAGAACCAGAGATGTTACACTATACATTTGGCCTTAGTTTCATACAGCCAATGGGCCTCACTGTACAAACGAAGGCAAGCTGCTCAATATTACATATCTATCTATCTATCTATCTATCTATCTATCTATCATCTATCTATCTACCTATCTAATAGACACACACACACACACACACACACACACACACACATATAGGACACAAATCACCTCTCCTTTATTAGCTATATTCTTCGACAAAGATCTTGCTCACTCATTTTAATGTACAAGTCTACAATAATATTAGCCAATAGATGTTAGTGCTTACTATGTGTCAGGCATTTTTCTTTTTAAGTAATAAACTGGTTTTTAGAGAAATTTTAGGTTCATAGCAAAACTGAGTGGAAAATACAAAGGATTCCCATATACCCCCTGTCCCCACACACTCACAACCTCCACGTTGTCAACATCCCCCATCAGAGAGGTACATTTGTTACAACTGATAAACCGACATTGACACATCATTATTGTCCGAAGTCCACAGTTTATATTTGGGTTCACTACTGGTGTTGTACATTCTATGAGTTTTGACAAACGTATAATGGCACCTACCTAGCATGAAAACACACAGAATAGTTTTAGTGCCCTAAAAATCCTCTGTGTTCTGC
Organism: Ursus maritimus; assembly: GCF_017311325.1. NCBI lineage: Eukaryota > Metazoa > Chordata > Mammalia > Carnivora > Ursidae > Ursus > Ursus maritimus. The sequence continues at coordinate 17,153,360 of NW_024423786.1, forward strand.
CTATTCATCTCTCTCCCCACTCACCCCTGGCAGCCACTAATCTTTTACTGTCTCCATGGTTTTGCCTTTTCCAGAGTATTGTGCAGTTGGAATTACACAGAACGTAGCCTTTTCAGATTGGCTTCTTTCAGTGATATGCATCTGAGCTTCCTCCATGTATTTTTCATGAAATGATAGCTCTTTTCTTCTTAGTGCTGAATAATATTCCATTGTCTGGATGTAGCATGGCTTATTTATCTACTTCCTAAGCATTTTTATGCATGTAAATACAGAGATAGAGAAAAACAGCCACATATTAGTTAAATGAATCATCCTGATGGTCATATTAACCTTATCGAACAAATGAGGTTTAGGTTAAAGAGAAATTAAGTGACATAGCCAAGATCACCTGGATTAAAAAATGGTGAACATAAGACTTGAACTTACATCTTTATGTCCCCAAAGCCTACCTTCCCTGCTATAAATATAGGACAGAATGGTTCACATGTTTCCTAAAACTACATTAACCAAAGTGTTCTTTATTTATGTACCACTCCCATTTTTCCTTCAGGGAGTAAGTTTTTATAGAAACAAAAAAGCACTATACTAGGACTACTGTATTTTGGTTTAAAAAGGAAGAAGAATGAAATAACAGTGGCAACAAATCAACAGTTATGATCTGTCTTCTGAGCATATTCAGGAAATAAAGCTCTTTAGCGCAAACCATGCGCTAACCCTATTTTACACTATGTGCTGTGTATTTGTTAAATTGTCTCAGGACTTCAAACCAGAAATTCTCCCATCCTTTTCACTCACAGTGAAGATAAAACTCAATTCTAAGTATTTCACCAGACTTCAGATGTCTAGGTTCTCACCTAGGAGGCTTAAGTGTCTACAGACCAAATTGGAGGTAAAGAAAACAGAAAAGCAATCTGGAAGGCCTGTTTAAAATTTAACAGTAGGCTCTGACACAAACACTGTTTCACTCTCCTTCTGATGCCTGTCCTTTCAAAGCAACTGCCAACTGGTCTTTTTATATCCACTTGAAAATATATCATCTACACTTCCTGCTTCAGTTTTACTTGAACAATCATCTGTGTGCCTTTTCAGTAGAATAATCCCACAGGAGTCTTTAATTCCATGTAATACAGAATGTTATGGTAGCTCAGACCATGGGTAAAGCCACAGAGATTTCCTTTAAAAGTTCTTATTCTCAAGTAACGACGATTTTTACAATAAAATCTAATTTGCTTTTCAGAGGGCTGAGAAACAAACAAACAAAATTTAAATGGAAAATAAATATCCAATTAGATTTTCCTTTAGACCTCCAGGAATAAAGAAATGTATGGATGACAGAAAAAAGCTCAGCCATGATTCAATTCAGTAAACATGTTCTTTGTAATTTTTGAAACACAAAATCCTTAGTTGATACAACCAAAATTTGTTTTGGATTAGAAAATCAGTTACATGGAGAGTGAGGACCCTAAAAAGTGAGGAAAGGAAACAAAGATAAATCTTACGTTGACACTTTTGCTTATGCAGCTGTGAATGAGCAGAGAAAGCAGGTGGATAGGCAAGGAAAAGCGGGGAGGAAAAAGGTACCACATTTCTTTACATCTCCCTATAAAGGATTATTTAATTGAAGCCTTAATTTCAGGATGTAAAGAGTAACTAGAATTTGGAGTAATGGAGATGCCTGGTGTGGATCCCTCAGTATTTCATGTGTTTTTTTCCATAACATACCCATCATGGGCTCCATCTTCTTCCAGATTATACAACAGGTTCCCAAGGGACCTTAGCAAGGTGGCAAGGCTCTAGAAGATCTGGCCAGCTTCATCCTATTATATTTACCCTCACTCACTGCACTGTACTGGCCAGGGCCGGAAATGAGGGATGTCTTACATTTACCTCCTTTCTATGCATATAAAGTTTCCTAAGAAAAGTGTCAAGGTACTGATTCAAATGAGGATAAAGAAAAGAAAAGAAAGCTTGTCACATGTGGCAATACTTCCTGGCGTGGGGCGGGGGTAGAATTACGTATATTGTGTACTTTTCTTGCTCAAGGTTTCTAGTAAGGCTGAGGCTATTTTCAGGTTTTCATTCCTCCTGAATTTTGAACTCATATTTCTGCCCTCAGATTCTTCTAGTGTCAGAGATTGATGGATTTCAGTGAGAATTTGTTGTTGTTGTTGTTTATTCGGATAAGACCTCACTCTGTTTAACTACATTTTGAATTGCTTTTGCTATGACCACTCAAAGCCTGGATATCATCTTCTCTCACCTGAATTAATGTGACTGACTCCTAGGAGGTTCTCCACATCCATTCATCTACCACTCCATCCTACTCTAATCCAATCTCAACAGATTCCTCAGGTCTTTAAGAATGTCAATCAGAGTATAACTGGAGTGCACATGGATGAATCAATGGTTCTCTTCTGTGCTTAGTATCAATCCAAAACTTTGACGAGGCCTGGATGGCTCTACAAAAAGATCTGTCTGCCCTCATCTGTGCAACCCACTGTCACCCACTTACCACAATACAGCTACAGAAGAGAGCTGGTTGGGGTCGGTGGGGGGATGTCAAGGGACCGATAGAGCAGGGGCTATTACAAGTTCATACAATGCTTTAGTGAAAATTAAAAAGATAATGCTAGCCTCCAGGCTGATGAATTTAAAAGAAGATATGCCTTCTTGGAAGAGAAATGAGAAAAAGTTGTGTCTAACACAGCCTAAGTGCATACCGGCCCTCACTAGAGGGTAAGCTATCCAGTGGGGTACAGCCCGTGGGCTGGAGGCCCTGGGGTAAGGCGCTCCTACACAACCATCTGTGCTGTCCCCTCCCCTGCATTACTACCCTCCAGCAGTTCCATCACCGACCTCCCTCACTCCCATTTTTCACTATGTATACAGTAAAGATTTCCTCAAACTTCAATGTTTCACAGTTTTCCTTAGCACTCATAATAATATGAAGTCATTCAGTATTTCTATGTTTGCCTTTTGGGTAGTTAATAACTTTGGCCTCATGAGACCACAAGTTCCATTAGGCCAACAGTGCCTTCTTACTCGCCATGGCACCCCTCTTCGCACATAACTGGCACATGATCGATGTATAATAAATATTCAGCAAATAAAGCTCTTTGTTTAGGAGCAGCGAATTTCAGCCCTGGCTGTACAACTGAATCACCTAGTGAGCTTTTTAAAAAAATCAGATGCCCAGAACCCACCTCAGAAAATTTGATTTAAATGGTCAAAAAGGAAGCCCAGACATGAAAGTTATTAAAATTTCCCCAGGTGACTAGAATGTATAGCTGGTCCTGAGACTCCCTGCTGTTCCAGTTTCATGCTTCTCAAGCTTATTTAAAGTGCGTAAGAATCACCTGGAGGTCTTGTTAGGCTAGGGATTTTAATTTAGTCCCTCTGAGGCACAACCTAAGCTACTGCATTTCCAGAAGCTCTACAGGTCTCTGGACCACACTTTGAGTAGTAAGGGCAACAAAACTGCTATAAGCTACGCTTCTCGCTTCCAGTCAATCAAATCGCACAAAAAGCAAATATCTAGGGGACTCTGGGCTATACTAATACCAGCATAATTGGATTAGTTGGGGAAAAAAAAGAGTGAGCGCAATTGTCAACAGCTGTGCCCTGGTTTACCAAATAATGTTACCGAACATTTCAGACACATAGAGAGAGAGATGTTCTAGAACTTTGCTATTATAAAGGCTGTGATCATGATCACAGCTTATTACGTGAACTGGGGAAGCTGTGGTTGTCAGTAACGTGATTAAGGCCTGGTAGAATCAATTACAGTCTTTCCATAAACTGAGCAGTGATATGTCGGTTGGCTGATTCTGTTTGACATTTAGCTTCTCGAGATACTTTCTTGAGCCTCTGGCTTTGAAATCTCTTTTCCAGACTCTCCCTACGTCCAGTACTGGGGGGAGGGGAGGGGAGGAGATAAAGAAAAGCATGCCTTCAGCTTCATACAATGCTATTAACCTCCATTTGGGTTTGAATCTTTTGAGCTTCTATAACTAACTAGAAAATACTGTAGAGCATGAATTCCACGAAGGAATGGACACGTTCTACCCTAACAGATTCTGAAGGGGACACAAATGGAACACCAAAGTGACTCTCTAAAAGATTAACCTGATGCAAAGTTGTCTTTCATGTCTCCAAGCTTATGCAAAAGTGGGGACTTTTTTTTTTTTTTAATTTACCAGATTATTCACCAAGGTTTAAAATGCAACTGGAACACAGTAAGCTATTTTATTATATGGGATGTGTACTGCACATAACAACTAATCTAAGATTTGTTTTTCCCTGGGACTTGTTAAAATCTTTATTAAAAACACAGAAATCTAGTGATGCTTATATATAAATGAAATCTTCATTTATTTTGCTTTCTTTTTTTTTTTTTTTTAAGATTTTATTTATTTGACAGAGATAGAGACAGCCAGCGAGAGAGGGAACACAAGCAGTGGGAGTGGGAGAGGAAGAAGCAAGCTCATAGCGGAAGAGCCTGATGTGGGGCTCGATCCCATAACGCCAGGATCACGCCCTGAGCTGAAGGCAGGCGCTTAACCGCTGTGCCACCCAGGCGCCCCTATTTTGCTTTCTAGAAGATTAGCCTCAGTATCATATCTAATGTGTTAAAAACTTACAAAGAAGCACATCTAAGAACTAATCAACTATTGAAAAGAAAGCAAAGGGAAAAACAGCTAAATTTGAGAAAAGCATGGTGCAATCTTAATTGTTATTGTTCACTTCAAAATGAAATACGAAATGTATTGTATAATTCTGTCTCACTTTATTAGAGAAAATGCAGACTAAAAGATTATTTTGATAGATCTGTAAGTTATTTAATCAATTCATTGTTTGAACAAGTATTTCGGTTCCCTAGAATAGAAAGTTTTACTTATAAATTAGCAGCTCTGATGGATAACACCGGTAATATATAGCTATGCAACAATTAAATCTCATTTCCATTTTTGAACAAGCTTGTACATTTATTAACTTTTTAACTTCTATCTTGTTTTTAAGAAAATAACAATCTTTTAAATAAATATTAACTACTTATTGTCTCTTGATGACTTAGAAAAATCCCCACATAATGCATTTGGAAAACTCTGAGGATATGTTTTTAAGAAGTTGGTGGGGTCTCTAATAATTTCCAGGACTTCATTTGTATTATAATATTTTTAATAAACCTTGTATTAAAGTTAAATTTCATTGTATGTATGCAAATGTTTACTAAGATAAAAAAATAGAGTCTAGACATCATATTCAAGGGTAAAGTGTTAAAAAAAAGTGGCAGGAGATTTGCAAATAATTTTGTTAGTAAAATATCCATTGGTCTAGAGTGTGTCTTCTTTCTGCCCAAAATATTTATATGAGGATCTGTAATCCACCCTCAAATATCAGACATATTTTAATATTCCTACTCTCTTTGAAACATGTCTGTGAAAACGTTAAAGATGAAATAATTAAGAGGTCATTAGGAGAGGGGACTTTTACTTTGTTATGGCTGTTCATGGCTCCAAACTTCTTTGCTTAGATTCTCTTATTTCTCTGCCTTTTTTCCCTTCTCTTAAATTGTTGAATTCCATCATCCCAACTGTTGTGACATTTTCCCCACTGCTTTTCAACATTCTGACATTTCATATTTCAAGGATGTGATTCTTCACCTCGAGCATCGATCTCCCCGCTGATTGGCAGTGTTGGGTTGGTTTGCTTGGTTGTCTCAGCGCTGGATGCCACCCCCCTCAGCCTGTGCCTGAGATACCCTCAGTCAAAATAAGATGGAGAGTTGTGATAAGGTAAAGTCTAGATAGACAGTTTTTGTTGGGAAATACAAAATGGATTCTTTTACCTGCCAGAACTTTAAAAGTGGATCATGTTGGAAAGAGAGTTTAAAATCTAAATAAATATCATAAATTCTTAGCGAAGAACATAATAGAAATGCAGATGTTCAGCATCCTGGGGTTGAAATGTAGACTCCATCGTTTGGGGCTGGGCCAATAAATATCATAAATTCTTAGCGAAGAACATAATAGAAATGCAGATGTTCAGCATCCTGGGGTTGAAATGTAGACTCCATCGTTTGGGGCTGGGCCCATCCTGAAAGGCACCATATCTAAGGGTTGACGATGTGGGCTCTGGTGTATGAACACTTGGAAATTTGAATCCAGATTCCACCACTAACTCTTTAGGCTCCCTGGGCAAATCATTTTACTTTTGTGAGCTTAGTTTCTTAACTTGTAAAATGGATATGATTATACATACCTCACAGTATTGTTATAAAAAGAAAAAAAAATAAGATATGGAGTGAAATCATTCATAAATACCTAAAAAATAACAGCTATTTTTTTTTTTCAAATCATTATAGCAGTTGAGTGAAGGTTGACCTTGATATTAAAGAGATTTAGGACATAAATAGAAGGAATTAGGGACAATGTATTTGCAATACAGAGTTTATAAATATAAATATTTGGGTAGAAATATATGCCTCTGAAGTCCCATGGCACAAAGGAAAGAACTAGATTTCTAAATTCCATGGATATATATTAAAAATTATATGCACTGATCAATAAAGTGTGAAGGGGCTGATGAAACAGACTGTATTTTTCTGGGACAGTAATTTTGTTTTATGAATTATTTATAAGAAGAATGAAGTAGAAACAAAAGAAATATGAAAGCATAAGGCTTACCTTATCAGTCATAATCTTTCAAACATCAGTGATGAAGTTATAATCATTTGCCACATGCTGGGACATCCACGAACAATGTAACATTGTGTCATGTAAAAAATGTATCATAATATGTAAAAGAAATTAATCCCTGGTGAGTTGCTAAGTGTCTGCTCTGACTTTTCTCTAACTGTGGATTTTTCTTCTCATAGCAAGGGGGGAAATTTGAAAATTGGTAAAAATAGACTTTTGGGGAGGGGATGTGTCACAGGAGAATAACTTCAACATGTGGGCTTTTTTGCATCTATTACATCATGGGCAATAATGCCACCACAGAACCACAGACATCTAAACGTTATTTTGCTTACAAGGGGACTGAGGCCCAGATAGCTTAAGCGAGTCGCACAAGGTAACAAAACCGGCTAGCAGGAAATGTCAAAATGAGAATCAAGGCTTTGTGATTATCAGTCCTTTATCCTTTCCACTTCATGCCCTGCCAAATTTATAAAGCAATTGTGTCAAGAAGTAACAACGGGAAAAACAAAGTCAGACTTCATTTTCTGCTGAATTTCATATTACATTAAGCAAGTTTTAGTGGTGCTATAAATGCATACCAATTGCATGACAATTAGATGGTACCATGCCGTCTTCTAAATGCTTTATGTGTATTAACTTATTTAATTCCCGATGAAGGCATTATGATTACCATTAATTACTACTCTTAGTTTACAGAGGAGGACACTGAATCATGGCAAGGCTATGCCAAAGACATAATCATATCATCTAATAAAAATTTTCCCCTTTTTGATGGATGCTTATATAAGGTCTCAAATAACTGTAGAAAAGAGTAAGTATATTAAGGTTTATTCTCTTCTTGAGATGCACTGAGAAAATATATATTTCCAGGGTAAACTTATAGAATGGTTACCTACCTATGAATGCATCATAAGTTTATAACCAAAACAGAAAAAAAGATTCAGTCTCAGAACAAATAATATGAATTGGATTATGCACTAAAATCTCTTTACCAGTTGTTAAGGTCTTATGACTTCAGGACAGCTCATAACTTCTTGTTTTCTCACCCTACTTCCTTACATTGAGACCGAAGGCCTATTAACTTATGGTTGCCTGGTGTTTTTGGTCTATTGATCTAGTCTAGGTGCCAGTGAAGCACTGAAGCCCAAAATGGCAGAATTTATATTGAGTTAATAGAGCAAAGTCCACTTCCTCTTAATGTCCTTTCCTTGAGGGTTTTTTTTTTTTTTTCCTTCCAATTTAAGGTAACTTGAGAGATTTCCTCTTTCTCTGATAGAGGCACCTTTGATTTGCACTTAGAGCTTCTGGGGCTGGCTGTGTGCCTCTTCACAAAGGGAAAATATCACTTTATAAGAATGTATTCTGGCAGTGGGACCCTGAATTGCTAGGGTAAGCATTAGTTAGTGAAGAGAGGGTAGATGCTTTTTAAATTATTAAAGGAAAATTGGTACATCACATCTCTAACATTTCCAGGGAAGGACTACTGAAGAATTTATCATTTGTAGATTTATTTCCTTACAAAACTTGTCTCCTTTTTAACTTGTCTTCATGAAAATTTCAGTGGTTCAGTTCCCATAAAAATATCATTTATGCTAGTTATGATGACAGCAAGGAAGGGTTAGAAAGTTACACTGTGGTACGGTGAGCTGATAGTCCTACATAAAACACCTGTGCGTAAAAACCCAAAACACTCGCTTCTCCTGGTTGTGCACATGCTTTGGATGCTTTAAGGTGAGGCACTGCTTTTCGTAAGTAAATATTCAAAAACTGTTGGGATGATTTCACCCATTCCCAGACTGCACCGAATTTGCAGAAAAACATTTCAAGATTTCAAATGCTTTGTAGTTTTCTGGGCCCAAATCTCCATCAATCGTAACAAAATTATTTCCCTGAATAATGACCATATTCTGCTTAAATTTAATTTGAGGAGCTATTTCATTTGGGGGATGAATTTTATAATTATTTTAACACTACCAGTAAAAATCAGGGAAGGGACCGTTGAAAGACCTGCAAAGATCTGTCTCTGATACAAAATAGCAATGACTTTAAAAACAGAGTGCACAGCAAAATGACAGGGAGTTCTTGTATGTGTGAATGCACGACAAACACATCAGACCAGCAAATGTAGGAACATTATGAGCAAGAGCTGTAGGATGTATTCTTCCTTCATTCATTATCTCATGGAAAGTTCCTAACGCTGATTTCAAACTCACAATGGGGAAAATGACAAAGGAATATAAGTTCCATCTGAAGAATATAAAATAAAATGCTCAGAAATTAACAGTTTGGCTACTAGTGAGTCATGCAAAGCCCTCTGGGAAGGCAGGAGTAGGGATTACAGATTACAAAACAAAACCATCGCTACCTGCGTGCAGTAGAAAATAAGACCATGTCCCAGAAATTTCTTTCATGCGAGTTCTTTCCTCCAATGCTATTGTACTTCTTTTGTCAAAAAGCAAATGTGCTGTGTGAATTTACTTTTGAAAAACATAAGTATCTTTGCAAAGACCAGGGGAAAGGTCTCATAGAATTCGCCATACTGTATATAGGGAGGAAACTGTCCTGACCACCCAAAACAAATTCAAAGACAAGTCAAGGTTCTGTGCGGTGGCAGCGTGGGTCTTCACCGCAGGAGCCCTTCCATTGCTTCCCACTGTTCTTAGCGTCAGGTCCAGACTCCTGAATGGGTCTAAAGTGCCCTTGGTTCTCAGTTTACTTCTCTGATCTCTGCTCTCGCCACTCTAAGCATATTGAATAATTTCCTAAAATCTCTGTTTTTTTCCCTGGCTTTCGGGCTTTTATAAATTTCCTTTGTTTCATGAACATGTCTCGCCTCATTTTCTCTTTTCTTAATCTTGCTCAGATTTCCAAGAAGGCATCATTTCCTCTGGCTAGACTTCTGTGAAGCATCTCCACTTATACACCCTGATAGCATCCTGTCAACCCCCATCATATTCTTGCTATATTTGCCATTTTCTTATTTGTCTTTGCTATAGACAGAATGTTTGTGTCCCCCCAAAATTCCTACTTTGAAATCTATTCTCCCAATGTGATGGCAGGGTCTTTATGAGGTAATTAGGTCAGGAGGGCGAAACTTTCATGAATGAAATCATTGCCCTTATAAAAGCCACAGAGAGCTCCCTTACTCCTTCTGCCAGGTGAGGACACAGCAGTCAGACAGCTGTCAACGAACCAGGAACCAGGTTCTCACCAGACTCTGAATCTACTATCAGCTTGAGTTTAGACTTCCCAGCCTCCAGAACTGGGAGAAATAAACTTCTGTTGTTTGTAAACCACCACTCTATGGTATTTTTGCTACGGCAGCCTGAATAGACTAAGATAGTCTTCCTGTGCATCCTAGGCACGCAGTGGTCTTCCTCACCGTTGTATTCACAAAACCTAGCCAAGCACCTGCTTCATAGTAGTGCTCACTAAATATTTATTAAATAGATTGGTACCCTATTGCATAGAATCATAGAAACTGATTTCAGTTCTATCAATGTCTGAAAATCCATGGCTAAGGAGGGGAGATTTTTTTATCTGGTTGAACATGGTGGGGCAGGTAGAAAACAAAGAACTATTCATGGTGTAATTAGTCCCCTATTGTAGGTAACTGGAAACGCTCAGCTGATAAATAACGGTCTATTACTGAATAATGTAAAGTGACCTTCATGGATTTTTCTGCCTATTTGTCTAACCCACCCCATCTTGGAGGTTTAGTTCACATGACACCTCTCTACTAGGAGGCCTGCCTTGACTTCTCTAACAGCATGGGTATCCACTTATCTCTCCCGTCTTACGTTCTATGCTACTAGAGGTGTTTAAAATAAAGATCCATAAAGAGTGATCAGAGGGAATCTGCCAAACGTCAGTGGTTTGAACAGATGGCTTTGCAGGGAGGCACTTCACTTGCTGAGTTCCTCTTGCTTCATCACATTACGGTCCTCCACTTTGGGTATTGTGAATTGGTCTGCTCAGGATTCTGAAATTGATCAGTACTGGGAAATTGTCTTACTGAGAAGGGACTGAAGTTTACGAATCAGAAAGTTTGCACATTAATTTATAATGAGAAAGACGACGAGCATTGAGTAGGCCTGACTTTGATGTTAGTCCAAGCAGCATTTTCTTCGGCAGACATGCAAATTGCAAAGTTTGCTGGCTGAGCCCTGGAATCAGAACAAGGCAATCTCACAAATACTGAATGGCATCAGGCTTCGATATTCTTTTACAGTAGAGCTATAAATATGTTGGTGATTAAAAATGGAAACATCCGTGAGATATTGAAAAGGACGCTGATAAAATTATACCTGGACAATAAGTGCCAAGACTGTCCAAGGCAAATCAGAACATATGGTCACCAGAGATATTAAAGGCCAGGAAGAAGGTGGTACCCACTCTTTCCTGAAGAATGTTTGAATGGCTATATGGACAATACTAATTGTTGCTCATTTTTCTGTGATTCCATGGCTCACCAACCCATCTTCCTGCTGAGGTGGTGTAGCTGGCAGACTTCTAAGATGACCTACAAGATTCGGTGCACACTCCCTGGAGTATCTACTAATCCTTTCATGTGACTAGACTGGAAAGTCACTCCCTTGATTAGGTTCTGTTTATGGGATAGTCACTCCTGTGATTACATTCCTCTACATAACACTCCTTTATAATAACCATATGATAAGTGTCTTTCTCTGCTTGACTTATTTCACTTAGCATAATCTCCTCCAGTCCCATCCATGTTGCTGCAAATGTTGTGTAATCGTTCTTTCTGATGGCTGAGTAATATATATGGACCACATCTTCTTAATCCAGTCATCTGTTGAAGGGCATCTCAGCTCCTTCCACAATTTAGCTATTGTGGACAATGCTGCTATGAACATTGGGGTGCATATGGCCCTTCTCTTCACTACGTCTGTATCTTTGGGGTAAATACCCAGTAGTGCAATTGCTGGATCATAGGGTAGCTCCATTTTTAACTTTTTAAGGGTCCTCCACACTGTTTTCCAAAGTGGCTGTACCAACTGGAGATTACGCTAAGTGAAATAAGTCAAGCAGAGAAAGACAAATATCATATGATTTCACTCATTTATGGAACATAAGAAATAGGAAGATCAGTAGGAGAAGGAAGGGATAAAGAAAGGGGGGTAATCAGAAGGGGGAATGAAACATGAGAGACTATGGACTATGAGAAACAAACTGAGGACTTCAGAGGGGAGGGGCTGCCTTCGGCTCAGGGCGTGATCCTGGCGTTTCGGGATCGAGTCCCACATCGGGCTCCTCGGCTGGGAGCCTGCTTTTTCCTCTCCCTCTCCCCTGCTGTGTTCCCTCTCTCACTGTCTCTCTGTCACATAAATAAATAAAATCTTAAAAAAAAAAAAAACTAAGGATATATTGTATGGCAACTAACATAACATAATAAAAAATTATTATAAAAAAAAATAAACTGGAGATAGATTTCCCTCCTGGCCTTGAAGAAGTAAGCTGCCACACTGAACTGGGCAGGGAAGGAAGGCTTCTAGTAACTAAGGGACTCAGTTGCTATGACTATGGGAACTGAGTTCTGCAGGTGACCAGTGAGCTGAGGACCTCAAATCTGAAATGTGACCACAGGCTGACACCCTGATTGCAGCCTGTGAGACTGAGAAGAGAATCTAGTTAAGCTGTGTCCAGACTCCAGATTCATGGAAAGCGTAAACTCATCAATTGGTTTTGTCTGAAGCCACTGAGCTGGTGGTAAACTGCTATTTAGTAATAGAAAACTAACATAGAGGGCTTTAACTATTAGTTCCGAAAATCCAGTAACAGTCAATTCTTGCTAGAGGGAGGCAAGGGAGAGTTTTATCCTTGAGAGCAAAGACAAGGTTTATTCTTACCTCATACACCCCCTAAGTACCTATGATAATGCTGGGTCAGTAAGGAGTCTTCTAAAAGTGACAAGCAAACAGGCATATAAATAAATAGTTAATTTACAGGCATATAAATAAACAGTTAATTATTTTTTTCCTTTAATTTTCTCTATCTTGCAAGAGAGGAAAGAAGACTGTTAAAAATAATATTTGTGTCCAGCTCTCCTGCTTAAAATTTGCCTGTTGCTCTAATACATGTCTACATGCCCTGCATGGCCCATCCCTGCTTCTTCCACAAAACTGTTCCCCCACCGTGATGTCTCTTCCTCCTCTTGTTCTAAGCTCAGTGCACTTCATTCCAGTAAGAAGCTTTATTTTTCCAAGTAGGAAAAGTAATATTTTTCATGAGCTACGCCTTTTGTGAGAAACTAAATGACACATATACATTAAAAGAAATGAGGGCAATGCCTAACGTTTAAAAGGAAACCATAAACGCTAGCTCTTAATTAGGCCTTTGCACATGCTGTTCCTTCCATCTGTAATGCTTCTGCAATGCAATGCTCTTGCTGCTCTCCCTCTTTGCCGAGCTAAGCAGGTGACTTGACCTTCAAGTCTCAGTTGAAATATTAGTTATTTTGGAAGTCTTTCCTGACACCGCTCATTGCTGTCCTTAGATGAGGCCTCCCTGTTATATAATGTCACAGTTCACTAGATTTTTCTTTCATAGCATTTGTTATAATGCCAAATAAAAAGCCATTTATATGATTAGTTGTACAATGTCTGCTTCTTCCACTAGACCACAAGCTTCACAAGGGCAAAGACCCTATCTGTCTTATTCACTGTTGTTTTCCTCACTCTGGTACACAGCCTGGCACATAAGACCTGTTCAAAAATATCTGTGAAATGATAAAGGAATTAATGAATAAAGCAATGATTATAGGAAGATAATTCCATTAGGAAAAAAAAGCATCAATGAAATGGCTCTTCAGGTTTCTTGCTACAACCGTAAGGTTCGGTGAACCAAAAATGAAGAGAACCAGCCAATGAATTAGAAGGAACCATATACTTTTAAATTAGGTGAAATTAATGTTGCTAAAGGCATCAAATTAAAACCTTCAACGTATCACATTACAGAAGAACCAAGAGTCACTCTAGTTGAATTATATCCATTGGTTCAAATATGGCTGAAAAAAGGCCCATGCTGGCAGTTTCTTTCTCTCCATCCCTTACATGTTATTAGGCTGCAATAAACAAACTCCCAAATTTCAGAGGTACGATGAATGTTTACCTTGTGTTGTAAGAATCTAATGTGGGTGTTTCAGTTAAATGCTCTCTTGTAGGCAGGGACCCCAGTCTCATCAAATTTGGTGGCTTTGCCATCTTTCCCCAGAAGGAGAAAGTACAAGGGGGCCATGAATGAGAGGTTTTTATGAACCAAGCTGGAAATGGGGCACCTCAATCCTGCTATCATTCTATCAGGGTGGCAACTTCAACATGGCGCTACCTCATTGGACAGTAGGCTGGAAATGTTGTCTACCTGCATGCATCCCCAGGAAGAAGAGGAAGTTGATGTGGGTGAGAGCTAGGCAGTCTGCCATGCCATGTAAAATTAAGTGTTCCCTTGTTCCTATAACACATCAAAGTTGAGGAGGTCTGTAAAACTGCAAATGGACAGGGCTTTTTGTTTTTGTTTTTTAAACCCAAGACTTCTCTGTGACCTTCAAGGATGTAAAAAGACATAGGCATTATGTTACGTCAAAATGACCCCAAATGCTACAAATTAAGCATGATTACAGCAACCTTGAGTAAGTCAAGTATCAACCTTTCTAGTACATAAAAACATTACTAAATTAGGCTTCTCCCCTCTCTATTTTTAACAGAATATTTGGGAATTTGATTATTACAGCCCAGTTATTTCTAAAAATGAGTAACACTTCCACAGGGCCCTGCTAAAATGCACAGAGGCATTTTAATTGCCTATGAATATTCAAAACCTCATTATTGTTGCAGTTTATAATTATCAAATTCCCTTGACAAAAATGTGCAGCACACAATAAAAAAAGGCAATCCATTTAAAAGTGTTGACATCCATGTTCAACCATTTCCCTCTAGTTCTTGGCTACTGCATCTATATCATTGCAATTCACGTCGGGGAGCGACTAAGATTGCATGCATTCTTCCCCCCTCAAAGTGCAGCCTGTTGATGGTACTCCCTGCTTAGAGCACAGGCTATTTCACAGAAGACATGACACACATAGAACTGACATCAAACTCAAACTGAAGCTTGAGATGGAGATAAAGATTTGTGTGCAACAGAAAGCTACACCAGAAGCTGAGAATATCCTCTCTGGTTTTGGAAGAACCATTATGATAAAGTGGCAATGAAAACAAATGTGTAACTCCAAGCCTTGGAATATGAAGAAGAATTCCACTGAAAATTGCTATTTTTCAAACAAGTAGGCAGACGTCTTTATTTGATCATCAAAACAGACCTGGAAGAAAGTAAAAAAAAAGTTCTCAAAGCCATCTCCCAGTATGAGACAGGTTTTACCAAGATATCTGTAGACCAATTATTCCCTATATAATTTTTTATGGAATTCCTCCATGTGCCAGGAACTCGGCCATTAGGGAAGAGATTAAGAAAGTAAAAGTACCCCCCCAAGTAACTCAGACCCCATCCATCCTTATTTTCATATCCATGTCTCACCAATCTCCATTTTTTTCTTTCCTTTACCTTAATTTCCTTTTTTTTCCTGAAAAAGCATAATCATTCAGCAAATATTAAATGCATATTCACTATGTGCCAGGAAATGTACCAGATGACGGTGTTAAGGTGTTCATGGTTCGTTCAGGCAGACACTTACAACACAATGTGGAAGCTGAATGATATAGAAGAGAAAAAGATGTTTAGCTCATTACCTTACTTAACCTAGAGCATCAGGAAAGCCATTTCTGGGAAGTGGACACCTGAATTAAATAATAAAGAATCAATTTAAGTTAGTCAGCTAAGCAGTAGTAGGTCTGGGAGAGCTGGTCCAGATTTGGAGGTAAAGGTAAAGTGGAAAAAAGACAAGATGAAGAGTAAGAGCAGGCACTGGGAATGCAACTACAAGCTGCCACATGGAGGGTGAATGTGGAACACAATCCAGGCCACTCGGACAAAGTAGAGAATTAGATCTTTTGATGAAAAAAAGGGGAGAGATATTTGGAAGACAAATGGTCCATGTTTATGTGAGCAATTACTGTGAAGTCTAAAGCTCAGCACTCCCGACAGATCAAGCAGACCAAAATAAAAAGGGTTCTAACACCATGTTTCTCCAGAGAAGCAGGGGAAAGATATGGAGGAACAGAAGGCTTGTCTGAAAGTTTTTCCAAAATACCCAAGAGTGTATCCTCACTTCTCTCCTAATCCCATAAATCTGGAGATTTTGATCCATCCTTGAATTGAAAATGGGAAGTACATGGAGCTTAGCCATATTCATTTTGTTATTTTGGTTTCCCTCTTCTGCCCCATCACCATTCAAAGCCAATGTCATAGAGAATTTGAATAAGTACGCATGACTGAGTTCATAAATATACAATAAAATAAATACTTTGGAAGGGATAATGCATAATGTTTTTTATATGTCCAAGGAACATTTAGAAACACTAAACATATTCTAAGCCACAAAGGAAATCTCAGTAAATAACCCCAAAATATAGAGTATACTAAAGTATACATTGTGGTGATTACAATGCAATAGCACTAAAAATTAATAACAAAGTTTTAACCACTTGCCAACTACTCAGAACTGAGGAAAAGTACAATGATTATTTAGGTCTTACTTTTGATGAAAAGAAAAACTGAGACAACTCGAGGCTCTTTGGAAAGTTAAAAATAGAAGGGATGGCGCAGTATGTTAAAGCACATGGAATACTTTCAAATGTTTTCTTAGGAGCAACTTGCTTGCATTTGTATGTATATGCTATGGGAAAGAGCCGTGAAGATTTTCAGACCTGCTCATGGATTTCTGTTGAGTAACAGCATTGATTCCTGAGTAACAGCATTGATTCTCAGGATAAAGTTGAAATGTCCTGACATTTAGTGGAGAAAGGTGACAGGAAGTTGAACTTGGTGAAATTATTTAAAATGTGAAAGGAAATAATTATTATCTTTAATATATAATGAGCTCTTATAAGTGTATAGTACAGGGTAAATTACAATGGAAAAAGAGCAAATGACCTTAACAGTGATTTAAGAAACAAGAAATACACATAACATAACAGGTAAACCTGTTAAAAAAAACCTCAAGTTTAGGGATGCATGGGTAGCTCAGTCTGTTGAGCGTCCAATTCTTAATTTCGGCTTGGGTTGTGATCTTTGGGTCGTGGGATCAAGTCCCATTTCGGGCTCTGGTCTCAGCTAGGAGTCCACTTGGGGTTCTCTACCTCCCTTTCCCTCTCCCCTCACTTGTGGTCTCTCTTCTCTATCTCTAAAATAAAATAAAATAAAAAAATAAAATAAAATAAAATAAAAAAATAAAATAAATGAAATGAAATGAAATGAAATAAAAAATAAAATAAAATAAAATAAAATAAAATAAAATAAAATAATTTACCCCCTCAAGTTTTTCAGCAAACAAAAAGGACGAAAGTTATAAGATGCCATTTGTTGCCCATAAGAATTTGAGCTACTCCTTATTAAATATTTAATCTGTGGGAAGGTATAGTTCAAAACTCTTCATATGAATTAACACAATTAATACAACAATCTTATAAGAGTGGGTATTAGCATTATCACTGTTTTATAAATGACAAAATTAGAATATGAAAAAGCTTTATACATTTATCATTGGTGGTAGGTTTTGAATCAGATTGACAAATATTTAACATAGTGCAGAACTCAGTGCTGGAGTTGCCACAGAATGACATTCTTATAGATACCTAAAGTTCAAATTGGTACAATTTTCTTGGAATGCAATTTGAGTGCATAAAAGAAAAGTTTTGTGGTTTTTTTTTGTAAAAGATTTATTTATTTTGGAAAGAATGAGAGTGCGAGCACATGAATGGGGGGAGGGGAAGAGAGAGAGGGAGAGAGAAAATCTCAAGCAGACTCCCCGCTGAGGGGGGAACCAATTTGAGGCTCGATCTCACAACCATGAGATCACGACCTGAGCCAAAAATCAAAAGTTGGATGCTTATCTGACTGAGCCACCCAGCTGCCCTGTGCATACAAGAAAAGTTTTAAAATCTGTAAAATCTTCAAAGTGTTCCTCCTCTATGAATTTGTCCTAAAATGTTTCACTTTTATGAATTTGTGCTGAAGAAAAAAAATCAGAGATTAGTGGCATTCAAGATTGCTCACTGGAAAGCTATAAATCAAAGCACAATTTCATAACCAAATATTCAATGAAAGTGGTTTGGTTGTATACAGTATGGAATAGTCAGAAAGGGAAATTCTAAACAGCAATTTAAGATAATCTTCATAAGGAATATATAACAAGGTAGGGAGCTGGCCATGATATAATGAAGTAAATAAAAATAGGATTCAAACTTTAAATACTATAAATCCAAGTTTTTGACTAGAAATCTTTTAACTATACATATACATTCACACACACACACACACACAGGCACCCACACAATAAATGTAAAGGAGATAAAAATTATAACAATCACTCAGCCATTAGAAAGATTTTAATTTTCTCCTTTTCTGTACAACTTTTACAATGAGAGTATTAATTTTTTAAATTACAAACAGGGAGAGTGATTTATAATGTGTGCATTTCTTGAGTCCTAGATTTTGAAGCAGGTGGAGTCAGGTAGAGTCAACATCGGCACAAACAGACAGCTGTTATCGAACGTAGGGTCCCACTTAAGTTAATGAGTAAATATCCTTCACAGCAGATGTGTAAACAGGACCTTGATTAATGAATACGCTAACAGTCCTTCTCTGCTACACATATTAACCTCTGTTTCGTTTTTAATTGTGACATCTCCTAATGAGAAAAGACTATTAAATTTATCAGTTCTGATCAAATCCTGAAGTTAAAATTTGAAAACTTTTCTAACACTGTTTCCCTGCCATCAAGAATTGTCTGGGATAAGAATGACATGGAGTCTCTTGTCACGACCCACACCTCCCGTTTGTTTGCCATCGGCTCTCCTGAAAAGCCCCCAGGCAGGTCTGCTTAGAGCATATTTCCCATCCTGGTAGGAGGGGGATAAAGACAACTAGAGGCATATAGGGCAGGAAATTGTTGAGCCAGGTCTTCTGCTTCTACTTTTTTTTAGCCCTGACTCCATATGTCTCTGTCCTGTTCTCTTCATAGTTACCTGCTCAATTCTTTCACCAGACTTCTGAACTGTGCCACAGTACTCTCATCCAGACTTCTAGAGCAACAGCACAAATGGTTCCCCTTACAACTGTATATTGCAGAAACTGCAAACCTCCTTGCTTGATACCACATTGCTTTGCAATATTCAAGTCTGACTCTGAAATCAAGCTTCTGAGGATTACCCACCACTAGTCTCATGTCTAAGGCGCTGATTCTCAACCTTGGCTGTACACTGTAATAACTTAGGGAGTGCGAAAAACTCCCAGCACCCAGCATGCACCAAACAATTAAATCAGAATCTTGAAGCTATGTCCCAAGCACAGCACTTTGTAAAGCTCCCCAGGTAATGTCAATGTGAAGCCAAGGTTGAGAAGCACTGCTCTAAGTTTGGACTTCTCAACATGAAGACAATCTTAATACTTTCTCTTGAAACCCTTTTTTTTCCTATTCTACTTCCTCAGGGCAAGTCTGAGCTCCCTCAGCAGTATCAGGGACACAAATCAACTGAAATTAAAAGTTGTCGCAATTGCAGGCAACCCAAAGATGATTCACGCAAGTTAGGAAGATAATGAACCATTTCCCATTCTATTCTTCCTTCCAGATAGCATAAAGGGTAACATGCAAAAGATGTGGGACAAGCAGCATCCATGCGTTGTTGACTTCCTTTCACAGGTTTCCATGGCAGCATCAGGAGAAAGGACAGATATGCTCAACATTTTGTTGGGCACATGGTTTTAATAAAGTCCCTTTACTCCCCCACCCCCAGCCCTTCCATAGCAGGTCTTGCTCAAGTCACCTACTCTGGGCAATCTAATCCCAAACTCCTTTTAAATGTGCTCCACGTGGGGGCGCCTGGGTGGCTCAGTCGGTTAAGTGTCCAACTCTTGATTTCAGCTCAGGTTGTGATCTCAGGGTGGTGAGATGGAGCCCCTTGCTGGGCTCCATGCTGGGCGTGGAGCCTGCTTGAGATTCTTTCTCTCCCCCTTCTGCCCCTCTGCCCCTCCCCTGCACTTGTGCATGTGTGCTCTCTTTCTCTAAAAAATAGAAAAAAAAAATTAAATTAAACATGTTCTAAGTGAAGCTCACAGGAATGTTGTTTCACCCATTACAGGCATTATTTTTCTTTGTGGCGTTTTTCATCTTGGTGAATGTTCCATGACCTCACATCACTGATTTAACCCATGTTGTTTCTATTAAGTAAACATACACTCAAAATATCTTCATATATGTATGTGTATCTACATAATTTCACCTTTGATTTAAAAAAACTTTTACCATTTATAAAATATGCTTGTAGTTAATTCTTAAGTTAGAAATCCTCTTTTCTAGTAAGACCCATTGCCCTCCTAAGAAATATCACGTATTGTGTACTTCAGTTGGTCATAGAAACGGAAAGAGAGGACTGGAAAGCTCAGAGAACAGTTCCTGGCAAAGGTAAATGCTCTAAAGGATATGAGCAATCACTAAAGGAGTGAACCAGACTGGGCACTGACTCTCAGCTAAACCTGCCCTTAAGAAAAAAAAGTACAATTCTATGCACTCAGCAAATGGATAGTTACTTTATATAGCAATTCTCAAAAATTTAAATGCTATGCAATTTCTCCAAAATAAAATGTCTTTGAATTGGAATAGTATTCCTTTCATAACCTGAACCCTTTCATTAGTTATTTTTCAACAATACTCTTTTATTTCTCCATTTAAATTAAGCAAAGTTATTTTAAGAATCAAATGAAAGGAAAGTAATTATGACTATACTTCTGTTTGTATTTATAAAAATGGATGTATTTTGAAAATAAGCATTGGCAAATGTATGCAGAACCTAAATTAACTTGGGGAAAGTTGAATAAAATAAATTAGGCTGAAAGCTTAAAAGAAATTATTGCACTATGCTTTTTCTACCTCACTCCTCCCTGTTTGGTTTTCTCAGGGATTGAATGGTAAGGGAGAATTTAGAATACATTAGTTGTAGCATAAAAAGCAGCCAAGGTGAGGCGAACTAAGGAGATCAGAAGGAATGGAGAAGAAAAGGTACAGAGAGACTGAAAAGGACTGGCAGTGGTGGGTGTCACAATTTCCAGGACTCCATTCTCCTCCTTTCTTAGTCATGGCCCCTGGGATTCTGGGCACTATACATTAAGAAGCAGATAGTTGAGATGACATGAGATTTTATGGATGTGTACAATAATTGCACCCTGAGACCCTGGAAAATCTCATTCCATCCTAACTCAGAGAAAAGGGCTTCCATGAAGGTTATAGAAGTTCTAATATTATAATAATTCCCAACTCCCTGCCCAGAAATCCTTCACCTTCAAACCTCAAAGCACGGTTACTAGCCTCCTTATTGGGGACAACATTGGAGGTGAAGTGACCCTTAGAGGGGAGACAACTAGAGCTTCCACTTGGATCTTCTTTCCTGGGGCAGTCCTATTATGCCCTTAGATATAGAAAATGGTTCATCAACGCTCACTTTGACAAACACATTTCTTTCTTTTTTCTTTCCTCCCTCCCTTCCTTCCTTCCCTTCTTCTTCCTTTCCTTTCCTTTCCTTTCCTTTCCTTTCCTTTCCTTTCCTTTCCTTTCCTTTCCTTTCCTTTCCTCCCTTCTCCTTCTCCTTCTCTTTCTCCTTCTCCTTCTTTTTAGAGGGATGGGGGAGAAAGAGAGAGACATAGAGAGAGGTGGAGGAGGGAGGGGCAGAGAGAATCTTAAGCAGGCTCCACGTTCAGCACAGAGCCGGATGCAGGGCTTGTCAAAGACACTGAGATTGTGACCTGAGCCAAAATCAAGAATCAGACACTTAACCGACTGAGCCACCCAGGCACCCCAAACACTCACATTTCTAAAGTTTAGATCTTATATGTCAGAAAGCATGAAGCACAAATTATTCCCTTTCATCACTAAGACAGTTGTTTATGGAAAGATTTGACTGAGACCAATGTCTGCAGGAATCTTTGTTTAAAACAGATGTTTCAAATTATGATTGATTAACAAAATACTTATATAGTACGTAAGTACCAAGTGCTGTTCTAACTTTTACAGATAAAAACTTGAATAAAATCCTCTTATTAATTCTATGTGGTAGGCAATTTGATTATCAAACCAATTTTTAAAATGGGGAGACCCAAAGGGGAGATAATCTAGGGGACTTGCCCAGGGGCACATAGCTAGCAGAGACGGATCTGAGATCAGATACAGGGAGCATGATGAGAGAGGCCATGCTCCCAGGCACTCTAACTCAGGGAGAAAGCAAAACCATTCTGACCAATGCATGGGCATGGAAAACCCAGCTGCTCCAGACACTTCTGGCTGGGATTGGCAAGCAGGTAATAGATTTAAAGTTTTCTGTTAGATTTCACTTACAATTTAACATTCATAGTAGATGTTCTTATTATTACCAGTAATATATATGCTAACACCAATCAGCACTTTGAATAAAACTGCTGGAAATGAGATTTTGGAAAAGAAATAAAAGTATTAACAACTCTTATTAGGGGGCCCCCTGGGTGGCTCAGACAGTTAAGCATTTTTCCCTGGGCTTGGGTCGTGATCCCGAGGTCCTGGGATCGAGCCCCATGGCGGGCTCCCTGCTCAACGAGAAGCCTGTTTCTCCCTCTCCCTCTGCCCCTGCTTGTGTTCTCTGTCAAAGAAATAAATAAAATCTTCAAGAACAAACAAACAAACAAAAAACTCAACTCTTATTAGAATACATGTTCCTGGATCCTGAACTATAGATCCTTAGCTTTTTAAATCTCAGTTTTAGGCTACGATTAAGAAAGGACTTACCATGTGCTAGGTACTTGTCAAACTTATTTAACTCTCATAACTTACTGATTCCTCCTGACAAATTCTACTAGGTAAGTACAATTACTACTCCCATTTTACAGATGAAGAACTAAAGAGTAGAAAAGTTAAATAACTCGTAGCTAGTAGTACTTCAGTGCTTACTCACTTATGTATCCATTTGAGCCATGAATGATGAGTAAAAACTGAGGCTGATGATTTTCTACTATACGCTGATTTTCTTTTTTTTTTTTTTTTTAAGATTTTATTTATTTATTCGACAGAGATTAGAGACAGCCAGCGAGAGAGGGAACACAAGCAGGGGGAGTGGGAGAGGAAGAAGCAGGCTCATAGTGGAGGAGCCTGATGTGGGGCTCGATCCCATAACGCCGGGATCACGCCCTGGGCCGAAGGCAGACGCCTAACCGCTGTGCCACCCAGGCGCCCCTATATGCTGATTTTCTAAGTCCCTGGTTTTGTAACTCTGTTTAGTCTTCACATTAACATAGTGTGAAATTCTTAGTATGATTTAAATAATGCAGTTTTATTTTGTTGTGTTGTGTTTTATAGGGAAGCAGATAAATTAAAAGAAGGCAAAATGTTCAAGTGTATCGCTTCCTTGTCGACTAGCCTGAGAAAGACACCACTGATTTTGAATGTATCACCCTGAATCATAGCAAGATTTTTAATACAATCTAGAAAAATTATGAACTGAAAGTATTTCAAAGATTTCCCCATTTCTAGACTTTTACTCTTCGGAGTTGAGCATGTACCTTTATTATGAGAAGACCACTGCTCTTTAACATCTTAAGGAATTCACTGAGCTCATATACAACTCGGAGATCAAAGGTTCTAAGAGACCTTCCCTTTTGCTTTTTTATTCTGCTATAGGAAACACACATAAAAGAGAACTTGTCAATTAGTAAGACTGCAAAACATTTAGGGTCCATACTGGGAAATGTTCATTTCAATCTACAGCTAATGAAGCCAACATCAAATCAGCTGTATTTTTCTTTTTAATGATTCATTATTTCAATACATTTGTAAGAACCTAATGTGTGAAAAAAACAAAAACACAAAAGGCTACCCTTACTCTCTGGGAACTTAGAAATAGCTATAACTCAGTCCAAGGTTTAAAGATGTTTGATTAACAGAGCTGCTCTAAATCAATTAGCTGAGAACAAAAGAAAATCAGTAAGGCCATTTTGCAAATGTGAGTCACTTAGACTCACTCTTTGAAAAGCTCTGGCAGAGATTGGAAAAAAGGGTGGTGGTAGTTTAAAGGGGACAGATGTAAAATTAAGCATTTGATTAAAATTATAATGTGTGATAAAACAGAAGTACTGGGTCCTGTAAGGGCTTATGTGCAGGAGACCTAGTATAGTGGGGATGGGCAATAATCAGAAAAATCTTCCCCAAAGATGAGACGTGGAAACGGATAAGGATGGGGAAAAGGTAATATGAAAGTATAGGGTGTATGTGTCTGTGTCTGTGGGGAGAGAGACAGAAAGAGAGAGAGGGAGGGAGGGAGGGAGGGGAGGTGGGAGAAAGGGGGGTAGGAGAGAAAGGGAGATGGGGGGAAAGAAGGAGGGACATGGCAGGGTAGAGAGTGGGAGAGAGAGTGAGAGGGGAAGAGAGAGGGGTGGGAGAAGGAGGGAGATGAGGGAGAGAGAGAGTGGGAAAGAGGGAGAGAGTTTTTTCAGGCAGGCAGTGGTGGGAACACCAGGTGAAAAGGAAGCCAGCTAGGCAGATCCTATCACTTTAAAGACTGAAACAGCCTCAGACCAGTTCAGTAAGTAAACAGGGGCTTGATTTTACAGTCCCAGTATGCTTTGTGAGCTATTCTGAATGGTATCCCTAAAACAGGATATGATGGTGCATGGTTTGGGCTAAGAGTACTGGGCGTGGACATGAAAAGATGTGAGTGAATTTGAGACATTTTAGGAGCTTGGAATCCATTTAGTGCTTTGATCGACACTTTAAACATGTTGGGGCACCTGGGTGGCTCAGTTGTTTAATCTGACTCTTGGATTTTGGCTCAGGTCATGATCTCAGCATGGTGAGACCTAGCCCTGCATCAGGCTCCACACTGGGTGTGGAGCCTCCCTGAGATTCTTTCTCTCCCTCTCCCTCTGTACCCCCCCCCCCACCAACCTTGCCCTCTCTTAGATAGATAGATAGATAGATAGACGATAGATAGATAGATAGATAGATAGATAGATAGATAGATAGATAGACAGAGTGTACATGTTAACACTAAACAAGTCAAACTGGTCATATTTCTTGTAAGGTGCTATTTAGGAATACGTCCAGATATTTGCAAAGCGGTTTTAAATTTACAAAGAGCTTTCATAACAACAGCAATAAGCAGTTAAAACCTCTGAATTGAGTGCTCACTCTGTGCTAGAGGTGGGGATTCTCAGCCTTGAAGAGGTCAAGTGGTAAGAATTTTAGAGGTATGGGTGCTCTAACTTAATTCCCACCACTATTTCCTTAAGAAAGCATAGATATTATTGCCTGATGGGGAATCTTGGGGGTAAGGAAGCTAAGTAATTTCCAAAGGTCATATAATTTGGTGGCTAATGAGCATCCCCTAATTTTAGGTCAGTTTTCCCCTAACACTACAGTTGCCTCTAGCCAGGTGTGAAATCTGTTCTGAAAATGTTGAGATAGCTCTCCAACCTCCCCCCCTTTTTTGACAGATAATCAAGATGGCACTTTATTAAACCTCCTTATATCAAATTGATTAGTCACTGGCACAGAACTCAGATCAATCTGGGTGCACAGTCTAATGAGAGGCACAGTGCCCACTGTCACAGAACAAGGGGACACCTGAAGTGGCAGGCTGCAACCTAGCTCGAGCTCTTGGAAGGTGAGGCTCCTTCCGGAATCCGGTCCCCTGGCCCACTCACCAGACGCTTTTTGCAGAGAGATCAGAACCAGACCCCAGGCCATGCAGCTGTCACAAGGGCAGACACTCACACAATTCTGACATTTTGCACCTTGACTTCTGATGTGTCAGATGGTTCAGAAATACTACTTTGAGCTGTTATAAGAACATTAATTTGACATTTTAGTAAAAATGCTATTTCTAAAAAAAAAAAAATGTTTATACATGGCCTGGGATGTAGGCTGTCAGGCGCAGCCAGCCCCAGGAACCCTGAAAGATGCTTGAAAACAGAGCTGACAGCCACACAGTGTCCAGATGGTACCTCCCAGCTGGCCCTAGGACTCTACTATGAACTCTTTCTTTACCCAGGTGGCCTGGAAAAACCCAAATTGTCTTCATTTAAAGTCAAGTTCTCAGTCCAGGATTTCTAGGTCCCACACTTAATCTCTAAATCTTTACAGAGACTCACACTTCTACTAAGTAGTATAAAACACATGTACACACACTCACACACATATATGGAAATATATAGGAACAGGAAATGTCCTCATGTTGAATATATAACACAAACTATACATAGGAGTATGAAATATACATTCGAGTATGAAAAAATATATATGTATGCAATGTGTCCCCTAAATATCTTTCACCAAAAGAATGCTTTATTTTCGAACAAGATCATTCTCTCCAAGTCCACAACTCATGGTGCTATCAAAAACTTGAAACAGAGTTCAAGACTTGATTCCTTATGCAATTTATGAATACAGAGACCTACTGCCTACATGCTGAGATACAAACCTTAAAAAAATGCTTTGGAAAATATTAAGGCAGCTTTCAAAAACACAGTGTGTCTGACAGCCGCCAGCATGCAAACATGCAAAACCAGAGAACTGAATACATAGAGCCACTCCTCTTTGTCTAGGGATTGAACAGCAAATCTGTACCAGGAGATGGGTGCTAGCTTTGAAGAATGAAGAGCAACCACTGTTTTTCTCTCTTTAACAAAATGGATTTTTAAAATGCACTAGTGGTTACCTAGTTCCAGACATCACCTAGTTTAAATAGCTCTGTGTTAGAGTGTCAAATATTTACACTAACCCATCATCAGAAATCTGGGAGGCTTGTCAGTGCAAATTGTTGAAAGATTCATCTGTAAGATATGTAATAATGACCTTGAAATTTTATTTCTTGTAATAGTTCAGAAAATGAGGAGAGTGATTCATTCATTTT
Source organism: Ursus maritimus (assembly GCF_017311325.1). NCBI lineage: Eukaryota > Metazoa > Chordata > Mammalia > Carnivora > Ursidae > Ursus > Ursus maritimus. Next base: position 17,180,118 of record NW_024423786.1, read on the forward strand.
TCCTGGTAATTTTTTACAGTTTGTGTTATGTGCTAGGTTCAGTTCTAAGAAGTAGGGATGATGAATAAGACGGGCATTGCCCCTGTGCTAGGCAGAATTCTAAGATGACCCCTGATGACTCATATGGTGAGACATGATTCTGATGATTAGATTATTCACCAGCTGAATCTGAAATAATCAAAAGGGAGGGCTGGGCCTGACCTCATCAGGTGAGCACTTAAAAAGAAGGTGAAGCTATAAAGAGTCTCCTGCCTGCCTTGAAGGAAGAAAGCAAATAGCTCCAACGTGAACTACCTAAGGAGAGGGTGGTCTTTAAGAGCTAAGGACCTTAGTCCGACAACCACAAGGAACTGATTTCTGCCAATATTCTCAATGAGAGGGAGAGAGGAGCCTCAAAGTCTCAGCTGAGAGTGACCCACCCAGCCACCCCAGTGCCCACTTTGATTACAGACTTCTGAGACCCTGAGTAGAGGATCCACTTAAGCCATATCTGGACTTTTTACCAATAAAAAGTGCATTATAATAAGCGCATGTTGATTTAAACCATTAAGTTTGTAGCAATTTGTTACACAGCAATAGAAAATGAATACAGCTTTTTTTTTGCTAGGACAAATAATGAAGCTCTCCAGCCTCCAAAATTTCCCTTTCTTTTGTAATTGCCTCCCCCTTCATACCTGAAGATTGTATTTCTCTGCCTCTATAAGAAAGGTATCAGGAAAGTGAGAAAAAAAAAAAAAAAGGAAACTCTAAAGAAAGAGGAGGAAATATATGAGCTCATCAAAGCATATGCTAGACAAAAGGAAATGGAGTCAGTAACCTCATCTTCCCCCTGATGATGAGCCATGCAACCACAGTGATCAATAACATTAGATCCAAAGCCATCAAGTGAAGAAACGCAAAACCAAGGGGTAACAGATAAGGCTGTCAGAAACTCCAGTCCCCAAGAGGAACAGGTTCCACATAAATGAAATGACCAACTTTCAAGACAGTTTATAGCATGAGCCAGACCACAGCAGGTAGATTCCCCTAGGCAAAAGGAAATTCAGGCGGAGGAATGCACACTCCATCTCCCTCTAGAAAGTAGTTTGGCAATGATATATATTATAACATAGGAAACTAATTGGCACTAAATGTAAGAAGTGATTTTTACTTTGGGTGTTAAAAGTTTCTTTTCTCATTGAAATTGCACTTTTATCTTGGAAACTCACACAATGCAGACTTCAGCTGCCTCTGAGTCTAGATTTTCATTAAAACACACATGCTGTATGCAGTATTTTGATCTTGGAAGTGCTTGATATGTTAATGGTCTTGGTTTCTATTTGTGAACTTGGCATCACTCTTATTTGGTGGGCGTGATGAACAAAAAAAGGCTGGGTGGTGGGAGGACAGGATGCCCTTCACTGAACAAAGGCAAACGATTCTAAACAGGCTATTATCTGTTCACTCAGCCATGGCCAGAGAACCTATATATATGAGAATTATAGCCGACTTCTGGAAGAGTAATCCTCTATTAAAAAACTCGCTTGGCCCTTTTTTTTCACTGCTTCCAAAAATTCACTTGAATAGCAAACTCCTTAGGAGGAGATCATGAACTCCTTTCTACTTAAAATCTCTATGACAGAAACCCACAACACCTAAATAAAAAGGGAATTGAAGCTCTGCTGTGATGATCATTCAGTAGCTAATCTCCGATCCCCAGGCTCCTGTAAAATAAAACCCTTTTTTTTGTAGCTATCTCCTATCTTCAGAATGCCTTTGAACACTGATAAGAAAACTCTCAAAGACAATCCTGTTCAGAAAAAAATTAGCCACCATACAATAGTTCTGATATAAGTACAATTAAGAAATATGTCTAGTGTCTTGCTTTATAATCATTACAATCATGAACAAAATATGTTCACCTAAATATCAAATCTTCACATTTTTCTGGAAGTCCCACGTGGAAAAAGACATGTGCTGAGAAATAGGAAAAAAATTTAAAAAGGCAAATGAATAAATGAATGACTGAATAAGGCAAAAATAAGATATCCCTTGCTTTCAGGAGCTCATAATCTATTGAGATAGAGGCGTAAATGAAGAACTCTGATACTAAGCTGTCTCTGGTTAGTGCAACGGTGAGGTTCTTCGAAAGGGAATACTTCAGAAAGTCGAACTAGTTGGGGCGCCTGGGAGGCTCAGTCGTTAAGCGTCTGCCTTCGGCTCAGGGCATAACCCTGGAGTTCTGGGATCGAGCCCCACATCGGGCTCCTCCGCTGGGAGCCTGCTTCTTCCTCTCCCATTCCCCCTGCTTGTGTTCCCTCTCTCGCTGCCTGTCTCTCTGTCAAATAAATAAATAAAATCTTTAAAAAAAAAAAAAAGTCGAACTGGTTCTAACAGAGGAAACCAGAAAAACTATCTTGGAGGAGATTATAAGTTTGTATTTTTAAGGAAAGATGTTCATTACTTTAGGATACTGATAATGGTTATAATCACTGCCCTGAATGTCAGCTTCGTGTCAGATTCTATGTTTGGTGCTTTTTTTTTTTTAAAGTTTTTATTTTGAGGCAATTGTCAATTCACATGCAATTATACATAGAGATGGTATACCCTCCACCCAGTTCCCCTAATGGCAGCATCTCGTATAGCAACAGCAAAATAGTACAAAGCAGAAAATGAGATTCATCTTTTTAAGACCGTATTTCTCCGGTTATACATGCATTCACATTTATGCGTGTGTGTGTGTGTTTAGTTCTACATAACTTTATCACCTATGTAAATTTATGTGACCATCACCACACTGAAGATATGGAATACTCGGTGCTTTTTTGGTGCATGTTCATATTAACATTTACAGATGATACTTACTGAGTTCTCACTCCATGCCACCCTGAGCACTAGACATTTACATTCAGTAGCTCATTTTACTTCTTGATGGGATAAATGGCAGAGGTAGCCACTGTTTTTAACAGTCTTCCTTTTTTAGGTAACAATATTCTGATCTTCCTCTGGGTAACTGCCTTGTCCTCCACCATTATCCTCTCTGCCTCTAGGGATTGAGTCCAAACCCTTAGGTCCAAAGTTGAAGATATGACTTACATCTGGACAATTAAAATTTTGTTTCTCCTGTCCATGTGATAAGCACCAACTTAACCAGAGCTAATAAGACTCTAGTAGGTATATCTGAGGAGTTATCCTCTTTCATTGGATTTGAACTGAAATGTTATAGATGTAAAGGTGCTGGCAGCCATTTCAATACTTCTGGAGGCTGACAATGGAGGCAACACGAAGGAGAGTGGTTGATACATGGGGAGAGACAACATTCTAATGATGTTTAAACTGCTGAAAGGAAAAGTACCTGACAACAGGCTACCCTTTGATTTTTCAATTAACTGAGTGATATTCCTATTTTCTGTAAGCTAATTTAAATCAGGTTTTCTGTCACTTGCAGGAAAATACTCCTGATCCACCAGTACCATTATCACATACATTTTTACAAGAAACATGAGGCACTAAGATGTTAAAATGATCTGTTATGTTAAAGAAACAGGAAAAGGGAAACCCAGTTAGCACATGATGGAGCCAAGGTTGAAATCAGACAGTGTGTCTAGATGCTATAATCCAAGGGCTTGGATTACACTATGTCATTTAGACCAACCAACAAGGGATCTGAGTCTTCATTTTCTAGATGAGGAAACAGGTCTGAGAAGTTCGGCAGATAACTGTAACAACTATCTATTGCCATGTTAAAAGAAATACCTTGAAATTTAGTGTTAAACAAGCACCATTTCATTTGCTCGTGATTCTATGCATAAGCAAACTGGACCAGTTCAGCAGGAAAGGCCTTGTGCCTGTTTCTCCCGGGGTCACTTATATGTCAGCAGCTGGCTGGCTTATACTATGGAGTGGGGAGGGGAATAGTGTGGGAGGCATTGGCTGGGATGGCCTATCCCTGATCTATGTGGTCATTCATCTTTGCAGGTAAGCAGACAGAGTGGGAATGGAAGAGTTTCCAGCAGCAGGAGAGGGGGCAGTGGGCAATTGCTTTCCAAGCTTCTGCTTGTGTCACATTTGCTAACATACTGTTAACCAAAACAAGTCATGTGGCCACGGCTTTGGCACCATATAATTTTGCACCTCTCTCAACTAAGTAAGGAATGGGTTCCTGGCAGAAGGAATAGGAAAAAGAAAGTGTTAGATAAGATCAAATGCAATGAAAGATCAGAAGGCAACGGAAGAGGAGAAAATGATGGGGAAGGTTTCATGGAGAAAGTGATACTGGTGGGTCTCACTGACAGCTGGCGGGGGGTGGTAAAATGGAGAGGAGGAAGGAGGACATGTGGGGAAGGGAAAGTGCCTTCAATTAAGTGATGGAGCTGCTTATGTTCTTGGTGCCAGGCAGACTGGAATGAAATGGATGAACAGGATTGGCCTGAGAACAGCTCATAAAACATTCAGAAGACAAGCTGTCAAGTTTAGGAAGCTTCCACCTTCCAGGTGGGGAAGGTATAGATCACTTGGGAAACATGGCATTTTAAACTCTCTGGATTTAACATTTTTTTTTATTTTAATGTTTTTTTATTATATTATGTTAGTCACCATACAGTACATCCCTGGTTTCTGATGTAAAGTTCGATGATTCATTAGTTGCGTATAACACCCAGTGCACCATGCAATACGTGCCCTCCTTACTACCCATCACCAGCCTATCCCATTCCCCCACCCCCCTCTCCTCTGAGGCCTTCAGTTTGTTTCTCATAGTCCATAGTCTCTCACGCTTCATTCCCCCTTCTGATTACTCCCCCTTTCTTTATCCCTTTCTTCCCCTACCGATCTTCCTAGTTCTTATGTTCCATAGATGAGAGAAATCATATGATAATTGTCTTTCTCTGCTTGACTTATTTCACTTAGCATTATCTCCTCCAGTGCCGTCCATGTTGCAGCAAATGTTGAGTACTCGTTCTTTCTGATAGTTGAGTAATATTCCATTGTATATATGGATTTAACATTTTTAAATTAATTGCCCTTTTAGTTCCTCTGCCCTATTGCTATTATGAAGGACTTATATTTTTAGCTAATAGATTTTTAAAATGCCTTTCAAATTAAAAAAATAAATACAGGTGCTCTGAAGTTATGAATATGTTTTAAAATTGCATGCTAATGCCATCCATTTCCATATAAAACGTAAGAAGTTATAAATATTTCCTGTCTTTGGTCATCTCCAGAATTACCACAAATGTAATTATGCAACTGCTAATAATTATAATCTCAGTTAGTTAGCTGAGAGCCATATAAATTTTATAAGGCAATAAATCTTATTAAATGTTCCCTGGAGAATCAATTGATTCATTAACTTAAAATAAATGCTTTTAAAATGCAAATTAAATAATAACTGGAAACACCTCAGTTAAATGCCACCAGGATAACTATTCTATACTTCTAAGAGAGATCAGTATTTTCTCTTCCTTTTAAAGTACTGTGTTCATAAATGTATAGTCAATAAGATGTTCACCATAGTGGGATGGTGTGTGAGTACGTATGGGCATGAAGCGAAGAGCTTGGTAGACTAAACTCTAGCTTAAAATTGTCAATCTTAAATCATTCAAATCAGAATCTCTTTTTAGGGGTAATACTTTGTACCGCCACTCTGAAAAGCTACTTGGCAGTATATCAAAGGTGTCTTGCCCTTCCACTCTAGCATTTCACTTCTGGAAAATTATCTGAGGGAATAATCAGAAAGCCATTCAAAGTCACATCTGTAAAGACAGACATTGAAGCAGTATCCCAAATGTGCAACAATGTCTAAATTAGTTTGTTTTCTGAAATATTCAGAAATTTCCAGTGGTATTTTTAGAAGATATTTAATTACATGAGGTAAATGCATACAGTGTATCCTTAATGATTGTTGTTGTAATATCGACTTTTCAAAAAGATATAAAATCATATTTTCAGTTTCATACCAATATTATAAAAATTTGCATTATAGAAAACAGACCAAGGGAAGTTTATTAAATATTAAGTATGATTATATTTGTATGGGGGTAAAATGAATAATGCTTTTTATTTTATCTCCTTTTGGGAGTTCTATAATGATTGTTAAATTTTTAAAAATTCTCTAAAATCTATTATATTTTGAATTTGTGGAAATAATCATGTTAATTAAAGAAGAGAGAAAGGGAAGCAACTTTATTAACTGAACATGATAATGGCTTCAGGTTTTAATAAGGAATATTCCAGTTGATGATAGAAAACTATAATCACTGAATCCAAGAGAAGCTAACCCAATCCCATAATAAGAATAAACTTTGTAGAGTTGTGCTCACACAGAAAAGAGAAACAAAAACATGCTGACAAAATAAAACATTACAAAATTTAAAAATAAGCCCAAAAGCTTAGAGTTTGATATAATAATTAACCTGTTAGATTGAAAACAGACTATAGTATTTGAAAAGTTTAAGTTTTATTGCCATAGGATCATTATATAAAAGTACCAAATTAATAAAGTAATTTTTACTCCAATTTCAGCACTTTACTTACAAATCATTTTCAACCTTTTATTTTCAAATGTTTTATTTGTTCCATATGTAGAAATATTTCTTCCAAAACTAATATAAGGACTAGATTTCCGTAAATTGATTTTCTGAGGCATAAATAAATGTTGTTAACTCCCATACGTCTAAAGAGGGAGCTATTGACTAAGAATGGCTGGGTTATATCAAATTGAATAAAGATATTTCTCAGTTCACAAAGGAACTCTTGTACATGTTGCTAACTGAATTTGATACTATTGATACTTGATTGAAAAAAATTAAATCACTTTATGAATCAGCTTCAGCACTATGAATGTGAAATACTGTTTTTCCATTGATATTTTTCTTGATTCAACAGTCTCATCCCTACAGTACTATCCCCTACTTCACTAGAAATTGGTAAAAAACCATCCACTTTTGATAAATATTGTGCTTTTATGGGTTCTGTGATAAAGTATCATGTATTTCCCATATCTCCATTACACATCTTCACAATGTTCATAATTGATTTTGTTGTCAATATGCTTAAACTTCAAGGGGCGCCTGAGTGGCTCAGTTGGTTAAGAGTCTGCCTTCGGCTCAGGTCATGATCTCAGGGTCCTGAGATTGAGCCCCACATTGGGCTCTCTGCTCAGCAGGGAGTCTGCTTCTCCCTCTTCCTCCGCCTGCCCCTCTCTGTCTCTCTGTGTCAAAGGAATAAATAATATATTTAAAAAAAAATTAGAGCCAGAAATATGCTTTTGAGGAATCATGATTTTTAAATCATGATTTTTAAAAAAGTAAATTTCATCCCTTTGAGTTGCAATGGATTATAATATACTAATGAAAAAATAGTACTAAAAAGTATGTGGGATAATAATTTCTGAAGCATCAGTTATCCATAGAATATATACATGCCTCTTGAAATAAAGATGGCCTACTTCAGGTACTGCTTACTCCAACCTACTGATTTATAAGATTCAGTAACATCTCTGACATACTCTCATTATGGCATATAATCAAGACAATTTCTGCCACATACATTCCTGAATGCTAAAAAGCATTTGGAGAGCAATGCCAAGCACAACACTATTTGCATTTGCAAAACTCTGTTCAAACACTGTCAATAAATTTGCAGGTGATGCTCTACTGAAGGAAATCCTTCATGAATTGACTAGCATTTTCCTCTTTTCAGAAACAAAACTAAATAATTTTGAGTGATCTTCCCAGGTAAAATGTCAATAATTTTTTGATGAGGGCATTTTCATAAAATGACTAAGACTGACATGTGAGATAGACCACATTTCTGTTTCCTTCCTCTATTCTTTGAGAAACCTATGGCATATGGCTTATGGAAACTGACAAGAGCTCCACCAAAACACTGTTTCTTTCAAGTTTGATTTTAACAACCCCTCAAAATCCTCTAAGGGAATCTGCTCCTATAGGATTGCAAGTTGCTACCATACAATTACTCAAATATTACTTGAGAATAGTTAGTGAAAATATAATAGAAGTATACTGACAATAAAACTAAACAAGTAAGCAAACATCTAAATGATAAAGAATTGGGGCGCCCGGGTGGCGCAGTCATTAAGCGTCTGCCTTCGGCTCAGGGCGTGATCCTGGCATTATGGGATCGAGCCCCACATCGGGCTCCCTGCTCTGTTGGGAGCCTGCTTCTTCCTCTCCCACTTCCCCTGCTTGTGTTCCCTCTCTCTGGCTGTCTCTCTCTGTCAAGTAAATAAATAAAATCCTTAAAAAAAAAAAAAAGTTAAAATAAAAAAAAATGATAAAGAATTATTTGCATTGTTAAAAAGACATACAAATTAAGCACATACCTAAATACAAAAAGTAACAAGTAAATAGATTCTAAGTTAAATTTAGATAGAGATTTTAAATTTTATATATTCAAAAGAAAAAATAACTGAAAACATATTTTTACAATGGGTAACAGATGATAGTTAACTTCGATGTTTTCAATGTAGGGAATACATACTGATTTAGCTCTTATCTGAACAATTAATAAGAATTTTTAGAAAAATCATTTTTGATTGAAAAAAGAATAAATATGATAGTTATTCTTTTATTTATATTGAGTTATAGATCATTAGCTCAAAGTCATTTGGCTACCAGGAAAGAAAGATGAAGATTTATTGTCCTGTATTTGATATCAAACTTTGCTGAGGGAGATAGGTACCCAAGGTTTAGTAGCACATATCTAGATTGATTTCCCATGGATAGATACATTAAATATGAAAGACTGCATTAACTTTATTTTAGAACACAGACCATCTGTGATTTAGAATTTGTCATCACTTGAACTATATATAATACTTTAAAAATGTCCATCAAATACGAAGGCAATATTTTTCTGACCCAAAACTAAAGTTGTACGCTTCATTATCATTTTATAATTTATGATTATGAATTTGCATTAAGTCAGTTAAGCTCCTTAACTTAATCATCCCTCTGAATAGGAGCCTGAGTCTTTGAGTTAGTGGTTTAGGATTTAAATTACAAGCTAGTCAAGAGATTTTCTCCATGTGTTGCTAAATGGCCCCATGAGAATTATTTTACGGCCTTGCTCTCTGTGACCAAGCTAACAGGTTTAGAAATTTTCTACAATTTATGGAACAATATGGATTTTTTCCTTTATAGATAATTGTTAAATCTTTTAAAAATACCTTTTCAAGACTTTAGTATGCACTACCAGTTGATACAATTAGTATGGCAAATTTTATGATCTGGATTTAATAACATTTTAAAGCAAAATATAAATAGGAAACTCACTAGATTACCATAAACAATTTAAAGGAAGGTAAAAGACAAAATACTACTTAAATATTGAAAATTTAACTGAAATTATGTGTTTCCCGGTGTAACATGAGCTTTCTCACTGCAAACAACTGGCAACAGAGGTTAAAAAAAAATAATAACATCACAATAGGTCATAATCATCAAACCTCATGGTTTGAAAGTTTATTCATAATATTGATTGATGCTAACATATTGCAATTGTCTTCTTTAATACAAAGGTGATAACCACATAAGAAATCAATGTGAGCAATGTCTCATTTTTAGAATTGCCAATTTGATTTCAAATCACTGATTAGTTCTGCTGGGAGGGCAGGATCATTATGAACTATTAAAGAGCTCAGTTATTTGTAACAGATATTTTCAGGGTCAGAGTTAGTGAGAAAGGGCAATATTCTTGAACTATGTAAGGCAGCTGTTGCAGCTTGGAAGTCTACAGGGAAATTAAAATCTATAGAGGTACCTTTTTGCATTTATAGTTCATTCGGAGAGCAGTCATCTCACTTTTTAAAAGGTAACACTTAATTCAGATTTTTCATTTATTCATCAAACATTTATTGAGTGTCTAGAACTAAACTGAGGGCTCAAAAAGGAGTAAAACTTGTCTCCTTTCAAGGTGCTAAAACAATTTTCTTCTTAATCTATCCTCATTTTGATGAAGTGGGATTTCTATCTCATCATTTAAAATTATTTGAAATTTTAAAACAAAAGCAACAATATGACTAAAAACAAAATAGTATTATATGTGAATTACCCACATGCCTCTCAACCAACAGAAAATTCCAACAACCACTAGAAGCTCCCTCCTCTACCTCATCTGCCATCACAGACTCTCTTAACTAACCTTTCTTAATATGCACCTGGGAGTCTGTATTTTTCAGATGTTACAAAATATAAAGTTCCAGAGCCTCTAATAAAGTAAAATAATAACTTCTTAGGAACAGGAAACATAAATAAGAAGGACTGTTTTCATTTCAGTCTTTACTATCAAAGATACTTTTAAAAAGTTATACAAATCAGGAAGGAGGCAGGGAAGATGGTGGATTAGGAGGACCCTAAGCTCACCTCATCCCATGGATACAACTAGATAAAAATTCACATCTGTGTAAATAACCCAGAAAATAAGTTGAAGACTGACAGAAAAAACTCCACAACTAAATGTAAAGAAGAGGCCACATGAAAGTCATGGTTTGGGAGCAAAATGGACCATGGGCATCCACTGTTGGGAGGGAGCCATGGTGCAGAGAAGGGCAAGAAATAGCCTATCACCATAGGGAGCCCTCATGGGGAAGATGAATGTCCATAATATTTGGCATTGAAAGTGAGAAGGGATGAATTTTGTGAATTCTTATTACCAGTGGGACTTAAAAGCCTGGAATTTTAAAAATCAGCAGGCTGGATTTGGAGAAAGCCCTGAGGGCATTAGGAAGCCGAGTCCCTATCCTCAAAGTGATAGCAAGACAAACAGCTAATGGAGATACAGCATAAAAGAGCAATTTGGAAAAGCCTAGGGCAAGTGGGAGGGAGACTTATTTACTCATCTCAGAGGGTGGTCTGGAGAGGCAGGAATCACAGGAAGTCCCTCCAAAAACAAAGGAGATGGCAGGTGTCATTTTCTTCCCCAACCCCCAGCATAAACACATGTCCACCTGCGCGAACCAGGGGGTGCCTAACCACTTCCTACCTAACTTGCTTGCACCAAGCCCTCTACCCCTGCTTCAAGGGACTTGCCCTTCCCAGTCATACCTGCCTAAGTCCTGGCATTGCAGGTTCCCTTTTCCAGAAGACCAATGCAAACCCCACCAACACCATGTCTCTGACCTGTGTTTTGCAGGGCCTTGGTTCTGGTGACAGTGGGTCTCATTTTGAAAGCAGAGCAGTGTGCACTTTATTAAAATGACCCTGACCCTGGCCACTTCCAAACACTGCCCACAACAGACAAAGAGAGGGTCTGTAGACAACTGGAGTGAAGGAAAAAAACGGATGGGACACAACAACATGGCAGAGGCAACACACACCAGGGGCACTCCCTGAAGCATGAGGTCCTGGGGAAGAGGGGACACTACACTGCAGGGCATTAAAGGACCTCTTCTTCATGTAGCCATTACCTTCAAGAGGAGACATACCTGACTTTCTCAACACACAGAAACAGACAGAGGAAGTTAGACAAAATGAGGAGACAGAGGAATATGTCACAAATGAAAGAACAGGGTAAAACCACAACAAGAGACCTAAGCAAAAAGAATGTAAGTAATATGCCTGCTAGAGTATTTTTAAAAAAATATTCCCTCTATGTGTGTGTGTGTGCATGTGCACGCAAACACACATACACACACACACACACACACACACACACACGACAGTGAGAGGGAGCACACATGGTGTGGGGGAGAAGAGGGAGAGAGAGAATCTCAAGCAGACCCCCTGCTGAGTGTGGAGTCCAATGCAGGGCTTGATCTCATAATCCTGAGATCATGACCTGAGCCAAAATCAAGAGTTGGACACTTACCTGACTGAGCCACCCAGGTGCCCCACCTGATTGAGAATTTAAAGTAATGCTTATACAGAAACTTACTGGACTTGAGAAAAGGGTGGAAGACATCAGTGAGACCGTTATCAAAGAGTTTAAAAAAAAAAAAAAAAACAATCAGAGATGAAGAACACAACAAATGAAATTAAAAATACACCTGATGGATTAAATAGCATGCTAGGGAAGCAGAGGAATGAATTAATGACCTGGAAGACAGTAATGGAAACCAATCAAATTGAGCAATTAAAAAAAAAAAAAAGTTATACAAATTGAGAAGAGACTTAGGGAACTCAGTGACTCCATCAAGCATAAAAACATTCACAACACAGGTATCCCAGAAGAAGAAAGAGAAAAGGGGACAGAAAATATATTTGAAGAAAGAATGGCTGAAAACTTCCCAAATCTGGGGAAGGAAACAGACATCCAGATCCAGGAGGCACAGAGGATCAAAATCAACCCAAAGAGGTCCACACCAAAACAAGCAGTAATTAAAATGGCAAAAAGTAAGACTAAAAAAATTTAAAGCAGCAAGAGAAAAGAAGACAGTTACTTACAAGGGAAAACCCAAGGCTATCAGCTGATTTTTCAGCAGAAATTTTGCAGGCCAGAAGAGAGTGGCATGATATATATTTCAGCATAAAGTGCTCCTATATTTCAGCACAGAGGACTAAAAGGGAAAATATGCAGCTAAGAATATTCTATCCAGCAAAGCTGTCATTCAGAATAGGAGAGATAAGAGTTTCTCAGACAAACAAAATTAAAGGAATTCATGAACATTAAACCAGCCCTACAACACATATCAGAAGGCACTCTTTGGGTGGAAAGGAAAGATCTTAAGTGAAAGTATGAGAAATAGGAATATACCTAAAATGTGCAAGGGAGAGAGGAGTAAAGAATGACTTCAGGGGCACCTGGGTGGCACAGTCATTAAGCGTCTGCCTTCGGCTCAGGGCATGATCCCAGCATTCTGGGATCGAGCCCCACATCAGGCTCTTCTGCTGGGAGCCTGCTTCTTCCTCTCCCACTCCCCCTGCTTGTGTTCCCTCTCTCGCTGGCTGTCTCTGTCAAATAAATAAATAAAATCTTAAAAAAAAAAAAAAGAACGACTTCAAACTTACATGACCATCAACTTCGTACAGGCTGCTACATGCAGAAGATGTTATATACAAACCTAAGGTTAACCACAAATCAAAAACTAGTAATAGATATGTGAAGAATAAAAAGAAAAGAATACAAGCATATCACTACAGAAAGCTAACAAACCATGAAAGAGTACAAGAGAAGAAAGGATCTGAGAAAAACTACAAAAATAACCACAAAACAAATAATAAAATGGTAATACATACATATGTATCAATAATTACTTTGAATGTAAATGGACTAAATACTCCAATTAAAGACACAGGGTGACAGAGTGGATTAAAAAAAAAAAAAAGAACCATCTATATGTTGCCTATAAGAGATTCTTTTCAGACTAAAGACACCTTCAGATTGAAAGTGAGGGGATGGAGAAATACTTATCATGCCAATAGATCTCATAAGAAAGCTAGGGTAGCAATACTTACATTGGATAAAATAGACTTTAAAACAAAGAATGTAACTAGAAACAAAGAAAGACACTATATAATAGTAAAGTGGACAATCCAACAAGGAGATAGAACAATTGTAAACATTTCTGCATCCAACATGGGAGAGTCCAAATGCATAAAACAGTTAATAACAAACATAAAAAGACTAATTGATAGTAATACAATAATAGTAGGGGACTTTAACATTCCACTTTCATCAATGGACAGATCAACCAAACAGAAAATTAACAAGGAAAAAGTGGCTTTGAATGACATAATGGACCAGACGGATTTAACAGATATACTCACAATATTCCATCCTCAAGCAGGAGAATATACATTTTTTTCAAGGGCACAGCAAATATTCTCCAGAATAATCACATATTAGGCCACAAAGCAAGTCTCAACAAATGCAAAAAGATCAAAGTCATGCCATGCATCTTTTCTGACCACAACGCTATAAAATTAGAAATTAATCACAAAAAAGTCTGGAAAGGCCACAAATACACAGGGATTAAATAACATGGTACCAAACAATAAAAATGTTGAACAAGAAATCAAAAAGAAATAAAAATTACATGAAAATAAAAACACAACAGTCCAACATCTATGGGATGCAGCAAAAGCGGTTTTGAGAGAGAAGGTTATAGCAATACAGGCCGACCTCAAGAAGCAAAAAAAGTCTCAAATAACCTAACTTTACACCAAATAGAGCTACAAAAAGAAGAATAAACAAAATTCAAACCAGCAGAAGGAAGGAAATAATAAAGATTAGAGCAGAAATAAAAACAATAAGACAGATCAATGAAACCAGGACCTGGTTCTTTGAAAAGATCAACAAAATTGATAAACCCCTAAGCCAGACACATTTAAAGAAAAAAAGAAGAGAGAAAGGACTCAAATAAGAGAAATCACAAATGAAAGAGGAGAAATGACAACCAACACCACAGAAATAAAAACAACTTAAAAGAATATATGAAAAACTATACCCAACAAATTAGTAAACGTGGATGAAATGGATAAACTCCTAGAAACATAACCTACCAAAACTGAAACAGGAAAAAACAGAAAATCTGAACAGACTGATTACCAGCAAGGAGATTGAATCAATAATCAAGAAACTCTCAACAAACCAAAGTCCAGGCCGAGATGGCTTCACAGGCAAATTCCACCAAATATTTAAAGAAGAGTTAATACCTATTCTTCTCAAACTATTCCAAGAAATAGAACAGGAAGGAATATTTCCAAATTCATTTTATGAGGCCATATTACCCAGATACAAAAACCAGATAAAGACACCACCAAAAAAGAGAACTACAGGCCAATATCTCTGATGAACACAGATGCAAAAATCTTCAATAAAGTACTAGCAAATTGAATCCAACAATACATTAAAAAAATCATTCACCATGATTAAGTGGAATTTATTCCTGGGATGCAAGTGTTGTCTGATATTCACAAATCAATCACTGTGATACATGACATCAATAAGAGAAAGGATAAAACGATATGATCATTTTAATAGATGCAGAAAAAGCATCTGACAAAGCACAACATCCATTCATGATAAAAACCCTAAACAGGGGCACCTGGGTGGCTCAGTCGTTAAGTGTCTGCCTTCGGCTCAGGGCGTGATCCCAGTGTTCTGGGATCGAGCCCCGCATCAGGCTCCTCCGCTTGGAGCCTGCTTCTTCCTCTCCCACTCCCCCTGCTTGTGTTTCCTCTCTTGCTGGCTGTCTCTCTCTGTCAAATAAATAAAATAAAATCTTAAAAAAAAAAAAAAAACCCTAAACAAAGTAGGTTTAGAGGGAACATATATCAACATAATGAAGGCTATATATGAAAAACCCATAGTGCACAAAATAAAAGAGAAAAACTAAAAGTTTTTCTCCTAAGGTCAGGAACAAGACAAGAATGTCCACTCTCACCACTTTTATTCAACATAGCACTGGAAATTCTAGCCACAGCAATCAGACAACTAAAAGAAATAAAAGGAATCCGAATGGATAAGTAAGGAGTAAAACTTTCACTATTTGCATATGACGGGATATTATATATAGAAAACCCTAAGGACTGCACCAAAAAACTACTAGAACTGATAAATGAATTCATTAAGGTAGCAGGATATAAAATCAATGTGCAAACATCTGTTGCATTTCTATACACTAATAATGAAGCAGCAGAAAGAGAAACTTAGAAACAATCCCATTTATAATTGCACCAAAAATAATAAAATACCTAGGAATAAAATTAACCAAAGAGGTGAAATAACTGTACTTTGAAAACTGTAAAACACTTATGAAAGAAACTGAAGATAATACAAAGAAATGGAAAGACATTCCATGTTTATGGATTGGAAGAACGAATATTGTTAAAATGTCTATACTACCCAAAGCAATCTACACATATAAGCAATCCCTACCTAAATACCGCCAACATTTTTCACAGGCCTAGAACAAACAATCCTAAAATTTGTATGGAACCACAAAAGACCCCAAACACTCCAAGCAATCTTGTAAAAGAAAAAAAAAAAAAGAAAGAAAGAAAGAAAGAAAGAAAGGAAAAGAAACTGGAGGTATCACTATTCCAGACTTCAATTTATACTGCAAAGCTATAGTAATCAAAACGGTATGGTACTGGCAGTATGGTACAATAATAGACACACAGTATGGTATGGTACGATATGGTATGGTACAATAATAGACACACAGACCAACAGAGCAGAATAGAAAATCCAGAAATAAACCCACAATTATATGGTCAATTAATCTTTGACAAAGGAGGTAAGAATATGACAATGAAGGTGTTGGGAAAACTGGAGAGCTACATACGAAAGAATGAAACTGGACTACTTTCTTACACTACACACAAAAATAAACTCAAAATGGATCAAGGACCTAAATTTGAGTGAAACCATAAAAATCGTAGAAGACAGCACAGGCAGAAATTTCTCCAACATCAGCTATAACCACATTTTTCTAGATAGGTCTGAGGGAAGGGAAACAAAAGCAATATAAACTACTGAGACTACATCAAAATAAAAAGCTTCTGCCCAGTGAAGGAAACACTCAACAAAACTAAAAGGCAACCTACGGAACGGGAGAAGATATTTGCAAATGACATATCTGATAAAGGGTAAATATCCAAAATACATAAAGAACTTATACAACTCAACACCCAAAAAACAAATAATCTAATTAAAAATAGGCAGAAGGCATGAACAGATATTTCTCCAAGAAAACTTACAGAAGGCCAACAGACACATGAAAAGATGCTCAACATCACCTATCATCAAGGAAATGCAAATCAAAACCACAATGAGATATCACCTTACACCTGTCAGAATGGCTAAAACTAAAAACACAAGAAACAACAGGTGAGGATGTGGAGAAAAAGAAACTCTCTTGTACTTTCAATGGGAATGCAAACTGGTGTAGCCACTGTGAAAACAGTATGGAGATTCCTCAAAAAGTTAGAAATAGAACTACCCTATGGATCCAGTAATTGCACCACTGGGCACTCACCCCCAAAATACCAAAACACTACTTCAAAGGGATACCTACACCACTATGTTTACAGCAACGTTAATTACAATAACCAAATTACGGAAGCAGCCCAAGTGTCCACCAATAGATAAATGCATAAAAAAGAATTGGTACACATACACACACTAGGATTTTATTCATACATAAAAAAGATTGAAATCTTACCATTTCAATGACATGGATGGAGCTAGAGGGTATAATGCTAAGTAAAATAAGTCAGTCAGAGAAAGACAAATATCATGTGATTTCACTCATATGTGAAATTTTAAGAAATAAAACAAATGAGCAAAGAAAAAAAGGAGAGAACGAGAAAGACAAACCAAGAAATCGACTCTTAACTACAGAGAACAAACAGATGGTTACCAGAGGGGAGGTAGGTCAGGGGATGGGTGAAATAGGTGATGGGGATTAAGAGTACACTTATGATGAGCACTGAGCAATGTATAGAATTGTTGAATCACTGTATTGTATACCTAAAACGAATATAACACTGTATGTTACTACACAGAATTAAAATAAAAAACTTAGTAATAAAAAAAAAAAAAAGATTTCCATAGGTTGACAGCTACTAAAGAGTGATGGATACTTGGGGGTTTGTTACATTGTTTACTTTTGTATGTGTTTGAACTTCCCCCCAAAAAAGCTTTTTTATGTCATAAAAAAGTTATACAAATTAAAGGGGACTATATCTCAATAGAAAACAACATTTTAAAAATGAAATTATCAGGGGTATTCATCCCAATTTTTTTTACCCAATTTTTAAAAAAGATTTTCTTTATTCATTTAAGAGAGAGAGACAGAGCACACAAAGCAGGGGGAGAAGCAGCGGGAGAGGGAGAGGGAAAAGCAGACTCTCTGCTGAGCCAGCCACGAGCCTGATGTGGGGCTCGATCCCAGGACTTGGAGCTCACGACCTGAGCTGAAGGCAGACACTTAACCATCGGAGCCATCCAGGCGCCCTTATACACAAATTTTTAATTTCTCTTTAAGACAAACCACACATGGGCCTTATGCTAGAATTCTATTTTTAATATACTATAAAAATAAATCTTTAATATTTTGTGTAAATATTACATATTTAAAATCTTAGGGTTGTTTTATTCTTCATCTAAGTCAATGGCCTTTTTCTCACCACCTCCTTCTCTCCTTGTTAGAACTTATTTTGAAGATCCCAGTATTCTTTTTTTGTTTTTTTTTTTTAAGATTTCATTTATTTATTTGACAGAGAGAGACAGTCAGCGAGAGAGGGAACACAAGCAGGGGGAGTGGGAGAGGAAGAAGCAGGCTTCCCAGCGGAGCAGGGAGCCTGATGTGGGGCTTGATCCCAGGACCCTGGGATCACGCCCTGAGCCGAACGCCGACGTTTAACGTCTGAGCCACACAGGCGCCCCTGAAGATCCCAGTATTCTTAGTATTTCTAAGTCTTAAAAAGGTATTTGAACAAAAGCAATAAAGTTCTGACTTAAAATCATAACAAATAAGTTTGAGGGAGGTGTATGTGTGTATATATATTTCTATTTGTATGTTCCCTTAAATAAGAGTCCAGATACAACTGATAACAGGATTGGAAAGGGTGCCATTTGGGAGTAAAAATGTTTTTGACCTTTGAGATTAAAATAGTCTCATTTAACTTCCAAGGAAAAATATGGAATCTAATCTTTACACCATATGTGAGAACACCTCAAATATGTCAAGCATTTCGGTAAGTCCCTTGGGTCCATGTTTGTTGTTGTTGTTGTTGTTGTTGTTTTTTTTTTTAATTATTCTCTATTTTGAAAGATGAATAAAGAATTCTCACTCCTAGAAAAGACACATGTCTTCTTTATTCCTTGTTGGTTTAAGGCAACTTATGGACTAGCTGCTCTTGACAACTTGGTGAGTTGCAGCTGCCTAGGACATAATAATGAAAATGATTCTGAGGCTGAGGCAAGGGTCTGTATACAGGAGGGAGCTGATTGCTGATGCATTGTATTGTGTGTGTATGTATTGTTTCTGACTTAGATCCTGCAAACAAAGCAGAATATTTGTTTCTTATGCAAGTCCAATATATACTTTGCAAACAATATAAGAAGGTTTTCACAAACATACAATTTGATGTTACTGTTTCTCCACATGCCCACTATTCTCTATGTATTTAGTAGTTTACTATGGCATTTCAAAGATATGTTTTAAAAAAACAGATACATGGAGTAATAAATGGGAAAAAGCAAAACCGAAAATTATTAAATAAGGAATGACAGATCTAGAATTAAAAATCAATATTTAATCAACTTAATGTATTACCGACAGGTAAGGCTGAGTTTACTATTTCTGTATGCTTTCAGTAGGCCAAAAGGAGGCTCATAACAGAGTCAAATTCATGATTTACTACAGATCACAAGAACCCATCCCACAACTTCTTTCAGCCTCCATATTCTTTTTAAAATGAGCATTTGTAAAATACCAGACAACTTCTGATAATGATGGTCACTTATATAGATATGAGAACTCAGGTAGTTCACATCCTAAAACTCTGAGTTTTAGTTGGAAATTATATACAACCAAAGAAAAATAGGTCTCTAACATAAAATTGTTACTTCCACTGCCTCTCATTCTGAAAGAACTGAGAATAGAATCCAAACACCTCATCATGGCCTTCAAGGTCTTACATGACAGTCTTTCCCATTGCCCTGATGGCAGTGCCCACCATTCTGCCCTTTTCCTCTATGCTCCACATGCTTTGAAGTTATCTCCTGTGTCTTGACTCGGTGCACCCTGTTCCAGCTTCAAGGCCTGTGCACGTCTTACTTCAGCTGCCTGGGACGGCTCTTCACCCAAATTCCCATGAGACTGGCATATCTTGTCATCTAGGTCTCAGCTCAAATCACACATCCTCTGAAATCTGACCTGACCTCCCTTTGTCTGTGATCACTTTCAATGTCATTATCTTGTTAACTTTAACCACCATCTAAACATCTTAGTTTTTTCAATTGCTTTTGGTTATTGTCTGACTTCCTCCCTAAGAAAGTAAGTTCCAGGCCGGCGTGACTTTTGTCAATGTTGTTTGTTCCTGTATCATCAGAGGTGAGAGTAGTGCCTATCCCAGGGGCTTGGAAAATACTTATTAAAGGGTGGAGTTACTAAATAAAAGAAAGAAAAACCAAACAGGAATACTTTTCCTACCTTATTTTACAAGATTCTCATCTATTCTGAGAAAGTAATGCATGACACAACGTTTCCAAAACAAAAGGAACACAGCTGCACAGGTTTGGTTCTTTAATAACTTGATGGTGCATTTTCTTCTCTCATTTGTCATTTCAGCTCTGTATCATTGATAGCTTTTGTTGGAAGGCAATTGTTAGACAGGCTTCCCTCTTGAGTTGGTTTGTACTAACTTTCAGAAGATTCTCTTTGTAATGCCATATCACAATAACCTCAATTAAGCGAACAAGAGTGTGCATGACTATTAGAATCTGGATTTGTGTAGTAACTGCTGACATGTTCTTTTACTATACTAATGGCAGTTAAGAGTACTATAATAAGAGATGACATAAATTCAGAAAGGGGACCTTTCTTTAAGGTGGCTTTTCCTCTTTCTGCCAGCACTGGGAGTGTGCCCGGCAATGCATGTATAATAGCATTTTATATCAACTCTACTATGTGTTAACTTGCAAGAAGTGGCTGAAGGGACCACAAAATAAACTTTGGCTTAATAAACTATCCATCTGATGGTTTCAAGTACACTACAGTTTTGATTTAGTGTGATTTTCATGATTTTAGGCCTTGGACATATTTGGAAATCCATAATCACCATGAAGCAATCTCATGTTCATTAAGTACTTTTTAAATGTTAGGAGTATACATACTTACAAAAAGACTCTCTGCCCTCCAAAAGTATATTAGGTAGGATTAGGTTGGATGTAAGAGAACAAAGCCCAAAATAACAAAGATATGAGTACAAGAGAAATTTATTTCTCTGAAGTAAAATAAGCCTGGAAAGAGCTGGTTTGGGGCTATCAAGTGAGACACAGTGTCAAGGAGCCAGGGTCCTTTCCACTGCTTTTCTATTATCCTTAGTGTGTGGCTTCCATATCAGATTCTGAGAGGACTGGTCTAGTGCCAGACCCAGGACACCAAGCTATCTCGGAGAGTACAGAAAGGATCAGTGGATGACACACCCTTCTCCTTTTTAAGGAGAATTTTCATCAGCATCTCATTAGACGTAATCACGCGGATGCATGGGGAATTTAGGATACAGGATTCTTATTCTCGATGGCCATGTGCCTAGCTAACATTTACAGATCCTAATTCTAAGGACAAAAGAAAAATATATTGGGGGAAAAGAACTCAGGGCCACAAAGACAAAACACAGAAAATTTCAAAGTTAAAAATCTAATATTTCAGTGATAATATTGAGTAGAAAAGCATAGTGATTAAATAATTACAGAGTTGGAGTTAGGTTGTATAAATTTAAAGTCTGGGTCCATCTTTTATTTGCAGTGTGAACTTGGGTAAGTATTTAAACTTTCCAAGCCCCAGTTTCTCATCCATAAATAGAGGATGATAATAACATGTATCTCACAGAAGCCTACTGAGGTGATCAAATAAATTGAGGGGCATAGAGCTTGCTCACTTTTAGCACTCAATAAATATTGACGATGAAGATGATGATGATGATAGTGATGTTAATGGGTAATAGAAATAATGGTAGTAGTAGTAATATAAGAACTGCCAAAACATTATGATTACTATGACTAGTATCAGAGAATGCTTGGAAGGCCCCTAGAACTGGGAGTACTACAGACAGACCAGGGTGGATAGGTTGGATTTACAGAGCTAGAAAAAAAAAGACCTCCTAGCTGAGCACATCAGAACAACATGACCAAGTACAACATCAATCTCTGCTCTCTTCAAAAACCTTTATAACTTCATTGCAAATGGATTTAAAGCAGCTGGGAATTGGAAGTTTACTGAACTTGTATATAACCAATGCGTATTGACTGAAGTATTAATACACACAATATTCTATTATAGACCATTATCTGGGTTGCTTCTAAGGAAAATACAAATTATTAATTGTATTTGCTAGAATCTAGCTATGTGAAATACTTAGATAGCACTTTTGGATGAAAAAATTATTAACCTGATAACAGTCATCTCAAAGTTACAAAAAAGAAAAAAACAACAGAGAAATCTTAAATATCCTACTAATGGCAAACCACTGAGCAAAAGTAAAGTCATCATATCTGTTTTCCACCCAGTATTCGTGAATACACACACACACACACACACACACACACATTTTTTCAAAATGTGAGGAGATTTAGGTATACCTTCAATTGCCATAATTAATTTATTCTTGCCTAAAACACTAAAACATTCACCTGAGCGTGAATGCTTCATTTTTTCACCATTGGAAATCACATGAAAGTTCTACCCCCGTTAGAAAGCCTAATTTAAAATTAATATGTATGCATTTTCTTTCATCTTTTAAATATGCAAAAATAAGCTGTTTCTCAGTGATGAAGAACTAAACAGTGGTTTGAAATGACACTTATTTGAATTTCATAAATCAATCTTTCCCTATATCTTTTTTTCTTTCTTTAGCTGTCACTCAGAGAAGTGCAGGCACACAGTTGAGAGCTCAGCAATGTTCTCTACAAGGAGTGAACCTCAGAAAGCTAATTCTTTCACCACTTTTAATTATACGTTTTACTCAACTTATGTGATTTAACTATAATCAGTTATTATTTTTTTAATCCCTTACTATGTGCTGGGCACTCTTCTAAGATCTTTATATTCTCTGTTTCATTTAATCCTCACCAGAACTAAATGAGGTGGACACTATTACTGCACCCATTTCAGAGCCCAGGTAACTAAGACACAGAGAGAGTAAGTACCTTGGCCGATGTACGGGTGATAAAGAGTGGAGACAGGATTAGAACTCTAGTCTGCCTCTACATAGCAACACTTAATTCCCTGCATTATTTTGCCTCTTATATACATAGGTCCCCTTTCAAACTACTGGGTAAAGAGAAATATTTTCATCTTTAGTTGGAAATTATAACACTTCATTTTCACAAAGATAATCCAGTTATATTCAGAGAAATAACAGTAACATGTTTGATTCTCCCACAAAAGAATCTACCTCAATGTCTACACACCTGTCTGAGACATAGTGAACTCTTTTTAAAGCAGAAGAGGAAAAAAACACTACACATGGGAAACTAGCTGCTTTATGCGGTTATAAAGCTGGCTGGATCTTTACAAGATAAATGCTCCATCTGATAAAAAGCTATGAGAGCTACACAAGCACCTACCAGAGTGCATGCATAGCTTCTTAATAATTCCTTGTTGTTTTAACAAAAACACATCAACATAGCCCATTTTGACAGCCACATAATGCTACCACCAACTTGTTGTGATAAAAAATAAACCTGACTGAATGTAAATGGGGAAACCCATTTAAAATATGTTAGGGGAATAAATACATAGCAGTCTAATCAAGACGGTAAGTACATTTTCAGTTAGCTCAAATTCTTTATGGACAGATGACATGAATACAGATTAAAGGAACAGATTTTTTTTTTTTCATCATAGGAAAGAAAAGAATTACACACACACACACACACACAAGCACACTGTTGAGATAAAGAACATACTAACTTTATCATTCAACTTCCAATCCTAAATGCTTCTGCCATTTTTTCCAGGTGAACTGCAATGAGATTTATTATAAAGGAGGGGGGTAATGGGTAGTTTCCAAAGGATGGAGTACTGGAGACTGAATAGAGTCACCTTGTATATGCTTCATTAATGCCAAACTCTCCTGATAATAAAGAGGAGGCAGGCTTCCTTAAAGAGCAACGAATCTGGAAAGGGCTGTGAAGTTTGCTTTCAGGAAGATCTCCAAATAGGCACCCAAGGTAATTTCTGAAATATAACCCAACTGGGTCATCCTCACACACCTCCACCCCCTGACTCTTTCAATGGCTTCACAATGCTTTTAGGATAAAAGCAATGCTTACAAGTCTCTATATACCCCTTCTTCCATGAACCACTAGGTTCCAACTCATATCTCCTTCACCCCATGTTCCATGCTCACCAATCTGTCAGTTGCTAAAAAATCCATGTACCTTCCACTTCAGGGCCATTTTCCAAGTCTCACTGTGGCTGCTTCCCCAGCACCTAGGACAGTACCTATGATTTCATCAGCACGTATACATAGTAATGCACACATGGAATGACTAAATGCATGCCACTTCCTTTTCTTGTTTGCTGCCTCCCATTCCATTTTTAACTAACGGAATCCTTCTCTTAGCTTGAGATCAAATGGTACCATGTCCCTCTCTTCACAGCACTGGCCAAAGTTGTAATTCTACATTTATTTCTGTGTTAGTTTAATTAGAACCCACTTTTCTTCTCAATTTTACCTCCATGAAAATAGAAGCCAAGTCTTTGTGGGTTTTGCTTGTTTATTTTTGGTTTTCCTCACTATTGTTTTCCCAGTGACTGGCATAGTAGCTCATGCATTTGGCAGCCCACAAATGTTTTTTTGCATGTATGAGTGAGTGACTGAGTGAAGATCCTAGAAACAGTAAAGTCCTTCAACATTTTTATAAAGTAACCCAGGTATCATATTCTCTTTGACAAATAAAGGAAGTAGATGGGCAGAATTCTAACCCACTGGCTAATGATAAAGAACCCTGGAAATACGATATTAAAATCTGTGATGAAATTTAAATATTTTCTAATATTTCTCCACCAATAGTTTTAAGTAAAGTATATGCTTGCCATATATTGTATTTCTGATACTTCAACTTTGGACTAAGGAAAAAAAATTGCATCCATTTCCATGGGGAATGTTATAGCCTCTGGGTCAAAAGGAATTAGTTTAAAACTTATAGGGATTCTACAAAAACACATAAAAAATTGTTTCACTTCATTTCGTTCTGAAAATGTACAGGTGAATCAGTGAAAAGATGACTAATTCTTACCATTGTTTTTAAAATAGGGTCTTTGCCCAGTGATGGGTATTAAGGAGGGCACGCATTGCATGGAGCACTGGGTGTTATATGCAAACAATGAATCATGGAACATTACATCAAAAACTAGTGATGTACTGTATGGTGACTAACATATGATAACAAAAAGGGGTCTTTCTGCAAAAATACTGGTAAAAGCTTGCAGTCATAGTAGCGAGGATAATTCCTTTATAAATTAATGAGGTCGACGAATCAGAGACTTTAGAATTGTAAATGAATTTCAAAAAAATCTACGTGAGATAAACATCTCATATGAATTATATAAGAACATCTTTGTTTTCCCTCCTTATTTTGCACACTTCTGAATTTATCTGTCTAGAAGAAACACAAATATTTGAAAAGGGCAGCCTTTATTTTGTCTCTTTGGCAGCCAAATCCCAGAGTGACTTATAACAACAATATAGATGTTATAAGATAAAATAAAATAAAAAAATCGTGTTTGCCATATGTTGTCAAATGAATTGTTTTTATTTGTTTTGTAGGATTTCTATGACACTTATTAATTAAAATTAGAGTGAGCTCATTATAATGGTTTATATTCCAGAGCAATATTTTTATCTGAAGTGGGAATCTGACCTTTACAGAGTTCTTAATGACTCAACTCAAACAAAAACATGTTGATACCTCACGTTATCAAGGATGGATGTTTGCTGAAACTCTCAAGTGTGTCAGTGATATCATTTATCACGAGTAGGACATACTTCCTATGTTTAAAAGATTGTGAAGATTGTGGGGTTCATAGCCATTTGGGAGAAAGTAGAAAATAATTCAGGATTCTACAATTTTTAAAATGAAGGAGTATCGGGAGCATACTACGGATTCCCTCCATTTGTCATGTCTTCCTTACTCAGTTTAAACTTTTATTCCCACCTCCTGATTCCAACAGTCTTCTGAAAATTCAGTTCATTTCAACTTCCAACTCCTAAGTTTTTTGTCAACTTTTCTATGAAAATACACTGCCTTGAGAGTTCTCCCAGAGGTAAAAGAAAGGGTTTTTAAAAGAAAAAATTCTGAACTTAATGGCCTTTCAACTGGTGAGTTTTTATTTACTCATTTTATTTATTTTTGGTAGTGCTGATATTCACTTGGCTGTTCAAAGAAAAGAAAAATATCAGCATTTGTCTAAAGAGCATCCCTCCTAATCTAATTTTTAAAATGGAAAGTAGGTCAAAAGTCATCATACTGCAGCTGCCTCAAATAACTTGTACATGTAATATTGGGATGAACATTAATCTGGCATGATTTTTGCACTTGAGGCTTTAGCATTTTGTCTGGAATAAATGTTAAGCAATAAGGGCAGCATCTGATAATCAGTAATTTCTGTGTTGTCTTGTAGGGTCAGGAAATGGATTATCCTTATTGTACAAGCACTCAGTTTAATTAAGCAATCAATTATTCATTCAGTCTCTATTTAGGCTCAGCACTGTGCTAGGTGCTTTGGGGAAAAAACAAGTGTAAAATAGTACCTGTGCTTAAGTCTCAAACTTATGACCAAGGCACCCATGTGAACTAAGGGGAGAAAAGATGGGACACAGAGGTCAAGTAAGAATGAGGACTATAGTAATTATAAAAGACTCCAGAGAGCAGTTTGCATATGATGTGGGTAGGCGGGAGTGAAATGGAAATAATTTTGATGAAAATGTATTTCAAGGAAGGAGAATATGAGAGTTATTATAAACCTAGCTTCCACAATCATACAATGAGAATACAATGAATTTATGCTTACAGTTAAAATATGGGGAAAACATCACTACTTGTTAGATAAATTAATAGTCTCCTACCTCTTTACATAGGCAAATAAAAGTTATCAGCTTTGAAGTATTTTAAAACTCTTCATATCCGTTGGATGGATTATTTTCTTCTTTACAATTTTAATATCTTTAAAAAAGATTAGATTTGTCTAAAGCCTATTGTTGCCTAATCTTTCAAGATGTATATATATATATTTTAAAATACATGCTGGTATATCCTGGATGTGCTTTGTTTCTGTTCATGACTTTATTTAAAATGAATAAAATATTAACACTTCAGCCAAAAATAGTTACACAGAATGTTACCATTTTGGAATGACCCTGAATTCAAGTCTAAGCCATATCCATTTTCTAAGCCATATCCTTCTTAATGTTATAACCTACCCAACTTTTGCCATGATGTTACTCATTTGTCAATATCTATTTAAAAATAAACATTTACTGGCCTATCCCAATCCCCCCCGCCCCCTGAAGCCCTCAGTTTGTTTCCCATATTGCATGGTGCACTGGGTATTATACGCAAATAATGAATCATGGAACATTGCATCAAAAACTGGGAATGTACTTATGGTGACGAATGTAACAAAATAAAAATTATTTAAAAAATTAAAAAAATAAACATTTGTTTGTCGATGTGAACTTTTAAAAACTGTTTATTTTGAAATGACTGTATACTTATAGAAATGTTGCAGAGATGGTATAGAGAGTTCCCATACACCCTTCGGCCAGCAACTCCCACTGTTAATATCCTATGTTATTACCATGGTACACTTACCGCAAATAAGAAACTAAGATTGGTACAATTCTGTTAACTAAACTACAGACTTCATTTGGATTTCCCCAGTTTCCCGCTAATGTCTTTTTTTTTTTTCTCTCTCTTCCAGGACCCCATCTAAGCAATCACACTACGTTTAGTCATTAGCCATACCCCCTTGGTCTCTTCCAATCTGCGAATATTCTTCAGTCTTTTCCTGTTTCTCATGAATCTGACACGTTAAAAGAATAATGGTTATGTGTTTTGTACACTATCCCTTAAGTGGGTTTATCTGACACTTTCTCATAATTAAGCTGATGTTATATAATTTTGGGGAGAGTACCATAATGTGTCCTTCTAATGGCATTATATCAGGGGATACATAATACCAATATACTTTATTATTGGTAATGTTAAGCTTGATCACTTGGTTCAGGCTCTTTCTGCCAGTTTTCAACCATAAAGTTACTATTTCCTCATTGCATATTCTCCTCATTAGAAGTGATTTATTAAGTCCAGCTAGGTAACATTTCCTAGAGGGAAGAAATTCAAAGAATTTGTGGACATATGTTAACATTATCACAGTGATTAATCAATATATAGTGTGATACTTTAAGACTATACACTTATCCTGATGATCCTTGAAATTTCGCCCACTCATTTAAGTATTCACCAGTGGATCTTGCTTGCAATTATTACTATTGTGGTCTAATGGTAATTGCCTTTCCCTCATTCTGTCTATATTTACTAATTATAATTCTTCTATAAGGAAGTGTTGTCTTTTCTACTCCATTTACTTATTTATCTAATCATTTATTTATATCAATGTGGATTTGTAAATATTCAATTTATTCTTTAGCCTATAATCCAATACTATAATTATTTAATTGGTTGCTCAAATTGCTCCAGCCTTGGCTATGGGAGAGTTTTCAAGTTGGCTGCTATGCCCGTTTGACATGCTCCCATGCTCCTTCTTCTCCTCCTCCTTCTTTTTTAACACCTCCTTTTCTGGCATCATAAGATACATCAAGTGCATTTAATATTTTCCCTGCTCAGGCCGTGAAATCAACCATTTCTGCAAGGAATTCTGGTTCCTTTTATTGGAGGATAATCTTTAGAGTCCAAGATCTGGTCCCTGGGTGTGTTCATTGCTACTGTGGTGTTACCGCTGTGGAAATCAATGAAGCCCACCCAAATGAGAAGAAGCAAAGGTTACTTATTCACGGTTTGCTAGAGCAGTGGAGTCAGCCCCCTCACTTGAATTTGACAGAGACTCAAAGGCAGGCAGGAGAGAAGGAAAGCTTTTTAGTGGAGGGAAGAGAAGGGTTCAGATATGCCCTGATGGAAGGCTATTCGCATGGGGAAGCTGTAGGTAGGTGAGCTAAAAGCAGGGCATCCTGTGTAATTGGTTAGGGATAAATACTTATCTTTCTCTGGTTGGTCCTAAGTTAGAGGCATGTCCAGAAATTAGGGAAGCTGCCTGTTATTAATAAAATCCTAGCCATTCTGAGCCAACTGTTACAAGGGTTATGGTTTGGCTTCCTGAACCAGTTGTTAGGGCAAGCAATCTGACTTCCTATTAGTCTGACGTATAAGTAGTAGGCTGGCTTCCTAGGGTGGTTACTGTAGATAATGGGGTGGTTTCCTGGGCTGGGCTCTCTAAGAGGCAGGTAGGAAATGTACATGCTTACTGATGCAGGCACATACACATATCTCTTTATCTATCTATCTATCTATCTATCTATCTATCTTTCTGTAGATAAAATAAATACGAATTCATACTCAGGCCTTCAACTCTAATCTGACACCAAAAAGTTTATTCTAGCATCCCTTCTTAGCTTATTTGTAACCACTTTCTCCAACAGTGAGACATCTGGCTCTCATCTATGCTGTATTTATTTGTTTGATAGACCCCAGTATACAAATTGTTTTTTTGTTTTTTTTAATTTTCTTTCCCACAATTCCTAACCCATATCCTTAGGAGAAACAAATTTACCAACCAGAGCACATTATGTACACTTAACTTCATTTCATATTTAGCTTTTAAGTATCTAGTCAAAACACTGCTTTCAAAAGTTACTTAGTCATCTCCTTTCTTCTCTACCTCCTTCAGCATAATTATGTTATAGATTTCTAATATCATTAGATTGATTTGTCATAGTTTGCATTCCATCTGGGTTTATCAGATATCTGGCTGATTTTTTTTTTTTTTAAGATTAGTATACAATAAAATTAACTCCTTGTGTTCTGTGGCTCTATAGATTTGACACAACTGCATCACCCCCATATTCTATCATACAATCCCTTTGTAGCCAACACCTACCTATACTTGAAGTTTAAAAAAAACCTGAATCTTTTGGGGTCCCAGGACCAAGATGGTGATATAGCAGGCTCCCAAGCTTATTTCCTCCTACAACTGCACAGAACATACAGTTCCCTGTGGAGCAATGCCCTCTGAAAGAAATCCAAAAACCACCTGAGTGACCACTACACATCAAACAGATGAGACAATACATCGAAACTGGTAGGAAAGACTAGGACATACTCTCACCATAAAACCCACACCTGACACAGCTCCATACAACGTGGAGGAAACCCCTAATTTGTAGCTTCTCCTTGAGGAGTAAAGCATTTGAACCCTACACCTTGTGCTTCAACTTTTAAGACAGCCACTGGAGGGATGGGCTCTCAAAATACGTAGCTCTGAAAGCCAATGGGGCTGTGTCTATAAGGCCCATGAGACTTTAGCAAAGCAGTGCTCAACTGAGACACAGCCTTACTCCGGCTCTCCCCCCAGCACAGTGGGACTAGGCAAAATCCAAAATATCCTGTCTTCCAGCTTTCCCTGAATGAGTTTTATCTGCATAGTTTAAAAGCTGCTGCCCACTTGTGATAAGCACCAGGTGTTGTATGCAAGTGCTGAATCACTAAATTGTACACCTGAAACTCATATTACACTGTATGTAAATGAACTGGAATTTAAATAAAACCTTAAAAATAAAATAAAAGCTGCTGCCTTAAGGCCAGGCTTCCAAACTAGAAGGCACTAGGAATAGGCTGTGATCCTTTCAGAAATGAGGGGAAATAGAGGACTAACCTCCTGCCTTCTTTTAATCTTCTCCAAGTCACCAGCACTTCCCTGGAAGGAGCTTGTACACATGTCTGTGCCTCAGGTTTTACAGCTGCTGCCCAAGAGAGGGTCCCTAGATCAGCTGGATATGGTAGCTAAAAGGGCTTCTGTTTATGAATGCCAAAGGACTACAGCAAATAAAGAAGTAATTCTTAACTGGCTATCCCCAGAAGGTTCAGCACAGAGGGAGCACACAAAATCACCTCTCCTAGTCTTTTCCTTAAAGAGGTTATCTGCATACTTGGGGCACCTGGGTGGCTTAGTTGGTTAAGCATCTGACTCTTGGTTTCGGCTCATGTCATGATCTCAGGATTGTGAGATCGAACCCCCTGCACTGGGTTCCACATTCAGTGGGGAGTCTGCTTGAGATTCTCTCCCTCTGCCCCTCCCAGCACTCACTGGTTTGCGTGCTCTCTCTCTTTCCCTGTCTCTAAAATAAATAAATAAATCTTAAAAAAAGAGGTAAAAGCCACTGTCTGAGGGGCATACTTTCCCCATAAGGGAACCCTCATAAGACCATAAGCATATTTTTCAGCAAAAATCTTGGCAGGCCAGAGGGAATGGAATGACATATTCAAAGTACTAAAAGAAAAACAAAAAATAAAATAAAACTCTAAACAAGAAAACTCTACCCAGGAAAGCTGTCCTTCAGAAGCAAAGGAGAGATAAAGAGTTTCCAGATGAAAAACAAATAAAAAAAAAAAAAACTAAAGGAATTCATCAACACTAGACCAAACTTAAAATAAATGTAGAAGCGAGTTCTTCATACTGAAACAAAAGGAAGGTAATTAGATATGTGAAAACATATGAAAGTATAAATCTCACTGGTAAAGGTAACTATATAGTTAAATCCAGAATATGTTAATATTGTAATGGTGGTAGGTAAATCACTTATAATCCAAGTATAAAGGTCAAAAGAGAAAGTATTAAAAAAAACTATAATAATTTGTTAATGGACACATAATATAAACAGATGCAAATTGTGACATTAAAAAAAATAAAATATGGGGTTGACAGAGTTTTTGTATGCATCGAAGTTTAAGTTATTATCAACTCAAAATAGAATGTTATAAATGTGACTTATTTAAGACTCATGGCAACCATAAACAAAAAATCTATAGTATTTACACAAAAGATAAAGAGAAAAGAATCAATACATAATACTACATAAAATAATCAAATTACAAAGGAAGAGAGCAAGGAAGGATAAAAATAACAGGGGAATTAGAAAACAGCCATAAAACAAGCACCAAAATGTCAATAGTTAAGTCCATATCTACCAATAAATACTTTAAGTATAATGGACTAAATTCTCCAACCAAAAGACAGGCAATGGCTGAGTAAAACAAACAAAAAACAAAAAACAGGACCCAACTATATACTGAGTACAAGAGGCCCACCTCAGCTTTAAAGGCACACACAGACTGAAAGTGAGAAGATGAAAAAAGATAAACCATGCAGATGGAAACCAAAAGGAAGTGTGAGTAGCTACACTTATATCACACAAAACAGACTTTAAGGCAAAGACTATAATACAGACATAGAAAGCCATTACATAATGATGAAGAGGTCAATCCAACATGAGGATATAACATTTATAAATATTTATGCACTGACATAGAGCACCGAAATATATAGAATATTTAAAAGATCTAATGGGAGAAGTGGATAGCAATGCAATAATAGGGATTTCAATACCCTACTTGCAATGTTATATAGATAACTAGACAGAGAATCAAGAAGGAAACATTGGATTAAACTACATATTAAACCAGATGGGTCTAACAGATATATACTGAACATTCCATCAACAGCAGCAGAATGTACAATCTTTCATAGTGCACATGGAACACTCTCTGGGATAGACCTTATGTTCGCCCACAAAACAAGACTTAATAAATTTAAGAATATTGATAACATATTTAAGCATCCTTTCCAACCACAATGATATGAAACTAGAACCCAATTATAAAAATACTAAAATTAACATATATGTGCAGATTAAACAACATGTTACTGAACAACAGATGTGTCAAAGAAGAAATCAAGAGAAACCAAAAACTATATTGAAACAAATGAAAATGGAAACAAAACACACCTTTGAGAATCAACAAAACCAGTTCTAAGAGGGAAGTTCATAGTAATAAAAGCCTACATTAAGAAAAATAAAAGATATCAAATAAACTAACTTAAGCATCAAGGAACTAGAAAAAGAAGAACAAACAAAGCTCTAGGTTGGCAAAAGCGAAGAAATAACAAAGATAAATGAATAAATGGAGTAGAGACTAAAAAGACAATAGAAAAGATTAGTGTATGGACAAATTCTTAGAAACATACAAACTACCAAAGCTGTAACAGGAAGAAATAGAAAATTTGAACAAGTAATGAATCATGGAACTTTACATCAAAAACTAGGGATGTACTGTATGGTGACTAACATAATATAATAAAAAATTATTATAAAAAAAAAAAAGAAAATTTGAACAGACTTATAACCAGCAAAGAAACTGAATCAGTAATCAAAAATCTCCCAACAAATAAAAGTCCAGGGCTGGATGGATTCCCAGGGGAATTCTACCAGACATTTAAAGAAGAGTTAATACCTATTCTTCTTAAATTGTTCCAAAAAATAGAAATGGAAGGAAAACTTCCCAACTCCTTCTACAAGGCTAGCATTACCTTGATTCCAAAACCAGAAAAAGACCCTACTAAACAGGAGAATTACAAGCCAATATCCCCGATGAACACAGATGTAAAAATTCTCAACAAGATACTAGCAAACTGAATCCAACAGTACATTAAAAGAATTATTCACCAAGATTAAGTGAGATTTGTACCTAGGCTGCAAGGGTGAATATTCACAAAGCAATCGGCGTGATAAACCATATGAATAAAAGAAAGAATAAGAACCATATGATCCTCTCAATAGATGCATAAAAAGCAATTGACAAAATATAGCATCCATTCTTGATAAAACTCCTCAACAAAGTAGGGATAGATGGAACATAACTCAACATCATAAAAGCCATATAATGAAAGACCCACAGCTAATATCATCCTCAATGGGAAAAAAACTGAGAGCTTTTCCTCTGTGATCAGGAACAAGACAGGAATGTTCACTCTCACCATTACTTTTTAACATAGTACCAGAAATCTTAACCTCAGCAATCAGACAACAACAACAACAAATAAATAAAAGGCATCCAAATCAGCAAGGAAGAAGACAAACTTTCTCTATTTGCAGACGGCATGACACTCTATGTAGAAAACCCAAAAGACTCCACCAAAATATTGCTAGAACTAATACATGAATTCAGCAAAGTCACAGGATATAAAATCAACATACAGGAATCTGTTGCATTTCTATATGCCAATAATGAAGCAGCAGCAAAAGAAATCAAGGAATTGATCCCATTTACAATTGTGCCAAAAACCATAAGGTACCTAGAAATAAACCTAACCAAAGAGGTAAAAGATCTGTACTATGAAAAAACTATAGAACACTCATGAAAGAAACTGAAGAGGACACAAAGAAATGGAAAAACATCCATGCTCATGGATTGGAAGAACAAACATTGCTAAAATGTGTATACTACCCAAATTATTCTACACATTTAAAGGAATCCCTATCAAAATACCAACAGCATTTCTCACAGAGCTAGAACAAAAATCCTAAAATGTGTATGGAACCACAAAAGACCCCAAATAGCCAAAGCAATCCTGAAAACCAAAAAAAAGAAAAGCAAACCTGGAGGAATGATGATTCCAGACTATAAGCTATATTACAAAGTTATAGTCATCAAGACAGTATGGTACTGCCACAAAGACAGACACAAAGATCAATGCAACAGAATAGGAAACCCAGAAATGGACCCACAACTATATGGTCAACTAACTGTTGACAAAGCAGGAAAGAATAGCCAATGGAAAAAAGACAGTGTCTTCAACAAATGGTGTTAGGAAAATTGGACAGCAACATGCAGAAGAATGAAACTGGGCCACTACCTTATACCATATACAAAAATAAATTAAAAATGAATGAAAGACCTAAATGTGAGACAGGAGACCATCAGAACCCTAGAGGAGAACACAGGCAGCAGCAACCTCTTTGACCTGAGCCACAGCAACTTCTTGCTAGACACATCTCCAAGGGCAAGAGAAACAAAAACAAAAGCAAACTATTAGGACTTCATCAAGTTAAAGGCTTCTGCACAGCAAAGGAAACAATCAACAAAACTAAAAGGCAGCTTACAGAATGGGAGAAGATATTTGTACATGAAATATTTGATAAAGGGCTAGTATCCAAAAATCTATAAAGAACTTACCATTGTTAACATCCAAAACCAAATAATCCAGTTGAGAAATGGACAGAAGACATGGATAGACATTTGTCTAAAGAAGACACACAGATGGCTAATAGACACGTGAAAAGATGCTCAACATCACCCATCATCAGGGAAATACAAATCAAAACCATGATGAGATACCAACTTACACTGGTCAGAATGGCTAAAATTAACAACTCAGGTAAACAACAGGTCAGTTAGTGAGGATGCAGAAAAAGGGGGACCCTCTTGCACTATTGGTGGGAAGGCAAACTGGTGCAGCCACTCTGGAAAACAATGTGGAGGCTCCTCAAAAAGTTAAAAATAGAACTACCCTACAAACCAGCAACTGCACTACTAGATTTTTATCCAAAGGATACAAAAATACTGATTGAAAAGGGTACAGAACCCTGATGTTTATAGCAGCATTATCAATAATAGCCAAACTATGGAAAGGGTAGATACACACACACACACAATGGAACATTACTCAGAAGGATGAAATTTGCCACTTGTGATGATGTGGACAGAGCTAGAGTATATTATGCTAAGTGAAAGGAGTCAGAGAAAGACCAACACCATGTAATTTCACTCATATGTGGAATTTAATAAACAAAACAGGTCAATATATGAGAGGGGAAAAAAAGGGGGGGGGAAACAAACCATAGGAGACTCTTAATGATAGAGAACAAACTGAGGGTTGATGATGGAGGAAGGTGGGTGGGGGATGGGCTAGATGGATGGTGGGTATTAACAAAAGCACTTTTTATGATGAACACTGGATATTATGTGTAAGTGATGAACCAGTGAATTCTACTCCTGAAGTCAATATCGCACTGTATGTTAACTAATTAGAATTTAAACAAAAATTTAAAAAAAGATTAGTGTATAAGAGCTGCTTTTTTTAGTGATAAAATAGACAAAGCTTTGGTTAAACTTAAGAAGAAAAGAGAAGAGGGGACAAAAATAAATAGCACCAGATATGAGAGAGAAACATTACACATAATTCCAAAGAAATATAAAGAATCATAAGAGACTATTATTAACAATTATATATGAACAGGGGCGCCTGGGTGGCACAGCGGTTAAGCGTCTGCCTTCGGCTCAGGGCGTGATCCCGGCCTTAAGGGATCGAGCCCCACATCAGGCTCCTCTGCTATGAGCCTGCTTCTTCCTCTCCCACTCCCCTTGCTTGTATTCCCCCTCTCGCTGGCTGTCTCTATCTCTGTCGAATAAATAAATAAAATCTTAATAAAAAAAAACAATTATATATGAACAAATCAGATAACCTTGAAGAAATGGATAAAGCCCAAGACATATATGACCCACCAAGACTGAATTATGAAGAAATACAAAATGTGAAATGGCCGAAAATAAATCAGATTGAATCAGTAACCCAGACTTTCCCAACGAAGAAAAGTCCAAGACCAGATGGCACTGATGGTGATTTCTACCAACATTTAAAAAATTAATGCAAATGCTTCTCAGAGTCTTCTAAATTAAAGAGGAAAGAATACTGCCAAACTCATTTCTGAGGTCATCATTATTACCCGGATACCAAGACAAGGACACTACAAGAAAAAAAAATTAAAGGCCAGTATGCCTGGTGATCATAGGAGCAAAAATCATCAACAAAATATTATCAAACTGAATTCAATAATACATGACAACGATCATACACCACGATTAAGTGGGATTTATTCTAGAGACGTAAGGATGGTTCAACATCCACAAATCAACCAATGTGATCTGTCACATTAACAAAATAAAGGATAAAAATCATATGATCATTTGAGTGCGAAAAATCACTTGACAAAATTCAGCATTCTTTCATGATAAATACTCTCAAGAAACTGGGCAGAGGGAATGTACACAACATGATAAAGGGCATAGATGACAAACCCACAGCTAGCATTATAGTTAATGGTAAAAAGCTGAAAGCTTTTCCTCTAGGATCAGGAACAAGACAAAGATGTCCACTCTCACCACTTTTATTCAACATAGTACTGGAACTAGCTAGAGCAATTAGGCAAGAAAGAAAAATAAAAACAAATAAAAGATATCCAAATAGGAAAGAAAGAAGTAAAACTGTATTTATACACGGCATGATACTGTTTACAGAAAACCCTAAAGAATCCACCAAAACTGTTAGAACTAATAATTTCAGAAAGTTGCATGATACAAAATCAATACACAAAAATCAATTACATTTCTACACACCAACAATGAACGATCAGAAAGAGAAATCAAGAAAACAATCCCACTTACAACAGCACCAAAATGAATTAAATATTTAGGAATATTTAACCAAAGAAGTGAAAGACCTGCACACTGAAAACCATAAAAGACTCATGAAAAAAATTAAGAAGACACAAATAGCTGGAGAGTCCTGCCACGTTCACAGACTGGAAATATTAATATTGCTAAAATGTCCATACTACCCAAAGTAATCTACAGAATCAGTGGAGGCCCTATCAAAATTCCAAAGGCATTTTTCACAGAAATAGAAAAAACAATCCTAAAATTTGTATAGAAGCACAACACACCAAAAAGCTAAAGAAATCTTAAAAAAAAAAAAAAAAAAAAGGAACAAAGCTGGAGACAACACATTTCCTGATTCAAATTATATTACAATGGGATAGTAGTCAAAGCAGTATGGTATTGGCAAAAAAATAGACACAGAGACCAATGAAACAGAAGAGAAAGCCCAGAAATAAGTGAATATGTGGTCAATTTTTTTTTAAACAAAGAATCTAAGAATACAAAGTGGGGAAAGAATAGTCTTTAATAAATGCTATTAGGAAAAAATAAGCTCAAATGGATTAAAAACCTAAATGTGAGACCTGAAACCATAAAAATCCTAGAAGGGAACACAGGCAGCAATTTCTCTGACATCAGCTGTAGCAACATTTTTCTAGATATGTCTCCTGAGGCAAGGGAAACAAAAGCAGAAATAAACTATTGGGACTACATCAAAATAAAAAAGCTTCTGCCTAGTGAAGAAAATAATCAACAAAACTAAAAGGCAAACTACAGAATGGGAGAAGATTTTGTAAATGATATATCTGATAAAGGGTTAGTATCCGAAATCTATAAAGAACTTATCAAACTAAACACCCAAAAAACCCCAAATAATACAGTTAAAAATGGGCAGAAGACATGAACAGACATCTCTCCAAAAAAGACTTAGAGGTGGCCAACAAACACATGAAAAAGATGCTCACCATCACTCATCATCAGGGAAATACAAATCAAAACCACAATGAGATACCACCTCACACCTGTCAGAATGGCTAAAATAAAAAACACAAGAAACAACAAACACTGGCAAGGATGTGGAGAAAAAGGAACCCTCTTGCACTGTTGGTGGGATGTAAGCTGGTGCAACCACTGCGGAAATTGTATGGAGGTTTCTCAAAAAGTTAGAAATAGAAATACCCTATGATCCAGTAATTGCACTACTGTGTATTTATCCCCAAAACACAAAAACACTAATTCAAAGGGACACCTGCACCCCTATATTTTTAGCATATTATTTACAATAAACAAATAATGGAAACAGCCCAAATGTCCATTGACTGATGAATGGATAAATAAAATAATAAGATGTGGTATGAGAGAGAGAGAGAGAGAGAGAGAGAGTATGTGTGTGTGTGTGTGTGTGTGCGCGCGCGCGCACGCGCAGTGGCATATTACTCAGTCATAAAAAAGAATGAAATCTTGTCATTTGCCACAACATGGACAGAACTAGAGAGAACTATGCTAAGCAAAATAAGATAGAGAAAGACAAATACCATATGATTTCCCTCATGTGGAATTTAAGAAACACAACAAACATGCAAAGGAAAGAAAATGAGAGAGAGAGAGAGAGAAAGCAAGAAACAGACTCTTAAGTATAGAGAACAAACTGATGGTTACCAGAGGGGAGGTAGGTGGGTGGACGCTTGAAATAGGTGATGGAGATTGAGGACTGAACTTGGCCTGATGAGCACCAGGCAATGTATGAATGTATGGAATTGCTGAATCACATATTGTGCACCTGCAACCAACACACTGTATATTAACATACTGGAATTAAAGACTTCATGAATGAATAAAATAAATTAAAAAAACAAATGGTGTTGGAAACTGGACTGCCACATGCAAAGGGATGAAACTGGATTCCTATATACACCATACAGAAAAATGAACTCAAAATGGATTAAAGACTTGAACATAAGACCCGGAATTGCACAAGTCCTAGAAGAAAATACAGGGGGTAAGCTCCTTGACACTGGTCTTGCCAATGATTTCTTTTGGATCTGACACCAAAAGCAAAGCCAACAAAAGCAAAAATAAACAAGTGGAATCACATCAAACTTAAAGGCTTCTACACAGCAAAGAAAACTATCAACAAAATGAAAAGGCAAACTATCAAATGGGAGAAAATATTTGCAAACCACATATTCAATGAAGGGTTAATATCCAAACTATACAAGAAACTCATACAACTTAATAGAAAAAAAACCCCCAGTTTTTAAAAAAGATTTTTATTTATTTGTTTGAGAGAGAGAAACAGCATGAGCTGGGGGGAGGAGCAGAAGGAGAGAGACAAGCAGATTCCCCGCTCAGCAGGGAGCCGGACACCAGGCTGGATCCCAGGACCACGAATTCATGACCCAAGCCGAAGGCAGATGCTTACCCAACTGAGCCACCCATGTGCCCCCAAATGTCCCAAATTAAAAAAAAAATTTTGCCCCAATGGGCAAAGGTCCTAAATAGACATTTTTCCAAAGAAGACATACAAATGGATAACAAGTACACAGAAATGTGCTCAACGTCACTAATCACCAGGGAAACGAAAAATCAAAACCACAATGAGATATCACCTCACACCTGTTAGGATGACTATTATCAAAAAGACAAGAGATAAATGCCAGAAAGGATGTGGAAGGACTTGGGGTAAAAGGGAACCTTTGTGCACCGCTGGTTGGAATTTACACCGGTATACTCACAATGGAAAACAGTATGAAGGCTTCTCAAAATATTAAAAGTAGAGCTACCGTATGATGCAGCAATTCTACTCACAGTTATATACCCAAAGGAAATGAAAGCATTATCTCGAAGAGATATCTGTATTCCCATGTTCAATGCAGCATTATTCATAACAGTCAAGGTACGGAAACAATCTAAGTGTCCACTGACAAATGAATTGATAAAAATATATATACATAGAATATAATACTATTGAGCCTTAAAAAAGAAAGAAATTCTGTCATTTGCAACAACATGGATCAGCCTGGAAGGCATTATGCTCAGTGAGATAAGTCAGACCAAGAAATACTACATATCAGTCAAACTCAGAAACAGAACAGAAAAGCAGTTGCCAGGGGCTGGGCAGTAGGGGAAATAGGGAGTGGTTGGTAAAAGGGTACAAACTTTCAGTAATAAGATGAATAAGGTCTGAGAATTTAATATATAACACTGTGACTATAGTGACAACAGTTTATTGTATAAGTGAAATTTGCTGAGAGAACTTAAATGGTTTCATCACCCCCTCCACCTAAAAAAAAAAAGGTAATTATGTGAGATGACAGATGTGTTAATAAACTGGATGAGAAGACTCCTTTCACAACTTATAACTGTATCAAAACAACACATTGTGTATTTTAAACAGCTCACAATTTTATAAATTATGTATCAACAAATTGGAAAAAATAAAATAAAAATGAAATATTTTGTTGTAATAATTATGAGTTAACATTGCAAAAGATCGGGGGATTTCAAGGTTAATTTGTGGGTTTTCAGTGAAACCATATTCTGTGTTCTTAGAGCAATCTCTAGATGTAACTCTTTGCTCTTATTGTCCCTAGCCTTTTGAGCACCAAGCTCATTACTATTAGAGAACATAGATCCTTTCTTCTTTTTATAATTCTTATGTATGATTTTCTCCTTTACTGAGCCCCTTTTGTAATGTCCCTGTAAATTTTTATTGAAGGTTTTTAAATTGCCTTTCCTTGAGAATAAGGATGCAGTTGCAGGATCTGAATTAAAATTTTTGGATTTCATCCTCCTTATGTTTAGATATACAACAAATTTACTGTTTACCAGGCCCGTTTACCTTGGTTTGATTAGTAGAAATTTCTATTACCTTTCTTCTTCAAATACTGATTTGAGTCTTATAGTCTTCTCTGAAATATTAATTTAATATCACCAGCATATACTTCATTATTTCCTCTCTAATTTATTGTTTCTCAATCTTGCCTGTAAATGAAAGTTTCAAATTGACTGGGTGCTATTTTATCATCAACTTTAGTTTGGCTTTAACACAGAAAGATCTCAGAGCTTTCTGGGGGGGTTTGTTTTTATATTTCTTATTTATTTTACTTTATTTTATTTTATTTTATTATTTTTTTAGTACAGTTGATACACAACATTACATTAGTTTCAGATACAGAGATCTCAGAGCTTTTTTTTCCTGTGCAGACCACTAAGTTTTCAGGACCAGAATAAAAAGTAAAACTCCAATTATGTCTAGGGTAAAATAAACGTTTGAGGAAAATAACTGAATCTTTAATTATTTAAAAAAATCTGTAATTAACTGTGAATTTTAATGATCTATTTGCTTCTTATCCTTTCATATCATTATTAGTTAAAAATCAACTGTATTGATGAATCAAAACCTGTGTAAAAATTTAGCCCCCTTTTTAAAAACCTAATAATGCCTATTAGCGATAATAAAGATTTTTAACTCTGGCAATGCTTAAGTACATATTTTTTAAAATTTTTATTTTTTATTTTTTTTAAAGATTTTATTTTTATTTATTTGACAGAGAGAGAGACAGGCAGCGAGAGAGGGAACACAAGCAGGGGGAGTGGGAGAGGAAGAAGCAGGCTCCCAGTGGAAGAGCCCGATGTGGGGCTCAATCCCAGAACTCTGGGATCACGCCCTGAGCCGAAGGCAGATGCTTAACGACTGAGCCACCCAGGCGCCCCTAAAAAGTTTTATTTCTTAAAATAATGCTTAGCACATAGTAGGTATTGAACAACCTTGTGTTTGATTAAGCTTAAATAATGAAAAGAATTTATAACTTTTGTTATTTCAGCTAAATTATGTACATATTAAATAAGACTATTCATGAATACATTTAAAAATGAATACTCACAAATTATTCTTCAAATTATTATTAATATTTACCACGCTATTGTGAACAAATATATTAAATGTTCATCTTATAATTCAATTGGAGTATCATGAAAAAAACTATTTTAGAAAACCAAACTAATGAGGTCACAAAAATATTTTTTCTATTTGCACATTATCCACTTAACATGTTAATATGGAAATGGAAAATTAGTTTACATCATGAATTTATTATTTAGTTTTAGTAAAATTTAGTAAAATTTACATAAATGAATTAAAACTACTTAAACAGATTTGCTGTGAAATTAACATTCTTTACTAAAGTAATTTTATGAAGATGATACTCGTGTTATACGTTCTTTCTTTACCCCTCATTCACCCCTAGCCACCAATTCAAATAATTACAAATCTCATGTGTTTCAGTGACAGCATTTTACCACCCTAATTCTTGAAGACAGACATTAATTAGTTTTTTGATTTGACTAAATGAAAAAGTCTTGAGAAAAACTGAAATCCTTATTTAAGACTAGGTTCACTACATCTGTATCTTTGGGGTAAATACCCAGTAGTGCAATTGCTGGACCACAGGGTAGCTCTATTTTTAACTTTTTAAGGGACCTCCACATTGTTTTCCAAACTGGCTGCACCAACTCGCATTCCCACCAACAGTGTAAGAGGGTTCCCCTTTCTCCACATCCTCTCTAACATTTGTTGTTTCCTGTCTAGTCCATTTTTGCCATTCTAACTGGTGTAAGGTGGTATCTCAAGGTGGTTTTGATTTGAATTTCCCTGATGGCTAATGATTTTGAACATTTTTTCATGTGTCTGTTAGCCATTTGTATGTCTTCATTGGAAAAGTGTCTGTTCATATCTTCTGCCCATTTATTGATTTGATTATTTGCTTCACGTGTATTGAGTTTGAGAAGTTCTTTGTAGATCTTGGATATAAGTCTTTTATCTGTAGTGTCATTTGCAAATATCTTCTCCCATTCCGTGGGCTGCCTCTTAGCTTTTTTTGACTGTTTCCTTGGCTGTGCAGAAGCTTTTTATCTTGATGAAGTCCCACAAGTTCTGTAGGACCCTTTCTTATATCACAAGAACCATGTAGAAAACATTGTTCTACAAGTAGGAAGTTGTTGCAAGACCAACCTCTGGATATAAAGGGTATAAAAAATTCAAGAAGTAATGAATATTTTTTAAAGATTTATTTATTTATTTGAGAGAGAGAGCACAAGTGGGGGTAGGGGCAGAGGGAGAGAGAGAACCCTCAAGCAGACTCCCCATTGAGCACAGAGTCCAACACAGGGCTCAATCCCAGGACCCTGAGATCATAACCTGAGCTGAAACCAAGACTTCGACGTTGAACTGACTGAGCCACCCACACATCCCACGAATATTTTTAATGTTATGTTCTTTCTAAAGGAAAACTAAAAACAGAGAGGGAGCCAAACCATAAGAGACTCAACTATAGGGAACAAACTGAAGGTTGCTAGGGGGATGGCATAACTGGGTGATGGGCATTAAAGAGGGCACTTGATGTAATGAGCACTGGATGTTATATGTAACTGAAGAATCACTAAATTCCACCCCTGAAACTAATAATACACTATATGTTAACTATGTTGAATTTAAATAAAAAATTAAAAAAAAAAAGAATAGGTTCAAATCTTTATTCCAGCTTTTTCTAGTTATATTCACTTGACTGGCTTATGTAACATCT
This sequence comes from Ursus maritimus, assembly GCF_017311325.1. Lineage (NCBI taxonomy): Eukaryota > Metazoa > Chordata > Mammalia > Carnivora > Ursidae > Ursus > Ursus maritimus. Next base: position 17,223,887 of record NW_024423786.1, read on the forward strand.
ATGACCTTCATTTTACTTCTCTCTATAAATAAGGATCCTAATATCTACCTTATAGCCCTTTTGGGGATATATCATCATCACAATCATCATTATTTTGATGTTGGAAATGTTTGATTCTGGTTTTCATTTTCAAAATCCTGTGGCAGCTACAAATACCAGAAACAGTAACTGGTTAATAAAAGATAACTTCAAATATTATAATTCTGCCAGATAAGTTAATCGTTTTTAATAACGATGGTACAAAACTTAAATTTAAAATAATGATTAAGTGGAATCCAATTAGACAGTTTATCAATATCGCCCAAAGTAACAGATTGCTTCTTTGAAAGGTTACTGAAACACAGCAAGTCAAGGTGGATATTAACAGTTTTTTGTTTTGTTGTTTGTTTTGTTTTGAGAGCATGAAAGAATTATGTGATATCCTGGTTCTGAGGCTACATTTCCATTTATTAAAATATAAATGTTTCTTGTTATTATGATGGGTAATTATCAATAAGAATACTAATACTGAGAGATAACTTTCCATTTTATCATAAGGGGGGCAGCTTGATATTATGGAAAATATATAGGTTTTGCAATCAAAAAGAAGTATATTCAAGTCCAAATCTCCACTGATTAATATGAAATAGCTACACCTCTAACTCGGTTTCCTCATCACTGATATAGGATTAATAAAGTTACTCTGTCAGAGTTGTTGTGATGGTAAGAAGTAACACTTATGAAGATATTAGTGTGCTATTTGGTACCTAACAGGACCTCAGTCTATGATTGTGGTTCCTATAATGAGAATGTGTTCTGTTTTTATAAGCATCCCTATCAAAAATGTAGGCAGAGACTTCGACAAGTATCCATCATGCATTCATCAGATGTACTCATCCATTCATGCACGCATGCATTCATTCATTCATAATAATATTCAAGGCAGTATCAAAGCAGTGAGGACAACGAAGTGAAGAAAGTCAACGGAACTAACTACAATGCAAAGCAAACAGATCAATTACTGAAGCAGAGACAGTCAACAGAATGTGAGGAAAGGGAAATGTTTTAGGAAAGTACCAGAAGAGCTAGAATTTAAGATTGATCATGGAAGACGAATACTGTTCCTAAAATTTGAGAAGTTGTAGAGAGGATTTACACTCTGAAAACAAGTTCCACATATAACCTGAATATAGTTCTGAGCCTCATGTGACCCATTCTTCAAGCAAACAGACTCCAATAACAAGAAGAAAGTAATTCCAATCTTATAATTGTATCTCGCAAAGACATCAAAGAGTACACAATTTGAAACCTACTTCCACCATTCTTTTCATTCTGTACTTTTTTTTTTTACCCCCTTCTGCTTCCCCTGAAGCATCTCTTCATGTTTCTCCTTCTCTATAAGCATCAAAATACACTTCATCCCAAGAGGTCTTTCCTTTTCCATTTCTTTTGCTGTATTTCTCTTTATTCTTATCTCTTGTAGGAGTTACTCTTGACACAATTCAAATTCCCTATTCTGATTTTCTCTCCACTGATTAGCATGATCTGCATAAAAAGGAGCAAGAACTAGGGCAGGGGTTCTTTTCCAAGGGATTCAAGGAGAGGACTGTATCTCAACATAATTGGTTTCTCTGATAATCTTATGCATTTTATTTCATGCATGTAGAAACACCATTTTGAGAAATAATCTGTAGGTTTCTCTAGATTGCCAAAGCTCATGGCACAAAACACGTTTAGGAACCCTTGAAATGAGGGTGAAGTAGAAGCAACTGAAAATGGCAGCAAATATTTACTCATTCAAATTTTTGTCCACATTTCACTTGAAAGCACCTGCGGTTTTGTAGAAAGCAGTAAGCAGTCACAGTGGCCAAAACTTATCGTGAGGACAGGAAGCGAAGGGAGATGAGACATTGATTTCTATGTGAACGAAACCAGAAATGACACACGAGACAGCCACTATGCTGTGCATAAATAGTAGCAGTTTCTTTATAAAAACATAAAGGACCCATTCTCTGTATTTTTCTTTCCATGCTCTTTCACATTATCCTGCCACTTCTCTCATTAGTTTCCCCCAAATTATCCAGAGCCCAAATCTAGCAAAGAAATAGCCAAACTTACTAAAACTTCTGATTTCAAAGGAAATTAGTCGCTACCTCAAATTAAATGGAAATCAGCTGTCACGGTTCAAATATTTCACAGCAGCTACCCAGCCATCTAATTCCTGTCCTGTCTCCCCTTATACCCTCCACACCTCTTCTAATACCTTAACTAGAAATCTTCAAGGGAGTAGATTTCTGAGAGACATTCCTGTCAGCTTTTAGTGTTGCTGAAAAATCAACCCACCTGCCACCAGCTGTGTGACAGTTTATATAGTGTTGCCAGGCCCATAATAGTTCAGAGTACTTGTGAATATATTATTTTTGACAGTTTCTTCTCCCAATTAAGGACCACACAGAACTCTCCATTCACAGTAAAAAATCCTGGAAGTGTTATCCCTTGGGCGGCTAAGCAGTTTTACAGGTAGGAAAAAATAAAGTCTGTAGGGTTTCAGGGGGATGTGGGAAGGGGCACAAATCAGCGGGCAGCTCATTCTTTTACATTAGTGGGCAAGTCTTCAGGGGCAGCGCTGACTGCCAATTTGCAGGATGTTAAGTCACCTTCTGCCATCAGCTCCGTGGCAATGGCAAAACTATCCCATAATACCCAAACTTCCACTTTTGTGAAAGCAGCAGAATCCCAATTATTCTCACAAATACGAGACTCGGAACAGACCAAACCACATTTTAAGTTTTTCTCTTGAGGACAGATAGAATATGGGGGCACCTTTCAAGTAATGGCCACTTAAAAGATGAAGCTATTGTATAAAAATACAGGGATGTCATAAATAAATTTAAATTGCTTTTCATGGTTTACAGTCGCTAGTCAATGAGAAGTGATTTTCTTTTGCAATTTAAGCTAGTAACAAAATGTATTGAGTGCTTAGTATATATCAAGCACTTCATATATATATATATATATATATA